>NC_081572.1:43434222-43707955 GCF_022355385.1 Mustela nigripes
TATGTTAAATCCAGGGGAGTTGTTTATATACACATACATACATACACCGCCCAAGCGCGCGCGCGCACACACGCACGCACACACACACACTTTTTTTAAGTAAGCTCTATGCCTAACATGGGACTTGAACTCATGAACCCAAGCTCAGGAGTCGCATGCGCTGCTGACTGAACCACCGAGGCACCCCGTTTATGTATTTCAAAGTTAAATGGTTAATTCTCAGTAGTGGGAAAATAGGAAATTGTTACTTTTCTTTTCATGCTTTCTATACATTTTTTTTTTCTATTTCCACAAGAAAGAAATGAAGTTTTTACTATCTTTCAAAGCTTGATTTCTTCAGGAAACCTCTACTGCAGCTCTGGCCAGTAATCTTTTTCTTCTCTAGATGCCAGCAGCCCTTACTTGTATCTTCATGGCAGTTTTCCTCTTCCTCAGGCAAGCTATTGCGCATGTGCTATGCTAGACGCCGCTAGGTGCTGGGGACACAAAGGCACGCACTGTTTCAGAGAGTAGTGTCTTGTTTTTAGGGAAGAAAAAGACGTAACCTGTTGTAATGGTACAGAGTGCAGTCGAAGCACAGGGGGACCATCTGGAAGTGAGAGAATTATCTTGAGGACATTCAAGCTTCTTGAAAACATGAGATGAAAACAGGAATATGAAGGCTTTTTTGTGGAATATTTTTGGAGAGGGATTGAGTTGGGTTTTATATTACTTGTAACTGCAAGTCATAACGTCTACTTTTTTTTACAGAGCATGTGTAATTTTGATTTTTAAAAATAGGTAATAAGTTCATATAGTAAGCAATCAAAATGGCATAAAAAGTTAGACATTAAAAAAGTCTCAGTGCGGGGCGCCTGGGTGGCTCGGTGGGTTAAGCCGCTGCCTTCGGCTCAGGTCATGATCTCAGGGTCCTGGGATCGAGTCCCGCATCGGGCTCTCTGCAGGGAGCCTGCTTCCTCCTCTCTCTCTGCCTGCCTCTCTGCCTACTTGTGATCTCTGTCTGTCAAATAAATAAATAAAATCTTTAAAAAAAAAAAGTCTCAGAGCTTCCCATGGCTCCACTCACCCCCATTCCCACCTCCACATACACCCTGTTGGTAACTACATTTATTATATTGCCTTATCCTTCCTGTGATGCAAACAAATATAAGTAAAGATTCTTAATTTTTTTTTTTTCAGGAAAATTCCCAGATGTTTCAAGGTAGACCTTGCAAGAATATGTACCCTAATGAATATTTTCCTCATGGAATAACAAATGGAGCTAGTTGGTATAATGTCCCAGGTAAACGTTCTTTAATATCAAGGCCATATAACTTGATGGATTTTCTGTCCCCCTGGATGGTGCTGCTTCTTACTGATTTTTTAATTTTGAGAAAATATCATTTTTTAAAAATACTGTTTAAATAATTTAAAACATTCAAATAACCTTTTCAACTATTTTTTAATTTGGTATAATTGGAGTTTTGAGTAAAGAGATTGTACTAAAACTTTATGAAAGTGTTATTAAAAAAATCCTTAGGTGTGCTAATAAGAAGTGGGTAAGCTATACTTGAATTCTTCTTGAACATGAAAGTGCAGATGTCTTACCTATACCATAAGCATCAAGGTGCTCTCAAATGAGCATATCACTGTTTCTCAACCAATGTTGAGAAAAGATGGATTTGGCTTTTTTACTAAGAATGTTGTTTACTTTTTGGGATCTGGCCTAGTACTACTTCAGAGTTACTGATTTTAATTTTCTATCCTTTAGGTGGTATGCAGGACTGGAACTATTTACAAACAAATTGCTTTGAAGTGACCATTGAGCTAGGTTGTGTGAAATACCCATTTGAGAACGATCTGCCAAAATTTTGGGAACAGAATCGAAGATCTCTAATCCAGTTTATGAAACAGGTAACTATTTAGGAGTGAAGTGTGAAATTTCTCCCAAGAGCAAAAATACTTTTGTGTGTATATTTGATTTTCACACAGTGATTTTCAAATACACTCTTCTGAATTCATCCTATTCATGGTTCAGTGTGTTTATCTAGAAAACTCATGGTTGAAAATGAGTTTATTTGTATGCAGGGGAGGATTTGAAAATGATTAAACAGGACGGTGGTGATTTGCTTTAAAAAAAAAAAAGGAGTCTATATATTTATTTGGGGGAGAGAGAGAAAGAGTGTACAAGTTGGGGGGAGGGGCAGAAGGACAAGCAGACTCCCTGCTGAGTGCAGAGCCTGATGTGGGGCTCCTTGCGGGGCTCGATCCCAGGACCCCAGGACCCCGAGATGATGATCTGAGCCCAAGTCAGATGCTTAACTGACAGCCGACCAGACACCCCTGCAGTGGATCTTTTAGAATAAGGATCCCTATATCTTTATCTACCTATCTCTTATACCTGTATCTTCAGGTGCCATTATCTTACCAAAGAAAAATTAATACTAATTCCCTAATATTGCCTAATACTTAGTCCACATTCAAATTTCCCTTTCTTTTACCCCAAAATGTCTTTTCATAGCTATATTTTAGAACCAGGATTTAGTCAAGGGTCATGCATTGCATTTGATTATTACATCTCTTTACTCAACTTTAATCTAGAATAGTCCTTCTGTTTTTTAAAAATGACCTTTCCCTTTTTTGTTTTAAAGATTTATTTATTTGTTTGAGAGAAAGAGAATGCAAGCAAGTGGGCAGAGGAGCAGAGGAAAAGAATCCCTACTGAATGTGGAGCCCCAACATGGGGCTCAAAATGGAGCTCCGTACAGGGTTCAGTCTCTTGATCTGAGATCTTGACCTGAGCCAAAAATCAAGAGTCAGACACTCAACTGACTGAGCCACCAGGCGCCCTGACATTTCCCTTTTAAAAAGGGCAGGACAGGGGGTTCCTAGGTGGTTGTGTTGGTTAAGTGGCTGCCTCTGGCTCTGGTCATGATCCAGGGATCGAGCCCTGAGTGGACCTCCCTGCTCAGCGGGGAGCCTGCTTCTCTCCCACTCCCCCTATTTGTGCATGCTCTCAATCTCTCTCTCTCTCTGTCAAATAAATAAATAAAATATTTGAAAAAAAAATAATAAAGAGGACAGGGCAGTTCTTTTTGTAGAATGTCCTATATAGTGAAATTGTCAGAGGTGCTAAAGTTTAAACAGTGTTATTTATATTCCTCATGATAAAGACAAATCTAGGCTATGAAAAATTAGCCTTTCAGGGCGCCTGGGTGGCTCAGTGGGTTAAGCCGCTGCCTTCGGCTCAGGTCATGATCTCAGGGTCCTGGGATCGAGTCCCGCATCGGGCTCTCTGCTCAGCAGGGAGCCTGCTTCCTCCTCTCTCTCTCTGCCTGCCTCTCTGCCTACTTGTGATCTCTGTCAGATAAATAAATAAAATCTTTAAAAAAAAAAAAAAATTAGCCTTTCAGAAACTGAAATATTTTTCTTAATAGGTGTTTACATCTAGCTTTACTCTCAACTCCTAAATTCCTACTTGTTCCACATGTTTACTTTATTATCAATCCGTTATTTTGGATAAGAGCTCTCAAAATAATTAGATGATCTTGACATTGACATCTGGGTATCCTTGTACTTTATCCAGGTTCATCAGGGTGTCAAAGGATTTGTCCTAGATGCCACAGATGGCAGAGGTATATTAAATGCCACGATTAGTGTTGCTGAAATTAATCACCCAGTGACTACCTACAAAACTGGAGATTACTGGCGTCTCTTGGTTCCAGGAACTTATAAAATCACAGCATCTGCTCGAGGGTGAGTGACTGACTGACTGAATACTTTGATATTAAGGGCTTGAGGCAAGACAAACATTGTTCTATTCTAGAAGGTTATTGCCAGAAAGCCCTAGAGAAGTCAAGCAACCCTGGGTTTAATGCTGGGAAGTTTAGAGCTGGTTACACATTTGATTCTCTTCCAGTGATAAAGTGAGTACATAAACTGTCAGATTGAAGAAATCTATGAAATTTTGCACTTTGAACAGGTCCCTAGGCCCTGTCCAGATGTAAAGCTCTAGTGAGTGATTCCTTCACTACTGGTAACAATTCTGGGAAGTGCCTATTAGTTGGGAAAAAAGAATAACTGTTCTGCTGCTGTACTTCTAGTCATGTTGTCCAATAAATACCACCACTTTACATTTGTTCCTTTTTAAAGCTCTTTCACACTTTTTTTCTTCCTATCCTCACCTAAACCACTCTTTTTTATTTAAAAAAATGTTTTAATATGTGTATAGTTGACATCCAATGTTACACTAGTTTCAGGTATATAACATAGTAATTCAGCAAGTCTATACCTTATGCTCTGCTCACCACAAATGCAATCACTGTATAGTGCTGTTACAGTACCATTGACTGTATTTCCTGTTTGTACCTTTCATCCTTGTGACTTAATTCATTCCATAGCTGGAAGTCTGTATCTCCTACTCCCCTTCACTAATTCTGCTCACCTCCCTTCCTGCAACAGTCATACTATTTTCTTTATTTATAGGTCTATTTCTGTTTTTTGTTTATTTGTTCATTTGTTTTCTGAGATTACATATCTGAGTGAGATTGTTTGGTATTTGCCTTTCTCAGTCTGACTTATTTCACTGAATATAATACCCGCTAAGTTGATCCATGTTGTTGCAAGTGTCATGATTCCATCTTTTCATAGCTGCATAATAGTCCATTGTGTATATACACCGTATCTTCCTTATCCATTGGTTTAATGATGGACACTTAGGTTGTTTCCATATCTGGGCCATTGTAAATAATACTGCAGTAAACATAGGGGTGTGTGTATCTTTTTGATTTACTGTTTTTGTTTCTCAACATTGGAATTATTGGATTGTAGGGTACTTGTAATTTTAACTTTTTGAGGAACCTCCATACATTTTTCCCTAGTAGGAATTCACATTCCTACCAGTAGTATAAAAGGGATCCTTTTTTCTCCATATCCTCACAACACTTGTTATTTCTTGTCTTCTTGATTTTAGCTGTTCTGAGAGGTATAAGGTGGTATCTTATTGTGGTTTTGATTTTCATTTCCCTGATGATTAGTGATGCTGAGGATCTTTTCACGTGCCTGTTTGCCATCTATATATCTTCTCAGGAAAAATGTCTATTCAGGTCCTGTAGCAATTTTAAATCAGATTGTTTGGAATTTTTTTGATGTTAGGTCATAGAAGGTCTTTATGTATTTGGGCTATTAACCCCTTATTGGATATAATTAGAGCTTCACACTAATGAGAAATGAAATCTTTTCTGTTTTTATTCTATATTGGCATAGTATTAGAAAAACGGAAAGAGCAAGATATCTGAAAAAATAGGCCAGGAATTATGCATTTGGTAGATAGATAATGTGCTAAGTTAGTAATATCGCTCAGATTTTTCCAACCATGTACTCTGATGACAGGCAAGGGAACTCAGATTCCAGGAGACATGAGTTATTTCTTACAAATATGAACTTTGTTTTGAGGTCATGTATTTAATCTTAAAAACTCATTTACATTTTACAGTCTACCTATGTCTGTTGGGTAGACAGACATTAACATGTCTGTTAATGTTTAAAACAAATAATAAACTATGCAAAGTTATGTATTTGACTCTCACAGGATTTATCTCAAGGATTCATATACCCTCTGCAGACTGAGTATTCCCACTGCAGAAGCCTGGCTCTGATCTCTCCTTTATTTCAGGTATAATCCAGTTACCCAGAATGTGACTGTGAAGAGTGAAGGTGCTACTCAGGTCAACTTCACACTGGTTCGATCTTCAGCGGATTCAAGCAATGAATCAAAGAAAGGAAAGGGGGATCGCACCAACACTGATGATGTCAGTGATCCAACTACTAGAGAGTTTGAAACTTTAATTAAAGACCTTTCGGCCGAGAATGGTTTGGAAGTCCTCATGTTACGGTCCTCCTCAAATCTGGCTCTTTACCGATATCACTCATACAAAGACTTATCAGAGTTTCTGAGAGGACTTGTGATGAACTACCCACACATCACGAATCTCACCAAGTAAGTGCCACACTCTCACTGCTTTTCTTTCTGTCCTTCCATTCCCCTCCCCCACTTTTTTTAAGAAGTTACATTCTTTTTTTTTTTTTTTTTTTTTTTTTCTTAAAGATTTTATTTATTTATTTGACAGACAGAGTAGGCAGAGAGGCAGGCAGAGAGAGAGAGGGAAGCGGGTTCCCTGCTGAGCAGAGAGCCCGATGCAGGGCTCAGTCCCAGGACCCTGGGACCATGACCTGAGCTGAAGGCAGAAGCTTTACCCACTGAGCCACCCAGGTACCCCAAGAAGTTACATTCAAATAAGCCATGTAGAATGGTTTTTGTAATTTGTTTGGGACCTGCATAGAGAGGAATTGGAGTTTACTTATTTTGAAACTTATGTTGCTTAGAGATCTTTCTAACACTGACTCTGGAAAGTGTTATGAAGAACACTGGAGAATTACTTGTTAGATTAGCAATGGATGGTCTGTTCCTCCTGGAAATGTAAAATTAGTCTTCCTCGTGATTACCTTGACTGAATAAAAATCGCTCTCCACTTCTCAGCTGCATATTCGTGTCTTGACTGTTACTTGGTGTGTTTTATTTTGTTGAGGGCAAGGGACAAATTTGGAACTGTGAGCTCACCTGTCAGAGATCATTCTTTTTTTTTTTTCAAATAGAAAACGAAGCCTGGTTGCTGTCATTTTCTGTACTCCAGTCTCTACTCACAGTTGCTATTCCCTCAAGACTTAAGGACAGTGTGTGATTGAGGGTCCTGGAAAAATACGCAGTACTGGCTTAAGCAAAGCTGATACTGAGCCAGCCTGTATCTTCACTTTCTGTGGCTGCCCTGTCTCACTTTCATTTTTGATTGTAAATCTTCTGCAGGTCTCGTTACAGTCACTCGGAAATTATTTTCTTTGTTTGTTGACTCCTGTTGTCTGCCTTTTAAAGGCTTTCTTCTACATTTTCCCCCGAGCTTCGTTTTAGTTCTCTTCTACATACCTCATGAGCATTATCTAGCTTCTGGCATTTTTTAAAAAAGATTTTATTTATTTATTTGACAGAGAGAGAGATCACAAGTAGGCAGAGAGTCAGACAGAGAGAGAAGGGGAAGGAGGCTCCCCATTGAGCAGAGAGCCTGACGCAGGGCTTGATCCCAGGACCCTGAGATCATGACCTGAGCTGAAGGCAGAGGCTTAACCCACTGACCCACCCAGGCGCCTGCCTTTGACATTTTTACCCTGTTTTTCTTCACTGACCCTTCTGATTTTACCAGTACATTTAGCTTCTCAAATACTGGTTTATAATGTTCCTAGATGCAAAGAGTGATACTTGCTTTGGCAATACCAATTACCTCTCTTCCTCAGCTCATTCTTGAATATTTTTGCCCAATTCAGGTTTTAATATTGTCCACCTTAGTGCTGTATAGAGCTTATAGTCTTTTTTCTTATTTTAAAATAAAGTAAAAATTTGGGGCGCCTGGGTGGCTCAGTGGGTTAAGCCACTGCCTTCGGCTCAGGTCATGGTCTCAGGGTCCTGGGATCGAGCCCCGCGTCGGGCTCTCTGCCTGGCGGGGAGTCTGCGTACCCCTCTCTCTCTGCCTGCCTCTCTGCCTGCTTGTCATTTCTCTCTCTCTCTCTCTGTCAAATAAATAAAACCTTTAAAAAATATAAATAAAAAAAATAAAATAAAGGAAAAATTCGACATTATTTTGCTATCCATTACTTAGTTCATTTAAGTTTTTTTAAACTTCCAATTCAAGACGCACTTTTTAGTTAAGTATTTTCCCCCAAATAGGCAACACCTGCCAGTGGTGAAACACAAAACAGTTCTAGGTGGTTCACCTATGGGCACTAAGTATAGAATCATGGGAAACCAATAATTTTTCTGTTCTATTAACCTGCCTAAATTTAATGCTAATATTTTTTTCTATATAACTCTTGTAAATCTCACTTTGTATACAAGAAAACAGGTCTTAAGCTCAGAACTCTTGGGCAAGCACAGCACTTTAAATGATTTTTGCTGCAATACTAGTATTGCATTTATAGTAAAGTATACATTGTCTTATTTATGTAAATTAATTTACATTTAGAAAGTAAGGTTCTGTACATTTGTGTATATATAAATTTTTCCTAAAAAATTAAAGTTAGTTTAAAAGACATATGTTAGCTAAATAGTAGTATAGATTATAGAAGGTAGGGCAAGTACGGTGAAGATGGTATGAGAATGACTGAATTTGGAGGACCGGTGAACCATGTCATACTCTTTTCCTAAATTGGATAATATCTCACTTGTATTTGATTTTCTTTGGTCAAGGGAAACTAATTTTCTTAAGGTTTTCTGACTCAATGACTCATTCTTTAAAGACTTTTAAAGGCTTTTCATGTTTGTTTTCATGTCTTTTAAAAAAATCTGTATGTCAGCATTAACAGAATCCTTGATTACTTCTGACTTTTTGTTTCTGGTTTTTGAAAGTTTGGGACAGAGCTCTGAATATCGTCACATTTGGTCCCTCGAAATCTCCAATAAGCCTAATATATCTGAGCCCGAAGAACCAAAGATCCGCTTTGTTGCTGGTATCCATGGAAATGCTCCAGTTGGAACTGAACTACTTTTGGCTCTGGCAGAATTTCTCTGCCTAAACTACAAAAAGAACCCAGCTGTTACTCAAGTAAGAGAATAGCCTGTTTTGACATGCTTTAGAAGAAAAAAGCTGTCACACATTGAGATCAGTGCATCATTAAAAAAATTTCAGGGGCTTCGGGGATCTGACAAAGGGGTCAGAAACCACTGCTTAGTGGCTAGTCAGTAGAACCTGTAACTCTTGATCTCAGGGTTGTGAGTTCAAGACCTACATTGGGCCTAGAGCTTACTTTAAAATTTTTTTAAATTTCCTATTGGATTTTACACAGAGGCACTTTTAGTGCATTACAGACTTTTTAAAAATGGACCATCTTTTTCTATCCTCTCTGGATAGCAACTTTCCATTACATTTCTTTGTGTGTAATTAAGAGGCATAGAAGAAAAAATACTGAAGATTTGCATTCAGTCCTTTACTCCTTTATTTAATAGTCAAATTACTCTTCCTTTACTCATCTTTCTGTACATTCTAACTTGAGGAACTTCCATTGCTAGTTACTTATAATTAGGATACTATATTGAAAATGATGTGGAAAAAAAATAGTTTTTCTTCTTATGTAAGAAGTTCAAAATTATTGGACATCTTAGCTGCTTAAATTTTAGAAAAAGCAATATGGCATTGTCTACTTTAGCCACCCATGACTACAGAAAAGAACTTTGATCCAGAGGATTGGTCATGTATGATTGAATAACCTAGTTCCGTGTTGTCTTAAAGAAAGAAAGAAAGAGAGAGTGTGCATCCTCCTAGAGCACTCACTAATTGGCACTGTCTATATAGACTTTAGGAAAGGAGAAAGGAACTAATATTTGTTTAATACCTACTATGTGTCAGGAGCTTATACCAAGTACTTTACATGTGTCATAATTTAATCCTCAATTTATGTTATCTTCATTTTATAGATCTAAAAAGTGAGGCAGAGATATTTGATAACTTACAGGGGCCACACAGCAGTATGTGGTAAAAATGGGATTTAAACCCAAGCGTGTCTCACTCTAAAGTCTGTGCTCTTTTGTTTTACATTACTGCCTCCCCTAAAAGAAATTTGGGAAGCTTTTATGTCATGATTAGGATCAGAAAGCACCTACAGGATTAGGTGAGATGAACTTCAGTCAGACTTGACCAAAAATTATTTTACCATTTTCAGCAAAGCAAATTGTATTGATTTCTTAATGTGAGTTGTAAGGAATATCCCAAGGACATTTTGTTGTTCTCTTTTTTAAAAAGTGGGAGAATATCTAGGATACTGGGTTTTAATACTGCCTACATATTAGAAACATTTAGGAAGTTTTTAAAAATATGAGTGCCTGAGCCCCATCCCCAAAGACATCAGTATTCTCCTTAGGTTAAATTAAAAGCTCCTTAGGTTATTCTAATATTTGGCCATATTGCTACCTACTGATATTATGGTTATAAGAGACTATATGTTCTAGATAAAACTCCTACCAAGAATTTAAAAACTTCTAGGTTTATGAGAATTTGCCTCATTTGGTCTAGTTAGGCTTAAGGTAGTACTCTTACTCTAGATTGCTATTTGTTTTCAGATAAATAAGGGTCAGAATTATCTGGCAAGTTCAAGAAAATATACACATACCCAGAGACCTGTAGCAAAGCTCAAGCATGTACACTTTAGAAAAATATCTCTCTCCCAGGGAAGAAAGTTAAGAACCAATGAATTTAGTGTGTCTGATATTTTCAGTCTATAGACTGTTTTAACAGAATAAATAAGCCAGGGATCACTTATTCTGATTTGCTCTCAGAAATAAATAGGATGAAGTATATCAGAAATTAGTTAATGCTGCATATGTAGGTATTGATGCCTATGGATTATCCGAAGGAGAAATTATTATGAGTAAGACAAGTATCT
This sequence comes from Mustela nigripes, assembly GCF_022355385.1. Classification (NCBI taxonomy): domain Eukaryota; kingdom Metazoa; phylum Chordata; class Mammalia; order Carnivora; family Mustelidae; genus Mustela; species Mustela nigripes. Next base: position 43,444,684 of record NC_081572.1, read on the forward strand.
AATTCTTTTTTTTTCTTTTGCTGATTTCAGCTCTTCTGTCTCATTGTTTCCAGACATACACTAATACTTGTTAGACTATGCATTTCAGTTTTTAATCTGAAAAATACAGTCTATTATTGGTTTCAGCCAGTGGTCAGCAAAGTTTTTCTATAAAGGGATAAATAGTATAGATTTTAAGCTTTGTGGTACAGCTGTTCTGTGTTGCAGCTATTCAACTCTGCCACTGCAGCACAAAAACAGTCATATGAATGGGTGTGGTGGTGTGCCAATAAAACTTTATTTACAATAGCAAGCAGCTGGCTTGATTTAGCCTGCAGGCAGTGGTTTCTGACCCCTTTGTACATCATCAGGATGTCTCTGGGAATATTAGTTGTGCAGTAGTTTTATATTTCTTTTTAAATTTGTTCAGAGCAAGAGAGAATTTTCTTTCTATCTATCTATCTATAGAGAATTTTCTGTTTATTTTTAGTCCTATATTTTACATCTGTTTAAAACAAGAAAGACTTTGTTTGAGGCATGGAAGGGTATCTTATGATCCACATAGAGCTAACTGATTTCTCTTTCTGTTTTAGCTGGTTGACAGGACTAGAATTGTGATTGTCCCTTCTCTAAATCCAGATGGGCGAGAGAGGGCACAAGAGAAAGACTGTACTTCAAAGAGAGGACAAACAAATGCTCATGGCAAAGATTTGGATACAGACTTCACAAGTAAGCCTGATTGTTAGGCCATTAAAGTACTTTGCAGATAATTTTATTTTTCTTTACTAAGAGATTGATAGATTGTGTAGATGCGTAAAGTAATTGAAGTTTTTTCTTAGAAATTCAGTCAATAATATTGGAGGGGTTCCATCACTAGCCATACAAATAGGTATATTTTCTCTCTATCCCCGCATACATACATGTATACACACATATACACCTGCACACACACAATGTCTGTGTATGTTGATTTGATGGAGTCTTTGATATTGACTTAAATAGGATCAACTATACATATTGTTCTGCAACTTTTTTCATTGAGCATATCTTTATCACTGATCTCTTTCCATTTCAGTACTTACAGATCTCTAACATAGTCTTATTAATGACATCTTAGTATGCTGTTAATACTCTAGTTTATTCAACAATTTTCCCACTAATGGACACTTAGTTTTTTTCTAATTTTTTGCTCTTGCAAACTGCACTGCAAAAAACATCCCGATTTTTGAAAGTTTTATTTTCTTTCAAAGATGGGTTAGTTACATAGTCTCAATATTATTTTTTAGAAGAGAATATATCCATCCCTTTTTGTTTCCAAATAAGCATTTTCTTAAATTTGCTTAGATCATTAACCTTTACACATCATCTGAAGTATATAAAACTCAAGATAATCTACTTTATCTAGAGTGTGTCTTTTATGCTGTTGAGTTAGTGGCTTGTAGAGTAATAAGGTATTTTTATACGTATTTTTTAAATTAGCCTCTGATTGTGTTCACATACAAAGTATTTTCTTAGCTATTCATACTAAAATTTTAAAACTTGTTATTTTATGCTTGACTTTATTTTTTAGATAATGCCTCCCAGCCTGAGACTAAAGCCATCATTGAAAATTTGATTCAAAAACAGGACTTCAGTCTTTCTGTTGCTTTAGATGGTGGTTCAGTACTAGTCACATACCCATATGACAAACCAGTACAAACAGGTATGTAGAATGTCAGTTTATTATATGCTATTCAAGCTTAGATAGGAAATTTCAATTAAGTAATGTCCCATCTAAATTTTTTCAAAATCGTGAGCATTTGTGCACACTCCATGAGCAAATAACCAATCTAGGAAGATTGTACATATATCAACAGCTTAGTTACTTGGAGGAGAGAGGTCAGATCTAAAGATGAGAATCCCCCCCCTGCCCCACCCCGGCTTAAACCTTGACTGGCTGGTTGCACTTAAGATGAGATGAACACTGCTTATTGAATCTGTCTGGGGCCATTGTATATGGAAGTACTTTGTGTTGTTTTCAATACAGCTTGAAAGAATTACTGTTGTAGGCCCCAGTTGTCCTAAAATGTAGTAAAATACACCAAAACAAGTTTGTATTTTAGTGTGGTAGCCTCTTATTTAAACTAACCATTATTACCTTTTAATATAAGAAAGATGTATATCTTCTTTGCCTGATTATCCTGGGTGAAATAGAACCAATTATTATAATAACTCCTTGATAAACTTGGGTGGGGTACAGGATTTACTAGAAGGAGAGAAAAATGACTTTTGCATCCATGAAGTTGAACTTGGAGTAAAATCTTTTGAATTTCTCCAACTTCTGAATTTTTCTTTGTACAGTGGAAAACAAAGAGACTCTGAAGCATTTGGCATCTCTTTATGCAAATAATCATCCATCCATGCACATGGGGCAGCCCGGTTGCCCAAATAAATCAGGTAAATATTTTCCATACCCTTTGTTCCTGTTGCTGCTTTTGGGTATAGAGGGTGTCTTACCTTAAGGTCTTGTTAATCCTATATCCCTCAATACTTTTATAGATGAGAATATCCCAGGAGGTGTAATGCGTGGAGCAGAATGGCATAGTCACTTGGGCAGCATGAAGGTATGCTCTATACAATACAGTGAGAATTAAATTAAATTATAATTATTCAGTGACAAAATAGGTGACTTTTTTTCTGATATAATCAAAGTGAATGGCATCTGCTTCATGGCTTTCTTGACAAGACAGCCTTCAACCTCTGACAGCATTTTTTTCTTCCGTTTTTGCCATTGCAATCATTTTTTTAAAATTTCTTTTCAGTGTAACAGAATTCATTGTTTACGCACCACACCCAGTGCTCCATGCAATACGTGCCCTCCATAATACCCACCACCAGGCTCACCCAACCTCCCACCCCCCTGCCCCTTCAAAACCCTCAGATTGTTTTTCAGAGTCCATAGTCTCTCATGGTTCATCTCCCCCTCCAGTTTCCCTCAACTTTCTTCTCCTCTCCATCTCCCCATGTCCTCCATGTTATTTCTTGTGCTCCATAAGTAAGTGAAACCATATGATAATTGACTTTCTCTGAATTATTCCACTCAGCATAATCTCTTCTAGTCCCGTCATGTTGATACAAAAGTTGGGTATTCATCCTTTCTGATGGAGGCATAATACTCCATAATGTATATGGACCACATCTTCCTTACCCATTCGTCCATTGAAGGGCATCTTGGTTCTTTCTTTTTTTTTTTAAAGATTTTATTCATTTATTTGACAGACAGATATCACAAGTAGGCAGAGAGGCAGACAGAGAGGAGGAAGCAGGCTCCCCACTGAGCAGAGAGCCCGATGTGGGGCTCGATCCCATGACCCTGGGATCATGATCTCAGCCAAAGGCAGAGGCTTTAACCCACTGAGCCACCCAGGTGCCCCAGGGCATCTTGGTTCTTTCCACAGTTTGGTGACCATGGCCATTGCTGCTATGAACATTGGGGTACAAATGGCCCTTCTTTTCACTACATCTGTATCTGTGGGTTAAATACCCAGTAGTGCAATTGCAGGGCCATAGGGAAGCTCTTTTTAATTTCTTAGGGAATCTCCACACTGTTCTCCAAATTGGCTGCACCAACTTACATTCCCACCAACAGTGTAAGAGGGTTCCCCTTTCTCCACATCCTCTCCAACACACATTATTTCCTGTCTTGCTAATTTTGGCCATTCTAACCGGTGTAAGGTGGTATCTCATTGTGGTTTTAATTTGAATCTCCCTGATGGCTAGTGATGATGAACATTTTTTCCTGGGTCTGTTAGCTATTTGTATGTCTTCATTGGAGAAGTGTCTGTTCATGTCTTCTGCCCATTTTTTTATATGATTATCTGTTTTGTGTGTGTTAAGTTTGAGAAGTTCTTTATAGATCCTGGATATTTCTTGTAAGTGGAATCATACAATATTTGTCCTTTTGTGCCTGGCTTCTTTCACTTAGCATAATGTTTTCAGGGTTTGTCTACTTTGTTAGCCTGTATCAGTGTTCTGGTCCTTTTTATGGCTGAATAGTATTCTTTTGTATGTATATCACATTTTGTTTATGGTTCATCTGTTGATGGACATTTAAGTTGTGTCCACCTTTTGGCTATTGAGAATAACAGGCAGTGAACATTTGTGTACAATATAAGTTTGAACCCTTGTTTTCAATTCTTTGAGGGTCCATACCTACCTATGGAATTGCTGGTCATGTCTGCACTCTATGTTTAGCTTTTTGAGGAACGAACAAACTGTTTTTCACAGCACCTGAACTGTTTTACATTCCCACCAACAGTGTATGAGAGTTCCGATTTTTCCACATCCTCACCAATACTTGTTATTTCCCTTTTTAAAATATTACAGCCATCCTGGTGGGTGTGAAATGCTACTTCATTGTAGTTTGGATTTGCATTTCCCTGAAGACTAATAATGTTGAGGATCTTCTCGTGGGCTTATTGACCATTTGTTTTTTCTTTGGAGAAATGTCTGTTTCTCCATTGTCTATTTTATTTATGTCTTTATTTTTATATTTTTTATAAAGGTATTTTTATACCTTTATTTTTATTTTTATTTATTTTTTTTTATTTTTAAAACTTTTTTTTAAAGATTTTATTTATTTATTTATTTGACAGAGAGAAATCACAAGTAGATGGAGAGGCAGGCAGAGAGAGAGAGAGAAGGAAGCAGGCTCCCTGCTGAGCAGAGAGCCCGATGCGGGACTCGATCCCAGGACCCTGAGATCATGACGTGAGCCGAAGGCAGCGGCTTAACCCACTGAGCCACCCAGGCACCCTACCTTTATTTTTAAATTGAGTTGCTTATCTTTTTGCTGTTGGGTTATAAGAATTCTGTATTTATTTTGGATGTTAAACACTTGCATTTGCTTGATTCACCGGTAGTTTCTCCCAGCATGTAGGTTTCATTTCGTTTTCTTAATAATACCCTTTGATGCACAAAAGTTTTTAATTTTGATGAAGTAATTTATCTGTTTTTTTCTTTTGCTGCTTATGCTCTTGTTGTCATATCTAAGAATTCATAGCCAAATCCAACGTCATGAAAATTTACCTCCATGTTTTCTTCAATAAGTTTTATTGGTTTATCTCTTGTATTTCAGTTATTGGTACATCTTAAGCTGATTTTTGTATATGATGGGAAGTAGGAGTTCAACTTGGTTTTTTGGGATGTGGAAGTCGGGTTGTCCAAGCACCATTTGTGGTAAAGACTATTCTTTCCCTCATTGAATGGTCTTGGCACCCTTGTCAAAAATCAGCTGGCTATAGTTGTATGTTTTTTTTCTGGATTCTCAATTCTATTTCATCAGTACTTATGTCTGTTTTTCTCCCAGTATCTCTGTTTTGATTGCTGTAGCTTTGTGGTAAGTTTTGAAATTAAAAAATGAAAGTACTCTAAACTTTCTATTTTTCAAGATTGTTTTTGGCTCTTCAGAAGTCCTTGAAATTCCATTTGAATTGAGGATTGGCTTTTTTTTTCTTCTTTTTTTCTTTCTTTTCAAAAAATGCTGTTGGAATTTTGTTAAGGGTTGTGTTGCATTTGTAGATCACTTTGGGTTGTACTGACATCTCATTAGTACTGTTTTCCTATTCATGAGCTCAGTTACATCTTTCCATTTACTTAGGTTTTCTTTAATTTCTTTCTGATAATATCTTAACTGGTTGTCCACCCACTTCAAATTAGTGACGAGTTGTTAGCAGATGGGTGGTTAGCTCATCATTTTATTACCATGTACAACTAGAAATTTGACTTCATACTCCTATCTACCTACCTTTCTTTCTCCTTTATTTACTAAGAACTTAACATGTGAGGCACTTTGCTCTACTAGTGATAAATCCTATCCCATTGTACAAATAACCATGTTACAGAATTAACTGATTTGATCTCAGAGAGAGCAACTCTCAGCGTGCCATGAGAAGTTAAAGACAGAAAAGATTATACTTAGAGATACAGTCTTCTCTTCATAGAGGAAATGGCATTTGGGATGTAGAGATGGTGAAGCAGAACATTCCAGAAAGTGGAAGCAGTAGGGGCAGAGTCAATAAGCAGCCTAGTTTAGTTAGAACAGGAGGTGTAATGGAGAGCAGCAGAAGACAAGAATGGAAAGAGAGTTTGGGGCTCTGAATACTTTGTTTTAGTAAGGAATGGGAAGCCCCTGAAGGTTTTGAGCAGGTATATAATAACATGATTGGAACTTTCTATGGAAAAATTAATCTCTCAGCAATGGGTTAGGATAGTTTGGAGGAGGGAGAGACTGTGGTACAGGGAGACAAGTGAAGAGCAGCCTAGACAATGAATTATGAGGGCCTCAATTAGGGTGGTGAAAATGGGAATGGAGTCAAAGGATGAAGTTACAGAGATATTGCAGAGATATTGACAGGATTTGGCAAATTATGAATGATGGTGAGAAACTGAAGTCAGACACAAGAGATTTCATGTCTGTGTGAGAACATGAGTTAATACCATTAACTGAATAAGGAGAAAGGACGGGTTTGGGGTTTTGGGGGGGAAGGTGGTAAGTTGGGTTTTGGAACCTGTCCACACAAGCAGTTGCTGTGCCTGGAGAATAGCTATCCAGGAAGCAATGGCTGCTGTCACCAGTAGGGTGAAGGTATCAGAGGGCAAATGCTCGAGCTTCTGCCTCCAGGCTCCAAGAACAGCTGTGAAGTTCTGAAGTTGAGGGGGAAGCTAGCTATCCAAATGCACTTATTTATTCACTGATTTATTCAACAAACCCTAATAAGCCCCCTCTACCTGCCAGCCACCGTGGCAAGCCCTGAAGATACAGCAGTGAATTAGACCTAGTCCCTAGTCTCAGGGACTCTCTTAGCAACAGCCATGTTTGTGACTGATTGTAATACTGAGTGGTTTATTTATATTAGCTGTAAAATGCTTTACAGATTCTTTGTTTATTTTACCCAAGTTTTCTTTCTATTCCATATGTTGGATTACATAGCCTCATTCTTTTATTTGTTAATTTTTCCACATCTGTTTTTGAATTTTATATTGCAGGATTACAGTGTCACCTATGGCCACTGTCCGGAAATCACAGTATACACAAGCTGCTGCTACTTTCCTAGTGCAGCACAACTGCCTTCCTTGTGGGCAGAAAATAAGAAGTCTCTTCTTAGCATGTTGGTGGAGGTGAGGCTTTCCCTTTTAACTAGAAGAAAACTCCCAGGAATGAAAAGCTTTATCAAAACAGGTTCTTAGTGTTTTACTAATAATTTATATTATTTTTAAATATATATATATATATATATATATATATAGAAAGAGTCTTGTTGAATTTATATCACCTAAATAGGTGCCATGATTTCAGATATCTGGAATCTGCTGTAATTGAGATAATTAAACCCTTTGAGATGTTGCACATTTTTTCATTTGAATGTCATGCAGAGACAGCGTACTGTGGTGGAAAGTAAATCCTCAAGACATCAGAATATTTGGGTCCTAACGCTTTAGGTTTTGATTGTATCAGAGTTCTTTTATCCCTTATTGCTCTGAAGCAAGGAATGAGTAGCAAACAAGGCCAGAATCAGTGGTGAAGGACGAACAAGTCAGTTTTATTGGTGGTGGTGGGGGGGGGTTGTTGCTTTGTTTGTGTATTGTTTTTGTCATGCCGCAAGCTATTGCCCTGAGAATATCTGGAAACAAATTTATATTTTGAATATTTTTTACAGGTTCACAAAGGAGTCCATGGTTTTGTTAAAGATAAAACTGGAAAACCAATTTCTAAAGCAGTCATTGTACTCAATGAAGGAATAAAGGTCCACACAAAAGAAGGAGGCTACTTCCATGTGCTGTTAGCTCCAGGTGTCCATAATATCAATGCCATCGCTGATGGGTATCAGCAACAACATTCCCAGGTAAGAAACTCAAATTTAATAGTATCATATAAATTCTTAATCTTAATAGTATTTCCTTTTTATTTTGAAACTCTTGTGAGGATAAAGAAATAAAATGTGTAACTAACTCTGGATTATGATATCTTGTTATCTTTCTATCCTTCAGCAACAAAAAGGAAATTTTTATAACATTTTATATACTTCAGAGGACAATGACTATTCTCCTTGGTTTAGTATAAAGGCCTTAGGAATAGTTCTGGGATACAATTTATGAAAAGTTGTACTGTATGAAAAGTAAACTTTTTCATAATTCTTTATATTGCATGAAAAGTCATATGAAAAGTAAACATTTTCATGATTGTTATACTTTATCCCTCTAGGTGTTTGTGCATCATGACGCAGCTAGTTCTGTGGTAATAGTCTTTGACACAGATAACCGGATATTTGGTTTACCAAGGGAGCTTGTGGTAACTGTATCAGGTAAAGAAATTTAAATTTTTAGTAGTTGAGATTAAAACCAGTTCTGTTCCTGAAACCAATATTGTACTGTATGTTAACTAACTAGAATTTAAGTAAAAATTTGAAAAATAAAATGAAAAATCAGTAAAACCAGTTCTGACATTCCAGTTTGAGAGTGGCTCACCTCCCCATCACCTGAAGCTGATCACTTTTCTTCTAATATCTCTTTATCTAAACATTTTTTTTGGATTTTCCTGGAACACTGTTCTCCCGTATGTGTGTTCTCATGGCTTTCTCCCTCACATTTTCAGGTCTATATTCAAATGTCACCTCCACAAAGAGGCCTTTCCTGATCACCCTAGCCAAAATTGTCCCCCTCTCACTTTCTCCAACCACTTTTTTTTATTATAGAACTTACTACCACTTGACATTACATTATATATTTAGTCATTTACTTGTCTATATTTGATCTTTCCCACTAAAACATCATTGCTCTGAGCAAACAGGGAGTTTATCTACATTTCCAGCACCTAGGACCATGGCTGGCATGGAATAGGCCTTAATGAAGAGTTGTTTACTGAATGAATCATTTGCTTTATATTAAGATTGTAAGTTCCTTGGACTTTGACTTATAGTCTATTTTTTTAAGATCCTGGAAGGAAGAAATATTTGTTTTCTCCAGGATTAATTTGTGCCATAGCTTGAATCACTGAGATTAGAAAGAAAAAAAAAATGTAGTAAAATAATAAATGCTCTGCTGTATTGTATCTTTTTGACACAGAGAACCTTGGTTCATTTCTAAGTGCAATTTGGACTTGACCCAGAATAGCCAAGTTTTATTATAGGGTGTGGGGGGGAGAGATTCTTAATTAATAGAGAATGGTATATTGGAAACATGGTAAAATCATAGAGTCTGTTGTGGAGTATTTAAAATAAGGAGTACTAGCTTGAATCAGATAAAGTGTGAATAACTTAGTGGTTAGAAACATATGAGCTAGGAGTCAGCAGTGGTTTAAATCTGGCTTTCCCACCCATTTGCTGTCATGAACTTAATTTTTATTCTGATTTTATTATTATTTTCTGTTACTAAGACTCTTATTTTGATAACCTGTATATAAATACTTTGAATAAATGAGGGGTTTGGGATGAGGTAAAATTTACTGAAAAGGATCAGTAGAAGTCACTGATAGAGAGCCCTTTGTAGAACAGTAGACAGTTTGGTTTCACTGTGGTAAAAGAAAAATATGTGTATACATACACATGCATGAAGAAAGCTCTGGAAGTACATTCACGAGAGTTGTTAAAAATGATCTCTACCCCTGGGGATAAAAATATATATTTATAAAAAATTAAAAATTAAAAAAAAATGATCTCTAGTTAATGGAGATGTGATGTGGAGTTTTGGCTTGGGGTTTTGGTGTTTTGTTTATTTCTATTTTTCTAATTTTGCATAGTAAACATGTACTGCCTATGTAATAATAAAAGGTTGTTTCTCAGTGTATGAAATAAAAATTAAATAAAGGGCATATCATCAAAAGTGTCATTGTGAGCAGCTTATTTAGATGCTTCAAGTGGAACAGCACTCACATGGTGATCTTGTTTGGCAGGTGCCACCATGTCAGCCTTGGTCCTCACAGCTTGCATTATTTGGTGCATCTGCTCCATCAAGTCTAACAGACACAAGGATGGCTTCCATCGGCTCAGGCAGCATCATGATGAGTATGAAGATGAAATTCGCATGATGTCAACAGGCTCCAAGAAGTCCCTCTTAAGCCATGAGTTCCAGGATGAAACGGACACTGAAGAGGAAACACTATATTCTAGCAAACATTGAAACACAGACTCCACACATCTCCCAGCATAAGTACCAAGTGAAATTACAGTTCCTTTTGGGAGACACTGCATTAAGAAGAGAGACTCTCTTGCTTCTTCAAAGAGCTTTGGGAAGTTAACTTGCTATATGTGTATCCTCTGTGAATTTGGCTGGCAGTTTTGAACTTCCCCTCCTTTAAGTACTCTTACCTTAAAAAAAAAAAAAAAATCTGCTTTCTATTTATGCAGCAGATGGGACAGCCACTTTGTTTTTCTTTTTAATTTAAGATGAGCTGTTTGGAGCTTATGTTATAAAGCCAACTAGTGGATGTTATATTTTGCACATCAGGTGTTTACTAGTGGCTTGACTTTTTCTCTTTATTTTAAATGGCCAAAAGAATCCAGAAACATTTAGGCAGGGACAGCAGTCAGAATCTGACATAAAGCTTTAAAAACTCAAGGTTTTCTCAACCTACTGAGAAGTACTTTTCTCTAGTTATTAAATAGCTGGAGTTTCTCTTATTCAGGTTTAATGGAGGCTGAATTGATTTTTAAATATATATAACATTAGGAAATGAATAAATGGGCTTCCGCATTTGGCTTTCTACTTTTTCCAAGGTTAGATCAGAACTGGTGGGCTATGCTCTAAAGCGGGATTTCACTACCTCTCTTATAAGGTTTAGCAAAGTTCTAAATACCCCCATTTTAAGGGAGAACTTGTTGAATTTGCTGTAAAAGATCTGAATGTCCATTTGAATAGAACTGAGAGGAAGATCTACCAAAAGCTAAAACTTGTGTCGCATATCTTTCAACTTGGTAATGATCCCACAGGTGCTGCTGCTTTTTATCTGTGAAGCACTAGTTTATTCTAGGAATGCCTAATTCTTTAATATTTCCTAAATTTGAACCTTTTTCTGTGTTGTACACTTATGGCTTTCAGATGACCCGGCAATGTACAAGATCTGAATTCAACTGAAAACATCTAGAAGTGTAGAAGAGACCTACTTGCACATTCTTTCACCGGCATTTGAACACAAAATACGTATGGTTCATGCTCCAGTTCAAGCCTACGGATATGCTACTGTTACTGAAATAGCTTGGGCCGTCTTACTCATATAGGCCTCTGCAAATGATTGGGTTCTTTGTCCTAATGTTTCATTTGACAGTCTCTTTTTGATCAACCAGTTTTGTTAAGAATTCAATTGAAAGCATTTAAATATGGCTCCCTCCATTAAAAAAAAAAAGTGTAAACAATGGACTGCCGTGTGCTGTAACACTGTGGTGAGAAAGTATCATCTTCACTGCCACTCAGGTTATTGCAAAGACCTGAAAGATTTGCATTTTACTGTGTCTATCATATCATGCTTTTCAATGGAATTGATGCTTTTTGTAAGTATGAGTCTTACCAATGATCTAATGGTTTAATACCTTTGAATGTTTTTAATGGCCAAGTTGCTGCTGAATTTGTACTAAATCAGGGGATCAAAAAACTTGCTGTCATCCTTTCAAATTGTATTCTATATCCATTAATGTACTGGTCATCCCAAAGCCTTCATATGGAATGGCTTATCACCTGTGTAGTCATTCCAAGTTTTGTGAGGAATGCGCCCAAAGTGGCTTTATATAAAGAGATTTGGTTTAGCAGGAATAATGAGGTCATGACACCTGTTAGCATCTGTGATAAATTTGGGTGGTTCAAGGTTAAGCCATTCTGATATTAATCCTAGTATTAACAACTCTAAATTCTGAGCCCTTGCCACCCACTCTCACCACACCACATATACAACTAATACTTAATGAAATATACATGATTTAATGTCTTTGAACAATACTTTACATTTTCTTTAAGGAGGTGATGTGGTAGCATTGCTCTTTTTAGCTTTACTTTTTAAGAGCGCAAAGTCAAAACCAACAAAGAGCCTGAGTGGCTGGTCCTGCTTGGGACATTGTAGGTAGTAATGAAACAAAGTTGATGGGACAGCCTTTTCTTTATTAGCATTGGTCTTCACTAGAGGGTGCCTTTTAAATTCATTTCTCTTTTGAAATAACCATGTCTTTAACTGTTCATCACAGTGGCTGGAGTCCGTGTCTTTAAGCATGTATACAATTTTTTTTAGAAGTGAACACACAAATAGTTCTTTTAGTAATTTTTCCTGAAAGTAAAACCAAATTCTGCTATAAATCTTGACTCTTTAATGAATTTCTAAATCATGTGTTGCTCTGGAAAATAAGACCTTCTCAGCCTGTGTTAGCTTTGAACATGAATGTATAGGGTCATGACTACTAAGATTGTGTTCTCAGTCCCACTTTGTCTCTTATTTGTGGCTCTAATTTTAGACCACATTAACTGCTTAAGGCATTGAAGCCATATGGAATAGGGAATGCATTTCTTCAGTGTTTCTCCTAGAGACTTTCCATTTTCTTGGAGTCATGGAGGCAAGTAAGTATCACAGTATTAAGAAATTGGCCCAAATCGGAGTTGTGCCTTTCTTTACTCACAAGGCATGTTTTTTGTCCTGGTGATCCGTTTGTAAGCCTTCTTACCTCCCAGCTCCTTAATAAAAGCAAAGTGATTGAGTAGGTAATTTTCAAAGCGTCTGCCTGTGTAAATGTACTTGTACTGGTTATGCAGTTCGGTAAGATGAACTCAAGTTAATTTCAAATGGGTGGAGACCCCTTTTGGTTTTGTTGTGTTTTGCTGACCACTTGCTTAGTGTTTGGGATCCCGTCCCGTTGAGGAATGCTTGCACTTCTCACTGGAGGGAATTTGCTTTGCGACTTTGTCGTCCTCCAGAAAGGAAACTTAATGTGTATTTGGCCCAGTGTGATTGATTGGTTAATCTTTGGTAACTTTCACCTGGATGGAATTTGCTGAATTAATGAATATTGAACTTAAAAATCATTATGAGTTGACAAATAAATAAAAGGTAGTCCTTGTGCCTGAGCTTATTGTGTTTCTGAGCTAATACCAGTTTACACAGTAACCATGACCTACTCCTCCATTTCAATTTATTCTCAATACTAAATAGTTTCCACTTCTTGTTGCCAGATATGCACTTGTTGCCAGGTTTTGCCCCTGTTGTATTAAAAGCTTCTTGGCTATGAATGCTGTGATGGTGCCCTGCCTATGGTAGATTGCTTTAAAAATAGTAACTTTATTGCTACTACAAAAAATTCCACTGTGGTTGATGTTTGGTGACTTTCTACCTAGCAACTTTTTGTAACTCCTTGAGTTTCTGATTTGTTTTAACTGTAGCAGATTCTTTGGTGGTGATTAGGGCCCTTGATTAATGTCAATTAAACTTGGATTTCCAGTTCATAAAGAAATATCTCCCAACACCCATTCCTCCAATCTTTAGCAATAATTAATTAATATTCCACCTGATTTTCAGAATACTATTAGTTGATTTTGATTAGACAGAACATATTATGAAATTTGAAAATAGGCTATCATTTTAAGGCAATTGGATATAAATTATGTAAATATGTATGATTATGACTTTTATAAATGGCATAACATGAATGTACTAGCTACATTCTGTGCTGGCCATGCGCAGATTTTCTGGAGGTATGATATAATGGTATTTTTTTATGCTCAGAGTAAAAATCAACTTTTCACCTCTCCATTTTGTCCGAGTGACATTCCCAGGCTCCCTAACAATTCTATAGCTAACTTCTCTGAGGTGCCCAACACTCATTCATCTCAAGTGCTTCAGTCTTTGGTTTATTTCATGCACTGTGCCTTCAAAATGAAATTTTTAAAAGGGACTCTAAATGAAGTTGAATAGTAGTTTTAAAAAGTCAATCTGTGTAATTTATGTGAAATCTAATTGTAACAAGGTCCTTTCTGTTTTTTATATGTAAACAGATCTACTAATCCTGTATAAAAGTTATTTTATGATGTTTGTCTTTCTTTGTGTTTTGTCTCCTAATCTTTTTTCAAAAGCAATAGACAAGAAAAGATTATTGTCTCAGTTTGAAAGCTATGTATTTCGTTTTCCTCCCTATATTAGGGGGAAAATAGTAGGCTAGGAACATAGAGTGTCACCTGTAGAGTGTTTTTGTCTTCAGGAATTTACTCAAAAGAAAGCTGTTTCTGAAATAATCACATCGTATAGTAGCCAGAGTTCTCCTTTCTGTTTGTGGCTCAGCTAGATTGATAACATGTCAGATCACTCCACAAGAAACACCACAAAAATGACTGTTGAAAAGTTTATGTGCACATTTCAAACTTGTTTGTTAAAAACTTTGTCCTTTTTCCAAATAAGCCACATTTTATAATGTGTCCTGCTGCATTAGGCACAGTGGTGATGAATTCACCATCCGCTTTCTGTTTTTGTTGATACTGCTGGTCCAATAGAAACAGGGAAAGTGAAGTTATGTAAAAAGATGGGCTCTGCTGACAAGGAACTCATAGTCCAGACCAGAGAAATAGAAATGGGAATAAAGCTGTACTTCCACAGCAGTTGGTTCCTCTAAAAATAAAATCTCTGCTGGAGGGGAACTATAACATGGAGATTTGAGTGTGCACATTGGAGTTGGCCCAATCTGTGATAAATTCTCAGCTCTCCAACTTGCTTCCTATGTGGCCTTGCATTGTACAGTTTTCTTCACATTCTCTTAAGTCTTACTTTCTCTACCAGTTAAGGAATAATACCCAGTAGGATTGTACTGATATAATAATTGACTCTGAATTGAATGCCCATGGTTATCAGCATCATTTTCCTTCATTTGCTGTTTTCTGATCTTTTGAAAGAAGAAAGAGAGGTATTGTATCAAATATATGAACAAAGATCTGTTTACAGGAGTTCATTTTAATTTAGAAGAAATTCCTACACATGAATACCAAAAAAAAAGAGCGATGAAATTTTCCATTATGTAGTCCCATAGACTATCACATGGCAGTAAAGTTTTTAGAATTGTGCCAAATGCTTCATATTTGTTATTAAATGAAATTAAATTGCATTTATGTATATTCAGTGAAAAGAGCCTTAATTAGCTGTGGCAGGAAGTCCAAATAGTAATAACGGTTCTTTTCCCTTCAATGTTTGAAATATTTTTCTGAATTCTTTTGGTCAGGAATTTTCTTGTATCTGATCAAGAAACTTTTGGTTTGTATCATAAATGGTTATCTATCAATCATGTTTCATTTTTCAGGTTTCTAGAAGCTGATTGTTCTCAGCAGTTACACATGATGTTCAGTGCTAATACAATTCAGTTCTGAATAAGTGCCATTCTGCTAAGGCTTCATGTCTAATACTCACCTGCAGCTAGAAAGCCAACTCATTGTATGCTGTTTGTTGCAGAGCTCAGATAAATACCTCCATTATTACCCACAATTTAAAAGCAATGAAATCAGCATATGAAGCCCAACTTTAATATCACAATTTCCACCTACATTAATCAGTAGAATGTTAAAAAACAAACATGTTACTACTTATGCATTTCGTCTGAAGTCAGATGGAATCCTATTCCCTTTTAACTGTGTAAACAAATGTAGACAAGGCAAACAAGAATTGGAGCAGAAAGTTGTCCAAGTTTAGAGACCAGCCTGAACAAGATTGAAGACAGAAGGGTGAGAAGATTGAAAGTGTGGTCATTGGAAGTGGGAATATATTGAAACGAACACCTCAAATTCAGCAAAGACAATTTATGGATTCAGTTACAAGCAATATAAAAAGGCTGTGATGCAATCGAAGGCAGCACGTGGAGAAATTAAAGATGGAACATCTAGAAAGATTGCAGATTAAATAGAAATTGTCATAACATGGATTACATTCTGTGATGGCCATTGAGATTGAGGCAAAGCAAGGGGGTCGTGGGGGAGAAATCTAGATTGCTAGATCTGAACCACTACTTTTTTTGAGTATTTGAAGTTATTCTAATATTTCTAATTATTATTGTCCCTTACTTGGTATTACATGATTCCAGTAGAGGTGTTCAAGATCAAACAGGCTTTTGATTTAGCATTTGAAGGATGCCCATAAGAACTGATCCTAAAGATAGGGAATGGGATAGGTGGTGAGTGGGCTGATTATGATAATGGCTGAATTGGACAACTGGATTTTTTTAGAGAATAGTTTTAGGTTTACAGAAAACTTGCAAAGATAATATAGAGTTGGCAATGGGTTTTTATTTGGAGCATGTGAGTGTTAGGGCAACAGACGAAAGATTGTATATATAGTTTTCTATTCATCAGACTTGAATGGAACACATTTGAAAGGGACTGGGCACGGCAAATATCATGTATAGAATCTAATCATGCATACATAGTCTACGTGATCCAGGTGTCAAGCCATGTAGTGATACCTCAGTGAACTGAGCTAAACTCAGTTCTTCTCTAATGGATGGTATTTCCATCCTAGATTTGGGGGAGACCTAATGATTTTGCAATGACCAAACATGGGCAAAGATAACCCAGCATGCAGAGAAATAAGACACCACCAATAAGAAAGCAGAAAAAGCCGTATACTGGTTTCAGGTGTTGACATTATCAGACCCTGGAAAACAAATAAACTGTTTTCAAAGAATAAAAGATAAGCCTGAGACTATCACAGGAAACAATAAAATAACAGAAATTCCAGCAGTGAAAGTACAGAAGTTAGGATGCACAGTTAAAATGGCAAATTGGACACACAGAAGCAGTGACCTTCAAAACAGACCCAAAGAAACTCTCTGACACAGTGCAGAGACAAAAAGGTAGAAGAAAATAGGAAGGTGAGGGTAAAAATGTGACTTAACATAAGACTAATACATGTTTGGTCATTGGAATTCTAGAAGAAAAAGAATGGAATGTAAACTATTTTGAGACAATGATGCAGAACTTTCCTAAATTAAGAAGTGGTATCTATCGATTAAAGAAACTCAATCTAAGTAAGAAAAAGTAAACACCCACACCTAGACAATGAGTGAAGCTGCTGAGCACAAAAGACAAAGTTGGGGGGAGTGGTCAGAGAGAAAATAAATTAACTTGAAAAAAATAGCAGTAGGACTAAAAGATTAGACTCACTCCCAACCACGGAAACCAGAGTACAGTAAAAATCGTATTTTGAAAGTTCTGGGTAAAACATTAAATAGCTTCCAACATAGAATTCTACATTAAACATACCGTTCAAGAGTAAAGGTCAGCTTCCAGGCAACTAAAGTCATTGATGGCAGCCTGTTTCCTAATGTTTCATTGCAAAATAATGCAAAGAAAAAGAAGGGAAAAGGAAACCTACACAAAAGCCACACTCTCAGAGTAACTTGAAGTCAGAGAATTTTGAATCAAACTTAATAAAATGAGCAAAATCACCAGATCTCAACATGTACTCTCATATGTCTGCCCCGGCACCATCCCAATGCAGGGCTTTATGGAGCAAAGGCAGATGGAGATAATCTGCAAGAAAGACAGAAGGAGGATGACTGTGCAAGGACGTTGCAGATGTTAATCTGTAACCACTGCCAGAAAGACCAAATCTATCCTCAGTCCGAATCTAAAAACATGTCCAAGTACATCAGAGCACAAACTATAGGGAAGGGGCTTCAAAGTGGGCACAATTCAAAGGGGGCAGGCATAATTTAAAGGGACAGCATGAAACATAGCTTTTGGTGAAGGAAAAAAGTGGAAAAAGTAGAAACATCCTTTGACAATTAGATAATGAGGAAGAAAAGCAGCAAGGAGGAAAATTCAAGAGTCTTCCAAGATAAGAACAGTGCAATGGGCACCTGGGCGGCTCAGTGGATTAAGCCTCTGCCTTTGGCTCAGGTCATGATCTCGGGATCCTGGGATGGAGTCCCACATCGGGCTCTCTGCTCGGCAGGGAGCCTGCTTTCTCCTCTCTCTCTCTGCCTGCCTCTCTGCCTACTTGTGATCTCTCTCTCTCTCTGTGTCAAATAAATAAATAAATAATCTTTAAAAAAAAAAAGTTAAGAGTAGAGCAAAACTGGAGCACTTAAAGCCCCTCCCTATCACCAAAACAAACCCACAAGAAACCTACTACCAAGTGCTTGAATTTCACTAGACTGATGGAAGAGAGCTCAGCCATGAATGAAGCATGGAAATATAAAATATGGATTCTGACATGGAAAAAGCAAATTTGTCATCACTTGCAGATTTGATTGTGCACCTGAAAAATACAAAATAACCTACAGGCTGATTAGAAATAATAAGATAATTCAGTTCGACTTCCAGCTGTGGGTGAATTGGCTTGAAACATAAAGACCTATCCATCAAGAACAATGAGAAAAGCTGGATTTAAAAGCAAAACCAAAAACCTGTTTGAAGGATTGAAGAACTATTAAGTTACCAAGGACTTATGGGGTTGAGATCCTAAAGCAAAGGGAATTCAGGGGTGAACATGATAGTAAAGTTTTATCGTAAGGCATTTGTTGACGCATAACCAGTGACTGAGAGAGATAGCTACTAGGGAAGAGGTCAAGAGGCAGAGAACTTGAGCAGAAGCTGTAGGCAGTAATCATTGGGTCGGGGGAAAATACAAATTTAGTATCTATCAAGGAAGGGAGAGCTGCTCAACAGGCTTTCAATTAGGACACTTGAGTGGCTACGTATTAGAGCAAGGGACAATCAGAGACAGACACATTTTTACAAACCCAGAATCCTATGTGGTGTTAGTGCCACCCGAGGCTGGAGTAAGCTAATGTGCCACTACCCAAACCACTGGCACCAAGCAGCAATAAACGGATTCTTGGGGAAGATAATATCTGAAGCCTCAAATGATTACTACAAATTTTAATTTATGATGTATAATTTATAATATACAAATAATTGAAAGTTATTTCTGTTGTCAAAAGACAAAAGATGAAAGATCAAGGTGGGGGGGAGAAACAGGAACAGTTCCACGAGAATTACAGACTTTTCATTTATCAATCATGACAATGAATGAATGCAAAAAGAAAAGATGAAGACTTTTAGCAAATAACTGAAATCTAGTAAAAAGTAAGGGAGGTTTTCATACCAGACAAAATGGAGTAGATATATCTCTCTTCTATTCCTCCTAATAACCAGAGCAAAAAATCTCATGTATTGTCTGCAAAACAAATAAGATTCAGGATGGTGGAGAGAAGAATGCAGACCAGTTAGGGACCTCAGGATTCAAGAAATGATATGTGGTGAATTCCTTGGGTTTTCTTTCTGCCTCATATATCCTACTGTGGGTGTTGCATTATATATCCCATAATGGAGGAGCTGGCAATCCAGAGATGAGATGCCAAAGGGTGGAGACACAAAAATCCCAAAGAAAATACTTCTGTAGCCAAAGGACACAGAAAGGGGCAGCCTACCAAGAGGGAATAGTTTTATTTCTTTTTTTTTTTAAAGATTATTTATTTGTTTATTTATTTGACAGACAGATCACAAGTAGGCAGAGAGGCAGGCAGAGAGAGGAGGAAGCAGGCTCCCCACTGAGCAGAGAGCCTGATGCAGGACTCAATCCCAGGACCCTGAGATCATGACCTGAGCCGAAGGCAGAGGCTCAACCCACTGAGCCACCCAGGCACCCCGAGATGGAATAGTTTTAAACAATAATTGCACTACTCCAGCCAAATGCTACTGAGAAAACTGAGGCCCATCTCTACCCCTTATAGCAATGGCTAAACTGGGGGCAAAGACTCTACTTGCGCCTGGCTATAAAGAAGCCAGGGTGGTGGGTGGTGTCAAAGAAGGCCCAGGTCAGGGAGCCTGGAAGGCTCAGTTGGTTGACTGTCAGACTCTTGGTTTCCATTCAAGAACAACCCCAAGTTGGGAGATCAAGCCCACCTCAGAAGCACGCACAAGGATAGTCCACTTCCCCTCTTATTCTCCCTTTCCTTCTGCCCCTCACCCATGCACACACTGAAATAAATATTTTTTTAAAATGAAGATGATGAACCAGGTAAAGAGCCAGGACCTCCATCACAGCACAGTGGTTATAAGCACACACCCCCCATTATGGTGTCAGTGGGTGCCATCCGGGGAAGGGTAACAAGGCATCCCCAACATAGCAACTGGGTTATCGACAGAGGCCAGGGGAGAACCTGAACTTCTCTACTTCAACCTTGAAGCAACAAGCCAGTTTCCCATCACCCCCACCAGCACAACATCAGAGGAGTTCTGCTTAAACAGAAGACTTAAATATCCAGGGTCTTATAATACCTTAAAATAGCCTGGACTACAACGTAAAAATCATTCATTATACCAAGAACCCAGGAAATTTCAACTTGAAAGAAAAAAAGATAATTAACAGATGTCAATATCAAGATGACGCACATGTTGGAATTATCTGACAAGAACATAAAATATATTTTAGTGAGAAATTACAAATAAACTTAGGACAAATGATAAAAAGAGTCTCGGCAAAGAAATAGAAGATATGAGGAACAAAACGGAAATTTTAGATTTGAAAACCCCAATAAATGAAATTTAAAAATTCAGTCAACCCCTTCAATAGCAGAATGGAAGGGACAGAGGAAAGATATGGCTGTCAGTGAACTTGAAGACAGAGCACAGAAACTACCCAATCTGAACAACAGAAAACAGGCTGAAAAAAATTATTAAAGCCTCAGATATGGAGAGTACACCAGATCTCTAACCAAAGGTCTACTATTTGTGTCATTGGAGTCCCAGAGGGAGAGGAAAAAGAGTATGGGGCAGAAAAAAATATTAGAAGAAACAATGGCTGAAAATTCCCCAAATTTGGCAAATGACATAAACTGAAGATTCAGGAAGCTGAGCATATCTCAAGCAGGATAAAACCAAAGAAATCCATACTAAGACACATCTTAATCAACTTTCTGAAAAGAAAAAGTTTTGAAAGCAGTGAGAGAAAAGATACCTTAGCTATAACAGAAAAACAATTCAAAGAACCACCAATTTCTCATCAGAACCTTGGAGGACAGGAGGAATTGGCACATTTTCCAGTGCTGAGGAAAAAAGAAAATTGTGAACCTCAGATTCTATATCTGGCAACAATATTTTTCAGGAATGAAGAGAAAATCAAAACGTTATCAGATGAAGGAAAACTAGTAGAATGTGTCTCCAGCAGACCTACTCTTTTAAAAATGGCTAAATGAAGTTCTTGAAACAGAAGGAAAATGGTAAAAGAAGAAACCTTGGAACATTGGGAATGAAGAAAGAAAAATGGAAAGAATAAAATATGGGTAAATACAGTTAGCTTTCCTTCTTTTGAATTCTATAAATTACGGTTGACAGTTGAAGCAAAACCGATAACGTTACCTGATGTGGTTCTCAATGAATGTAGAGGAACTCTTAAAGACAGTTCTAAATGGAAGTGGGTAAAGGGACAGGTATGATTTAAACACCTTTACAAGAGGTAACTTTTCTACATTTCACTGGAACTGGTAAAATGTGGGCACAAGCCGAGTGTGAGAATTTATGTATCTGTATGGGTGGCTTTGGACGGCGGATTCTAACAGGTTGAGGGGGACAGGATGAGGTGCGTGGAAGCAGTTAGCACACACTTTAAGATGAAAGGGTTGGTCTTGGAAAGAAAAGAGCCTCAGGTTGGCTAAAGACACACATTGAGAAAAGGAAAGGGGAATAGGGACTTGCGTCTGACGATGACTTTCTTCTCAGCCAGGCAGGCCCCTGCTGAGAGAGGGGATTAGCCGATTGAGGGCGATGATGCGGGTTTGGGGCGCCGAGAGAGGATATGAGCACCAGAAGGGCACATAATTCAGGTAGTGTAGAGGTTAAAACTAGTTTTCAGCCCCACTGCTCAAAAGCTGTAAGGTGATGAATTGACCGCCAGGTGGCGGTGTCTGTGGAAGCTTACGTATCCCATCGGCCCTGGCGCCGGGGCGGAAGAAGGTGCGGAGGTAATTCTCTGGTTCGCATCGCCTCTACTCTTCTATCCCGACTGACGTTGGACAACAAAGATGGCTGCAGGAACCAGCAATTATTGGGAAGGTGAGGGCGAGGCTTCCGTATGGGTCTCGCCGAGAGGCAGAAGGGCTGAGTGGGGACGGGTCTTGGGGGAGGCGGCAGAGGAAAGAGCCTGGCCTCCGGAGGGGCCGCGCCGGCGGGTGGGGCACGTACAATCGGGGCCGCGGGCCTGGGGGCTGAAGAGACCGAACGGTCTGGGGCAGGGGGCTGACCCGAGAGGCAGCGAGACCTGGAGCAGGGGTTGGGCGGAGAGAGGTGAGCGGCGATGAAGTGGAAGAGGGTCCCGAGTCACTGGAGGAGGACTGGGTTGAGGAGCTAAGCGAACTTGGACGCAGGGGTTTGGGACACGAACTCTGAGAGGAGACGAGTTTTGAACGAGAATATTCCGAGCCCAGGAGGCTGGAAGACTCAGCGTTTTAAGAGTTGAGGTCACTGTTGGACAGTTGAGCAGGATAAGGGAAAGAAGGAACTTGTCAGTCCGGTCCCTCGAGAGAAGTTGTATGAACGAAGTGTCTCCTCCTCGGTCCCCCTGGCAGCTTCAGGCTGGGACTTCAAGGATTGGGTGTCGAGTCCCGTTTGAAGGCAGAGGAAATAACTTTACCAAACTCTGCTGTGAGACGAGTTTTGTTAAAAAAGAGAAAGTTGAGAGAACCAGTGTGAATTGCAACGATTGCATTTGCTGTCCCTCTTCTGCCAAAAGAACTGTCTTGTGATTTGACGAGTACGTTTTTTTAATTACTGAAAATACGTTCCGATAAAGTGCGCTCATGTAAAACGCACTCCTGGACCATGATAACGACCACGGATCAGAGAATGCTCGTCTTTTTCTTTCAATTGTGTCTTTGCTTTATTACGATAGAAACTACTCTCCAAGCCTCTCGGAAACCACAAGTAACAGTATTGTCACTAACAGCCCCTTGGTCTAAGAGCTTAATTAATTCTGAGTTCATCCATACTTGCTTGTATGTATGTACCTCGGGCCTACTTTCAGAATGCTTTTAGTTGATGTTTTCTATTAAGAAAGACAGTTACTCGTTAGAGAGAACCATAATTATAGTTTAACACACGCATTTAAATGCCTATTTGAAATGAATACTAGATAGAAAATATTTTAAAATTATGTACACGAGGCTATTAGTATTTTTTTTTATTTAAAGATTTTTATTTATTTATTTGGCAGAGAGAGATCACGAGTAGGCAGAGAGGCAGGCAGAGAGAGAGAGAGGAGGAAGCAGGCTCCTGCTGAGCAGAGAGCCTGATGTGGGACTCTATCCCAGGACCCTGAGATCATGACCTGAGCCTAAGGCAGCGGCTTAACCCACTGAGCCACCCAGGCGCCCAGTATTTTTAATTCTAGTGATTAGGCTGTAGTTTTTTGAAGCGCTGTGCTGTAGTAATTATAGCATCTTATTATTGACAACTTACTCTGTGCTTTAAGCTCATGGTTACTAAACCCTGAAGGCAGGGTCCTGGAATCCAGCCCTATGTCAGGAGGGGAGCTCAGTGGGGAGTCAGCTTGAGGATTTCTGTCCCTCTCCCTTTGCCGGTTCCCCTGGTGCGCGCGCGCTCTCTCTCTCAAATAAATCTTTTTTAAAAAGTGGAGGTTCGTAAGTAGATTTTCAATAAATCTCAGAGTCAGTTCTCAGAATCTTAGAACATTAGGGTGAGAGAAGATTCTGAGACTTGGTCATTTCTGGCAAAATATGCTCCACTATATTACAGTGCTTCTTACTTCTGGTTGCTGATAAATATATTGAAATAATGTTTTGTAACCCTTATTCCCGAAAGATGAGATCCTTACAATATTCCTTTCTAAATTTCAGCCCTTTTATTTTGACAGCCACTTGACCTTGAATGAGAATACTCACATCTAGATGTAGGTTTCTGGCTTGGGGCTTCTCTCCCTCAACTACTAGGCCAAACTACTATAGCAGTGTTTCTGTTTGCTTGTGTTCTTTTAAAACTTAGGCCCTTATTTTGTCATACTTATAGTTGACCTTGTTAGTCACACAGTTCCTTATTAACTTAAGTATCTCTAAATTTCTTTCAGTAAACTTATTGAAAGACCAATTTTTTTTTTAAGACCAATTTTTAATCCTTTGTTGATTATTTTTTTCTTTAAGCTTCAGCTACTAAGTCATTCTACTTATAATTTCATAAGCTTTGGAATATAAAGAGATAGGACAATCTCTGTCAAAAACAGTGATGATCTCTTTTTTATGAAATTAGTTGATAAGTTGTTACAATGCCTGTTATAAATCATAGGCAGTTTCTTTATGATTTGTATTCTCTCCTTTTTCCCCCCAAATTACAAAATTGTAGACATTGTTACAGAAATAATTTCAGAGATTTAGAACATTTGTTGTCTAGCTATTTTTGGAATACAGGTGAAGTTTTCTACCTGCCACTATTTTTCCCCTTCTTGACCCATCTGAAGTTTAAGTAAGAGACAGTTTGCCTTTCTGGGTAAGTCTTTGGCTGTCTCCTTTTAACACATTTCTTTATGAGGAATCTAGATCAATATATGATTATTTTCATGGTTTATTCAGAATAGTTTTGTAATTTTTATGTCTGCTGATGGACTCTTTGTGTTTAATTATTTACTTTTCAAATTTTGTTAAAGATCTCAGGAAACAGGCTCGACAGCTGGAAAATGAACTTGACCTGAAACTAGTTTCCTTCAGTAAACTATGTACAAGTTACAGTCACAGCAGTGCCCGAGATGGAAGACGCGACAGGTATAGGTACTACCAGATTCTGTCTCTTATGCCTTACACCATAGAATTTTTTTTTTCATAGAATGTTTTAAAAGCATTAAAAAATAAACTGAAATATGTAACTCTGTAACTTGGTCTATTGGTGAATTTTTTGTATTTTATTTTTTTGTTACTGATTATATTTTAGAGATTTATAAAAATTCTTCTTAATTCTTGAGTCTTACATTCATTTGGGATCCTCAGGCAAAGGTTGTGATGGTATTAAGAGGGAGATGCTAAGACTTAAGAATGAGTTTCTCATTCTTTTTCTAGTTCAGCCAGTGTAAGAAATATGATTTGTATTTTGTATTTCTTTATATTTCTTTATTGTATTTCTTATATCTCACATTCTATTTCTTATATCTCCTGGTTGCTGACTGGATCTGAGAAACTACCCAGATGTAAAGTATACATACTGCTAGTCTGATGTTTTAGAATGAATCTAATGCAGTGTGTATCCTCACTATTAATCATCCAAGCTATTTTTTTTTAAGATTTTATTTATTTATTCGCAGACAGAAATCACAAGTAGGCAGAGAGGCAGGCAGAGAGAAGAGGAAGCAGGCTCCCTGATCAGCAGAGAGCCCGATGTGATGCGGTGCTCGATCCCAGGACTCTGGGATCATGACCCAAGCTGAAGGCAGAGGCTTTAACCCACTAAGCAACCCAGGCGCCCCATCCAAGCTATTTTTAATTTGAGGTTTTTTTTTTTTTTTTTTGAGAAATGCTATTATATTGAACACCTGGAAAATGTAATCTTTGAATCTTATGCTCACTTTAGGCCATCTACTTGTTAAAAAAAAAAATTAGGAAATATTTAAGACACTTAGAAAGGTATAAAGAATAAAGGGTCCTCATGTGCCTATCTCCCTCTTCAAGAAATAATCATTATCAGTTCAGTTATCAGTATCCCATTTTCTGCTTCCGCATAGTCTCCATGTTTTTACTACATGTTTGCTTCCTAAACAATTTATGGTATCTTTCTGTAGTTTTGCAACGCGCTTTTTGTTTAACATTATCTTTGTGATTAAGCTTTGGATACATTTAACTGTGGTATATTCATTTGCTGCATATAGTATCATATTGTGATCATATAGTTGTGTATTGTAGTCTGTAGATGGACATTGTTTCTAATTTTTGCTAATTAATAATAATTTTAATAGCTGACACAGAGTTCCTCAGGTATCAGGTACTCTATTTTTAGCCTTTTATGTGAAGTCTGCTAGGAACATTTTTACCTATACAAATATTGTATATCTAGCAGTGGAATTGCTGGTTGCATAGTTAGTTGTTATCTTTTCTTTCACATACTTTTTTGAAGATTGGCAGTGGGTGGGATTTTTTTCCAGCTAATAATAATAAAACAATAAAAATTGAGCATGGGTTTAAACCCAGGTATTTCTATCTCCAGAGCCTGTACGCTAAACCTTTCTGTGAACATTCCAACAAAAGACTCATTTCAATACCATAGCCAAAAGCGCATATTATTAAAGAATTAAAGATAGCAAGGCCAACATATTGACTATAGGACCTAAAAGTAAGCTGCCAGCATGTCATAAAGCTTTGACTGTAGTACATTGTTTTGGACTTGCCTTTATTTAGCAAGCAAAGAAAATGAAGAAGGTTCTTTTATATGTATAAACTTAATTTTATCACTGGAAAGCATTTTTCCTGAATTTAAGTCTCCTACTTGACTATGCCAGTGAGCATACAGTTTTGAAACTGAATTAATTGTCAGGAGACACAGTTGCATGATGCTTTTTCTATGTTTACTGTGCTTCATGAACTTATACTTTTATGACCTTTTTAAAGGGAAAACTATCTTGAAAACATTTCCTAAGGAATTCTACAACAGATTGAGACTGAGTTTTTAGATTCCTGTAGCCCAACTCTCCCTTTAGTAAGAAGCCTCAGGCCATGAGGATCAAGATCCAGTGTGTATTCTAAGTGTTTTGTTATTGTCCAGATTGAAAGCATGTCATAATGAAGAATCTCAGTAATGACCACAATTTTTCATCTAGGAGTAACTTTTTTTTACTTTCTGTATTTTGAGAACTTGATGGTCTATGGATCATCACATATCTGTAAAATAAATTCAGTTTAACTGAATCGTAGTATTGTGGAGAAGGGAGTTTTTGACTATTTCCGTGGACTCCTATACTCTAAGAATGGTGAATATAGAGATTGTCTCCTCACTCTATACTCATTCTCATATACTCTATAGTCTCCTCACTCTATACTCCTCATCTCCGTACTCATTTAATGAGTATCTACCATGTGCCAGGCACTACTATTCTAGGTGCTTGCCATATATCTGTGAACAGGCAGTTTCCCTCTTCATGGAGCTCATATTCGTTGGCCCAATGTTCTTTTTCATGTATCTGGTAGGGGAGGATCTGTATTAGTAGTATTTAAGGCATTTTTGCCTGGGCGCACTCTAATACATAACCACAGAACTTTGGGTTAACTTTGACATATAAAGAACTAGATATTAGGATATATTTTAAGGCAAGTAAATTGACATGTTTTAAGAAGCAATAAAAATTTGGACCTAGTTAAACATCTTAAAAGTAAAAATCCTTTTTATTAGTCACTTTTTGGTTATTTCATTGCCCATTACTATTGCTGTGGAATTGTACCTGGAGAAGAGAAATAGTAGCGAAAGTGTTTTTTTGATGTTAAACTGATGATTTAATCTCTCTTCATTCACCACACCCAAGCACTGTCACAGGGCAGGACAAAGTCTTCAGCAAGATTGAAGAGCATTGTCATTGCCTGCATACTTATCTGTGTCTAGTATAACTGAGATCTCTCTTAAGCTGCTCACATGATAATGCATACCATTTGGGGAGAGAATGAAGGTTAGTGGTTTTTCAGAAGAGGCAAGAGAAATTTTCTGGACATCTGGTTTTAATTTAGGATTTGAATCTGTCAAACGTAAGTTTCATTTGCAAAAAGTTAGATTTTTGACTGACTGTTCATATTAGAAGACAGTTGACATCTTTGTTAAAAACAAAACAAAACAGGGGCGCCTGGGTGGCTCAGTGGTTAAAGCCTCTGCCTTCGGCTCGGGTCATGATCCCAGGGTCCTGGGATTGAGCCCCACATCTGGCTCTCTGCTCTCTGGGGAGCCTGCTTCCCTTCTCTCTGCCTGCCTCTCTGCCTACTTGTGATATCTGTCAAATAAATAAATAAAATATTTAAAAAACAAAACAAAACAAAACCTGAAACAGTTGTATAATATAGGTGGAAATGTAGAGAGTTGCTGGACATGGTTATCTGTATTAGACTTAAAGTCAGTTCCTGATTACTTAATAACTAGGTACCCAATCTAGTTTATGTAAATCTCAGTGTTATTTCTCTTTGGTAAGAAGAGCGAACTTAATTTGAGGAGCCATTATTGCTTTGGAGTAAAAATTAAAAGATTATTCCTCACAGATCCCATAACATAATCTGTAATACCTTTTATGCTTCCTTTTATATGTAGTACTACTTAGTTCTATGGTTTTGTTCCACATAATTTGCTCTTTTAGATTTAGCATTTAATTGGGCACTGCCATTGTATTGTGTAAGTTACTTTCATTTGGGAAATTTCTTTACATTATTAAGGTTAGATGTATGTATTAAAGTTTAAAAAAACTTCTATACAATTATATTTTATACTGTGGTGTGCTTGAGTGGCTCAGTCAGTTAAGCATCCAACTCTTGAGATGGAGCCCTGCGTCAGGCTCTCTACTGGGCGTAGAGCCTGCTTACGATTCTCTCCCTCCCTTTGCCTCTTCACTGCCTGCACCACCACAACACCCCAACACCCCCACAAAAACAAATTTTATTTTATACTGACTATAATAATTAGAATGTGTGTGATCTATATAGGAAAACTTCATAAAACTATAGTTAAACAGAGAACATCTCTGGGGTTCCACTTGACCTCTTTAAGAGTACCTTATTAATTAAATAAAATCTTTAAGAAAAAAAAAAAAAAAAGGGGGGCGCCTGGGTGGCTCAGTTGGTTAAGCCGCTGCCTTCGGCTCGGGTCATGATCCCAGCGTCCTGGGATCGAGTCCCACATCAGGCTCCTTGCTCGGCAGGGAGCCTGCTTCTCCCTCTGCCTCTGCCTGCCTCTCTGTCTGCCTGTGCTCGCTCTCTCTCCCTCTCTCTCTCTCTGATGAATAAATAAAATCTTTAAAAAAAAAAAAAAAGAGTACCTTATTATTTTAAGTATGTTTATAAAGAATTAGGTTTGAGTAATGGATTCTCTTTAATGGAACTTCTCTTTAGCTCTGACACAACACCCCTTTTAAATGGATCAAGCCAAGACAGAATGTTTGAAACAATGGCAATTGAGATTGAACAGCTTTTGGCAAGGGTAAGTACTTTCTGTTAAATGGCTATTTTATTAGTCAACTGTGTTAATCACTTGTTAGATACGGTATTAGATTATATTAACACAGACATGTTTATAGAAATCACCCTTTCATCCAAGATAAGTGCCTGTCCAGGCCCCTTGAATTTTGATTATAGCCATTCTCGGGTCTTATGGGTATTATTTTAGGCTTTATGGACTACTTGGGGGGAAGTACTGAATCCTTCTCTGTCTTTGGTTTTGGGGTGGTCTTTTTGTTTGCTCTTAGCTAAACAAGCATATAGGCAAATAATTTTCTATTATCTATAGTGCTTTTTAAAATATTTTTATTTGTTTTCTTTTTCTTCTTTTTAGCTTACAGGAGTAAATGATAAAATGGCAGAATATACCAACAGTGCAGGTGTCCCATCTTTGAATGCTGCACTGATGCATACATTACAGAGACATAGAGATATTTTGCAGGTAATGTATTGGGTTTGAGATTTTTAAGTTATTGTAGTGTTGTTGTTGTTTTTTTAAATCCCTGAATAGAATATGTATAAATGTATTTAAGAGAATAAAGGGAAGACTCTTCTGGGACAATAAATACTTTGCTGTAGAAATTTGTCTTGTTTTACTTTTTTTTCTCTTGGTATGATAAAATTCTGAAAATATCTGATAGCTCTTGCTTTTGCCTGGTAAAAATGAATAATATTCATCACTAGGTAAATATACTTCTATTGTGGGAGACCTTGCTAGCTCCCAGTAACAGTGAAATAGCTAATGGTCATGCATAGGCCAAATACCATGGTTTAGAGTGTACTTTCATCAGGCTTTGAAGATGAACTGGAAGGGAGGTAATTTACTATATTTAGTCTGTTTGAGAAAATATTAAAAGTGTGCCAACAAAATGAAATAAACTCTCAGATTTACATAGAAATGTGTTAAATAGGAAGTAGTACAAATAGGAAGACAAGTGTTTTTAATATTGGAAAAATTCAGCAATCATTTCTAATTTTAAAAACGCTTATAAAAATAGGACTAGGAGGATATTTATTTACTTAAGACAAAAATGTGTATCTCATGTTAAAGCTAGCCTGATGCTTAATAATAAAGCACTGAAAGCATTCCCTCTGAAGAAAGAAACAAGATAAAGATATCCCCAATCACCACAGATGTTTATTATTGTTTTGGAAGTTCTTGATGGTGCCGTCAGACAGAGATATAAATAAACAAGATCTAAATAGTGACAAGAGGCAAAACTTTTATTATGTAGCAGTGAAAAATTACTTATCTAACACAACCAAGAAAAACAACTGAAAAAATTAGAAACAAATTTAATAAAATGGTAGATTTTGAAATTAATATATTGAAACAAGTTTCCTTACATATAACCAGTAACCTGAGAGAAAATATAATGGAAGAAACTGAAATCCTTGTGTATAAATTTAATAATAATGAATAGTACCTGCATGTATAAAACTTTACAAGGAAAATAAAAGATTTAAGTACGGGAAGGAATTACTCTGCCTTTGGAAGATTTCTCTCTGAGCCAACTTATGAATTGAGTGTCTTCCAAATAGAAAAAGAGGTTTTTGTTTCTTTTTCTTTTTCTTTTTTAATTAGCAAAATGACATCAAAGTTTATTTGGAATCACAGACATACGAGTGTAACCAAGAAAAAAAAATATGAAAATGAAGATAAGTAGTAAAGGATACCTAATTCTACCAAATATTAAAACCTGTTAAGAAGCTGGAAGAATTAAGACAGTTTGATTCTGGAGGAAAAAAATAAACCAATAGAACAGAACAGAGTTCACATGGAAATTAAGTTTCTGATAAAGGTGCTATCTTACTTTATTTATTATTAAGTTTTTTTTTTTTAAGATTTTATTTATGTATTTATTTATTCATTTGGCACAGAGAGACAGAGAGAGAGTATAAGCAGGGGAAACAGCAGAGAGAGAAGCAGGCCCCCCCAGTGAGCAGAGTACTGGATGTGGGCCTCAATCCCACCTGAGCCGAAGGCACCACTCAGGTGCCCCTAGAGGTGGTGTTTTAGATCATTGGGAAACAGAGTATCATAAATTAAGTAGGCCTGTAATAATTGGCTAATTATGTGGCTGGTGGTGGTTGCAGGGGAGAGGGAAGAGGGAGAGACCAGGAGGAACAAATTTGAATTTCTGTCTCAATCCTCACATCCAGAATAAATTCCAAACGGACAAAGATTTATATGTAGAAAAATAAACTATAGAAGTTCAAAATAAAGCATGAGTAAAATTATACATTTTAGAAATTAGACCTTTCTAGGGGAGCCAGGGTGCCTCAATTAATCATCTGCACTTGGCTTTGGTCATGATCCCAGGGTCCGGGGGTTGAGGCCCACGTCAGGCTCTTTGCTCACTGGGGAGCCTGCTTCTCCCTCTCCCCCAGCTTGGTCTCTGTCAAATAAATACATAAAGTCTTTTTAAAAAAATTATACATTTCTAAACAATACTTAATAGCAGAAAAACTATAACAAATGTCTGATTTGCTTAGTGTACAGAGAAATAATAGAGATAAAAAGATAACCTAATAAGAAAATGGGCAAAGGATATGAACTGGCTGCTTATAGAAAATGACCAAAACCATAAAAAGATGTTCATCCACATGCCAAAAGGAAACTATACTAATCAAAATGAGGTAGGATTTTTCACCTGTCAGAATAGCAACTATTGAAATATCTCTAGCACATTACAAGATAATAGAAAAATGGGCCCTCATTCACTATGTTGCTGGGAACATAAATTGGTCGTCTTTTTAGAAGGCAGTTTAGCACTATCAAAATTTAAATGTAAGATTCTTTGATCCATTTCATCTGTTAGGCATTTACTCTTTAAACACACTTTAAAAAGAGAAAGAGTCAGTAAAATATATATACAAGAATGTTTATTTTTTAAACAGCATTTTTTAAAAACAACAAAATAACTAAAATGTTTACTGGTAGGGAATTGACAAAACTATGACAGTCATAAGATAGAATTCTATACAGCTGTTAAAAAGAATGTAGATTTCTGTTTGTTAATATGAAAAGATTGCTTGATACCTTATGAACTACTGAAAAGAAGGTATATAGCAAAGTACAACTGACCCTTGAACAATGTGAGGATTGGGGGTGCTGACACCCTGCCTCTCCACTCCTGTGCAGTCGAAAATTTGCATATAACTTTGACTCCTAAAAACTTAAGTACTAATAGCCTACAACTGACTATAGCCTGGCATAAACAGTTGGTTAACACATATTTTGTATGTTATACATATTACATACTGTATTCTTATGATAAAATAACTTAGAGAAAAGAAATGTTACCTAAAAATTACAAGGAAGGGCCCCTGGGTGGCTCAGTCATTAAGCGTATGCCTTTGGCTCATGTCATGATCTCAGGGTCCTGGGATCGAGCCCCACATTGGGCTCCCTGCTCAGCGGGAAGCCTGCTTCTCCCCTTCCCACTCCCCTTGCTTGTGTTCCATCTCTTGCTGTGTCTCTCTCTGTCAAATAAAAAAATCTTACAAAAAAAATTATAAGGAAAATGTATTTGCAGAACTGTACTGTAAGAAAAATCCACATATTTGTGGACCTTTGCATTTCAAATCTGTTTTTCAAGGATCAGCTGTAGTTTGATTTCTTTAGCATAAATCAAAGAAATAATAGGAAGTTTGTATATACAGAAACACAGTTCCTGAAAGAAAATAAAAGAAAGTGAAGGGAGTTATGAGCTGTAGAGCAGGGTGGTTTTTGTTTTTGTCCCTTTTGGTGCACTTTTAGTATTCTCTCCATGTTCATTTATATTTCGTGTTTAAAGGGGCAGTAAGGGCTTTCTGGGAGATGGGATCATGATTTTTATCTTCTCTATACACATCTCTGAATTTTAAAAAGTAATGAATATTCCTTAATCTCTTAAAAGTATGGTAGTAGAAAAAGAAAGGGAAATATTTGAAGATTACTTTTTCTTTACAATTCTTTTGGTTCTGTTCTTCCTTTGACTGGTTTAGGAATTAAATTTCTGTGGGAATTCCAAAAAGATGAAATTTGAAAATAAGCCCCATTGGGTATACACTAATAAGTAGAGAGATCCCCTCAAATTTTATCCTAGGCTATTTGGAATCATTTTATCTTTTTTTTTTTTTTCTTTCTTAATAATTCTGTCCCACAAGACAAAGTACTAGAAGATACAAAGGATAGTGATTTAGTGGTCTGTTACCCTAACACTGAATTGTTTTCGTTTGAAAGAAGATGGTCACTCTTGGGGAAAGGGATTATAATGTTATTTTTACTTCTTGACTGTTTGATTCTTAAATAGCAGTTTTCCTGACAGACATTTATAATATGATGACAATATCTAATCGTTCAGTAAGAGGAAAACATGAGCTTATGTTGAGATTGGATGTTGATTTATTGCAGGATTATACACATGAATTTCATAAAACCAAAGCAAACTTTATGGCAATACGGGAAAGGGAGAATCTCATGGGATCAGTACGAAAGGATATTGAGTAAGTTATCTTTTATGTTATTTTGTAGGTTGTTTACTCATATTTAGACTTAGACCATATCTATGATTAACTGTAAATTGAGTAGCAGAACCATAATTTAGATTTCAGGGTTTCTGATTCTAATTTTGTAGAGAATTCTCTAATTCTCATTTCACTGTTCTTTAAACATTGCTGAATCTAATCTACTTTGCTGGTCTTCTCTAGCTTCTCCTCATTTTATCATTGGCTCCTGCCAGCCTTGACTCTACTGTATTAATTCAGAATCCAGCTTAGATGCTATCTTCTGAGTTTTTCTCTGATCTCCTACCACCCACCTTAATAATGATATTGCCAATAACTGAAGCTCTCTGTGTTTCTCTTTCTGATTTACCAGCTACCCCCCTACTCTCTTTCTTAACAGTTTTATATATATGGAGTAATTTTTTAGGTAACATATATATATATATAATATATTTAAAGTAATCTTTATTTCTCTGGAATTTGAAATATCGTGCTTTCCAGGTCTTATTCAGACTTAATAGCGTACGTCAAATTATTTAAGAACTTCCAGTGTTTTTATGCTAATCTCAATCCATAATTTTAAAAATTTGTTCTTCATCCCTTTACCTCACCTTCAATAATGCATTCTGATGTTTCATATGGACATTTAAATTTTTTTTCATGGGACACCTGAGTGGCTCAGTCATTTGAGTGTCCAACTCTTGATTTCAGCTCAGGTCATGTCTCGGGTTGTGGGTTGGAGCTCCTATTGGGCTCCATGCTCAGCACAGAGTCAGCTTGTCCCTCTTCTTCTTCCCCGACTCCCTCTCTCTCTCTCTCTCTCTCTGTCTTTCAAATAAATAAATAAAATCTTTAAAAAAAAAAAGCATTTTTCACAACTGAACACAATAAGTTAAATCCATTGAGCATCTAATTAAAACTGAAGACTTTCATTTTTGGACCATCTAATGATGCCTATCATTGTCTCACTTATGATAAATGTATGATACTTACTGTTTCATAAGTAATTACTGTGTTTCATAAACATAGCTGTGATACACATTACACATTACCGTATCATAAACTGATATGTGTCATGGGTACTCTTGAAACATTTTCCTAGAAATCTTTTATTTTGTTACAAAGTAAGACTTTTGCAAAAGAAATAATTTCATATTCACTGCATTCAAAATTTTTGCTCAAAACTAATCAAGGATTATCTAGCCATCAAAGTTATGTTCCTTCCCCTAAAAATTATCTTGGTAAATTAGTTTTTATTGTTCTATTTATTTAATGTTTAGTCTTATGTACTTAGTGAAACATGAAGGACTAAAAAAAAATTTCTGCCATAATTAGATATTTTGTAATATTTTTAGTTCTCAGGAACATGTAAGTCTTTTGTTTAATATCTGTGCAGACTATTTATGTATGTATTTTCAGGTATACATTGAGAACCAGTATAGGGGACAGCCTATACTGGCATTTTGTTACCCCTAAATTTGTGAGAATTGTTAGAATATAGTCCACTGTAATAACTTGCTTTCTGAAAAACAGTCATAAAAGAAACAGGTTTCATCCATTCATTAAACTATTTCCTGATTAACAGCCATGAGTAAGACTCTAGATCAGGCACAGTAGAGGCTTGAAATGAAAAGACCAACTTAGCCCAACAGGAGTTTATAATCTAGGTGCTACAAGGCTCCTGGGTGGCTCAGTGGGTTAAGCCTTCGGCTTGGGTCATGATCCCAGAGTTCTGGGATCGAGCCCTGCATTGGGCTCTCTGCTCAGCAGGGAGCCTGCTTCCCTCTCTCTACCTGCCTCTCTGCCTACTTGTGATCTCTCTCTGTCAAATAAATAAGTAAAATCTTTAAAAAAGAAAAAAAAACTTTATAATCTAGGTGCTAGAGGGGAGTAAGACATATATTCAAATTAATATAATACAAAGCAGAATAAGATTAGTGAGATGAGATATAGTAGTAATAACTAACATTTTAAAGTTCTTTGCAATTGTACACTACTTTTCCATGTATTATCTCTTTTCGGGCTTCATATAATCTTTTGGTACAGATAGAAATTATTAGTACCATTTTATAAAACTGGGTATTATGAGATTTGTCTAAGGTTAACTGACTAGTTAATGATGGGAGTATAGGTTTAAATCTAGATCACCTGTTTTCAGGATGCCTGCCTGGTTCAGTCAGAGGAGTGCATGATTCTTGATCTTGGAGTTGTGACATCAAGCCCCATGTTGGGTGTGGCCATTGCTTAAAATAAAATCTTTTTTTTTTTTTTCATTTTATTTATTTATTTGACAGAGAGAGATCACAAGCAGGCAGAGGCAGGCAGGCAGAGAGGGGGAAGCAGGCTCCCTGCTGAGCAGAGAGCCTAACATGGGACTCCATCCCAGGACCCCGGGATCATGACCTGAGCCAAAGGCAGAGGCTTAACCCACTGAGCCACCCAGGAGCCCTAAAAAAAATATATATATATATATATATATATATCTTAATAAAAGTAAATCATCTGGGGCACCTGGGTGGCTCAGTGGGTTAAGCCTCTGCCTTCGGCTCAGGTCATGATATCGGGGTCCTGGGATTGAACCCCACATCAGGCGCTCTGCTCAGTGGGAAGCCTGATTCACCCTCTCTCTCTGCCTGCCTCTTTGCCTGCTTGTGATCTCTCTCTCTGTGTCAAATAAAAAATCTTTTATAAAAAAAAAAAAAGGTATATCATCTGTCTTGGGAGTCCTGCTTGTCCTTGGTTATCTCATGCTGCTCTACCTGAGATTTTCTTTCCTTCTGTGCTTTGCAAATGAGCACTGCCTCTTAGCCAGTAGTTCAGTTTTATCAGCATGACCCTCTTTTGTCTTACTCTAGTGTATGTGCAGTTTCTTCCAATTGTTTATTTTTGTTCTTATTACCTTGAGTAAAGAATAGAAACATGAAAGTGTTGATAGTAAGGATAGAAAGCATTTTCGTGTAATATTTACTGCAGACCAAGACAGAAATCCTTAAGTATGCCAAAATTGGCAGGTCTTAAGCTTCATTTTAACTCTGTAGGCTCTAGTTGATAGACTACATATACCACTGTGAAGGAAAACATTCCATGGCAGTAGTTTCCTACCCCAAGGGCTGTGTAGTTATCAGTTTCAACTTTTATGTCTACTTGGAAAAATAAAGATATAATAATAGACAAAAATAATAATAGATAAAGACAAGTAATGTTTTTGTTTAAAACATTGGATTATTCTGGTGAAAAAAAAATAAAGAGCTAGCCCTAAATTAGAGAAGCAATTTTATTTATCTATTTACTATGTATGTCATTTTTAGAAGATGAAAATGATCAAACATTGTAACTTCATTCAAAATTATGGAGAGGCTCAGTTTGTTTGCTTTGGATATTACTAGAGTCAGTTACTTCTGTTTTGCAGTATCTACCAGAAATGTTCTTACATTTTCTCTGTCTTATTGTAGGTCATATAAAAGTGGGTCTGGAGTAAACAACAGAAGAACTGAACTATTTTTGAAAGAACATGATCACCTTCGAAAGTAGGTATTATTGTATACATACATACCGTGTAGTTTCCCATACTTACTAATTCCTTTATTGACATAACAAACATTTTGCGTTTTTTATAGCAAGTGCTTTATCAGTGCTAACTTATTTAATTCTAACGACTCTCTTTGGTAGAAGTGGAATTGTAACTGTTTCAGCTGTTAATTAGGAAAGATATTATGCTATCGACCATCCAAAATTGACATTCACATCACTTGTTACTTGTACTATATCTTTTACTGCCTTAATGTTTCATGTCTTTAGCAAGTCTATCCTTCTGATATATTTGTTCACTACTGTAGATTATGTAGTAAAGATGCTGATAATGACTTATGTTTGAATGGCCTGTTACCATTTATATAAGCTGAGAAGCTTTATAAAGAGTAATAGGCCAGCCAGAGAAATTGCTATGTCCTGAGAATTGAGAAGAAAATTCCTAAAGACTTGGATGAACTATATATGTGTTTTAGAACAAGCCACCATATTCTATCCCTTATTTGTGTATGTTTTTCTCTGCAAGCTACTGGTTTCTTAATATTTTCTTTTAGAACTTAAGGGTCAGAAAGTCACTTACCTCTGTAGCCTCTAAGGCCTTGAGCAGCTAGTATCCATTATAAATAAATGTTACAAATTACATTGATATTTGTTGATGAATATCATTAATTAGTCATGTCTGTATGAGCTTAGTGTACTGTTCAATTTATTTTTCTTTAAAGATTATCACTTTAGGTATATAAGGTGTTGTAATCAGAACATGGAAAAATCAAAACCTTTTTCCAGACACCACCTTTTTGCCCCAAGGTCTCTGTAAATGAAATGAAATGTAATTTACTATTTGAAAAAAAAGGAGGGCTCCTAAAAAAATTTTTTTTAATTAAAAAAATTAAAAAATAGAAGCCTGGGTTCCTCTCGTGTTATAGTTCTTAGTGTTCTTTCTTAATCTGTTGACTGTTATTGATTGGCACAAGGGGGCAGTCTTTCCTAAGGTATGTTTCCTTTATAGGTACTACTTTGGTAGTTTTTTTCTATTTGATAAAAACTTAAAAAATAAAGAATTTTGCATTACATCCAAAGCTATATTAATACATTCTTTGGTTACAGAGTAAATTTAAAGGGTAAGATACTCAAGTAGCACAAAATAAAGGTTAGATTCCATCAGTGTTTCTCTGTTGCCTTAAAAAGATACTAAAAAATTAGAAATGCAGTAGTTGAATTACCTCAAGAATAATTTGTTGCCAAAGAGTATACCAGAGTGATTATATAAGTTAATATCCTTTGTTTAGTATTTTAAAACATATTGCTTATTATAATTGTGTATGAAAATTTGCAGTTTTGTATTTGTTTTAATAATTCAAAGAAAACCCATCAGGAATTTTATATTGTCCATTTTACAGGGAAAAAATACATCTGTTCAGGGGCATATAACAAATAATTTGGGTTATAAAAATGAGAATATTGGAAATCAAAAAGGTGTTTTCCACTTTTCTCAGTTTTATATATGATATACTTTATATATATTCCTTTCAGTGTTGTGAAAAAGTTTGTATGTGCTCATTCTATACAGAGAGAAATGGAGACAGGAAGAATTGAATGGAATATGAGCTTCTGATGAATTAGGGAAGTTGTCAGGACTGAAAACAAGGGTTTAGTCATTGGTCTCAGTATTAGAACATAGCTTCCAAATGCAGTTTGGAAAAATCAATCTTTTATGTGTAAATTATGAATATTTGTTAGGTGATAAAATAAAATGATGGATGATATGTATACAAATAATATGGAAAACTTTTTCTGTTTTTTTCAATGTCATCCCTATGTCATTGGCTAAGTGCTTTGGGGAAGAATTGGCAAGATCTTTTCAGAACTTTTTCCATACAAAAACTATAAGTGCTCATTATAATAAAGCACTCAATTTAGAAAGTATGGATAACACAAAAGAGACCATTGAAATCACTTGTAAGAACAGATTCTGTAACCATTTTTTACTCATCAGTAGATTGGGAGTCTTTTGCATGTTATTTGATAATTTATTTGTTCTTTTTTATCTGTTTCATAATACAGATAATCCATGGTGTAACAACCATTTCCATAATGTTGGCCTTTTGGATTACATTCAGTTTTTACTTTTATACATATTGAAGTCTTTACAAATATCTGTAATTATTTCCTTATGATAAGTTCCTAGAATTGGAATATATTCATTTGTAAATCTTTTGA
Source organism: Mustela nigripes (assembly GCF_022355385.1). Lineage (NCBI taxonomy): Eukaryota > Metazoa > Chordata > Mammalia > Carnivora > Mustelidae > Mustela > Mustela nigripes. The sequence goes on from NC_081572.1 coordinate 43,484,058, forward strand.
TATGCTATTATCAAATTTCCCTCTAAAGGTTTGCTGGAGTCCCATTTGTGGCATATGTATAAACATTCCCCAGTGCCCTCAGTAGCACTGATATTTTGATTTTTTTAAAGTTTATGCCAAGATAGGTAAAAATTCTCCAGTAATAGATTTTTTTTTAATATAAGGGATATATTTTCATTAGAGAAAACATAGGTTAAACAGCTAAGCAAAAGAAGCATAAAGTAGTAGTAGCTAAATTAACCTAAAAGTGATTATAGAAACTTATAGTGATTATAGATTATATAGTTCATTTGTAATTAGTAGGCCAGATTTGCTGCTAGGGTAATTTTTATTTTGGTCTTTCATGGATAAAAGTTTTTAATACCCAATTACTGAGGTAACAAGCGTGATTTTGTACATTGCATTGATTTTTTTATCTGATTTTTTTTTAAAAAAATTTTAACATTTTATATGATAATGTAAATTTCTACAGCTTGTTTCAAAAGTACATATTTTTGCCTTGAGGAAGAATAAAACAGTTTTTATAAATGAATGCCAAACTGTAAAAAGAAAACAAAAGCCTAACTTTGTAATTGTTTTTACCAGTTCCCGTTAATACTTTTTGTCTTTAAACTTAATGTTGGCAGGGCGCCTGGGTGGCTCAATTGTTAAGTGTCTGCCTTCTGCTTGGGTAATAATCCCAGGGTCCTGGGATCAAGCCCTGCTTGCATCAGGCTCAGCAGGAAGCATGCTTCTCCCTCTCCCACTCCCCCGGCCTGTATTCCTACTCTTGCCGAGTCTCTCTCTGTCAAATAAATAACTAAATCTTAAAAAAAAAAAAGTTAATGTTAGCTTGCTAACTATTTTCTGAAGGGCAGTAATTTCTCTTTCTGTGGATAAGGTAGCTTTCATTTTGACTCGTCTTTCTCTGAGTTTGTTTTCAATACATCAGTCAGAGGAAGATGGCTGACTTTGAATTAGTGTCAAGCTTGCAGCTATTTGTTTTTTACTGGGCTATAGTGTAGCTGCATTTCTCTGAACTCTCTGCTTGCTATTTAGATTAATTTCTCTTTCTTCCTTTATTTAACCATTCTCTTTCATTGTACTTTTATATATTCCTTTTTGAAAGAAGTATCTGAATTAGTTTTCTACTTTAAAGTTCTTTTTTTTTTTTCCTTAAGGAAGTTTTACATTTGTGACCCGTCTCTCATTCTTTACTTTTAAAGGGTGTGGTTATAACAAACATGTATATATACGTATACATGCACGCATGGGTGCGCGCAACACGCGCACACACACACACTCGTTTAATTGCCCACTATAGTTAAAATACAGAACATTGCTATCACCCCAAGAAAGTTTTATGCCCTTATGTAATTGATTCTTGCCCCCAATCCCAGGCAACTGCTCACCTGCTTTCTGCCATTGTAGATTACCTTTTTCAGAATTTCATATAAATGAATCCATACAATGTCTACTTCTTTCACTTAGGATAGGGTTGCTAAGATTCATCTGTTTGGTTTTGCTTTGTGTTTCAGTAGTCAGTTCCTTTCTGTCACTGAGTATATTGCTGTTGTATGATATACCTCAATATGTTTATATATTCACCCATTGGTGGATATTTAGGTTAATGTTTTAGTTTTGGGCTATTACCAAGAAAGCTAGTTCATAGACAAAATTTCATCTGGCTCTATGTTTTCATTTCTCTTGAGTAATTACCTAGGAGTTGTATTGTTGGGTTCTAATGGCAGGTGTAAGTTTGTTTCATTTTATAGGAAACTCAGATGTTTTTAAGTGGTTTTATCATTTTTACATTCCTGACAATCCCATATTGAGAGTTTCAGTTGCTTTAAATCCTTGGCAGCATTTGATACTGTCATTCCTTCTGTTTTAGCTAGTCTAGTAAGTATGTAATTGTATCTCATTGTGGTTTGAATTTGCACTTCTCTGCTGACCAATGATAAGCATCCTTTCAAGTGCTTATCAGCCATTTATTTATCTTTAGTGAAATGTCTGTTCATATATTTTGCCCTTTTTTCAATTGGTTTATTTGTCTTTTTACAGTTGAGTTTTGTTTAGTTTTGTTTTTCTTACTCAATTATTGAGTTTTAAAAGATCTCTCTGTATCCTGAATACAAATTCTTTGTTAGAGGTTTTACAAATATGTTCTTTAAAGCTGTGACTTACCTTTTCATTTTCATTATGGTGACTTCCAAAAGAGCAGATGTTTTACATTTTATGAAGTTTTTCTTTTATGGTTCATTTATTTTCAGTGTAAGAAATCTTGACCTAAGTTTGCAAATATTTTGCCCTTTGTTTTCTAACAGAAGTTTTACAGTCTTAGTATTTTTACTTCATTTTTATGTCTAATTGAGTGAAGGGATCCGTTCATTTATCACATGGATATTGTGTTGTTTCAGCACTGTTTGTTGAAAAGACACTCCTTCCCCCACTGAATTATGTTGGCACCTTTTGTTGAGAAAAGATTTATTTCTGAACCCTGTTCTGTTCCGTTGACCTGCATAGGTCCATCCTTATGCCAATAGCTTAACTGTTCTGATTACTGTAGCTTTATTTTAAGTCTTGAAATGAGGTAATGCAGGTCTTCTAACTTTGTTTTGTATTTTCAGAATTGTTCAGCTCTTCCACGTCCTTTGCATTGCCATATAAATTTTATAACTAGCTTGTGAAAACAAAACAAAACAAAACAAAACCTCCTGGCGTTTTAAATAGGATTACATTGAATCTCTAGAACCATATGGGGAGAATTGCCATGTTAACAATAGCAAATCTTCCAACTTAGAAACATGATATGTTTTTCTATTTATTTAGGTCTCCCTTTACTTCTTGTAACACATTATGGTTTTCACCATGCAGGCCTTACACAAATTATGTTGAATTTATCTTTAATTTCCTCTTTAGGGATGTGATTATAAATAGAATTTAAAAATTTTAATTTTTCAATTATTTTGTCTAGTATGGAAAATAATTGATTATTAAATATAATGTCATCCTAGGACCTTACTAAATTTACTTATTGTATAGTAATTTCTTGGTAAATCTTTTGGGATTTTCCATGTATATGTTATTACCCAAGAATGTAGTTTATTTCTCCCTTTCTGATCTGTTTTCCTTTTATCCCTTTCCTCATTGCACTGGGTAAAACTTCCAGCACAGTGCTGGATAGAGGCAGTTAGTGCAAATATTTTCACCCTGTTTTGTACTTAAGGAGACTTTATCGTTCAATATTGACAGGTTTTTTACATGCCCTTAATCAGGTTGAGGAAGAACCCTTTCTTCCTGTTTACCAAGAGTTGCTTTTTTTGTGATTGGGTTTTTTAGCTTTTTATTTTTAAATAATTTTAGCTTTAGAGGAATTACACAAATAGTACAGGGAATTTTTGTATACCCTTCAACCAGTTTTCCTAATGTTAATGTTTTATAGAACCTTATTACAACTATCAAATCCAGCAAATTATCATGCAATAATATTATTAATAATATTAACTAAATATTAACAATAATATTAACTAAACAAAAATATTAACTCAACTACAGACTTTATTTACCAGGTCTTCCACTAATGTTCTTTTTATGTTACAGGATTTAGATCAGGCTCCTATGTTGCATTTAATCATGTCTCCTTAGTCTCCTGAGATCTGTGACAAAATTGCCTTACCTTAATTTGTCAAGAGAAAGTGTCAGACAAACCCAAGTTAAGGGACATTCTACAAAAATAACCACTTCTCTTAAACTGTTATGATCCTGACCTTATGCAGTTTTGGCATGAATACCATCAGGTGATGTTGGGCCCTTCTTGGAGCATCATATCAGGTGTATATCATGTCAGTATGTCTTAATGATAATGTTAATCTAGTTTGCTTAAAGTGGTGTTTGTCACGTTTCTCGGCTCTAAAATTGTTTCCCTTTGTAATTAATGAATATAAGGGAAGATGCTTTGAAACTGCAAATACCTGTTTCTCTGCAAACTTTTTCCACTGATTTTAGTATTCCCTAGTGAATCTGCTTCTCCAGGTATTCCTGGGTTTTCCTACTGGCGATTTTCTATACATTGGTCCTTGTACATTTAATAGTTGAGATTCTCTGAGGCCTCTTCTCCATCATTTATTTTATTTAATTATTTATTTATCAGTGTAGACTCATGAATATTTTATACTTTGGGTTATAATCCAATACTAGCATTATTTTATTGTTCACATTTTTCCAACTTTGGCCAGTGGGAGCGCCTTCCCTTAGCTTCTGTCATTTGACATGCCCTTTCTTTTTTTGGTCACTTTCTTTGCAGTTCTTTACCACACAGTTTTCATGGCTCTTGTATTTTCTGTGCCTCAGCCCTGGAATTAACCACTTCTCCAAGCAGCATTATTCCCTGTTTTGGGAGAATGGTTCAGCTCATTGCTCAGAGAATGGGTGCTAATTGTGCTTATTGCCACTGAAATGTTACTGCTTTTAGGCTCTCTCTTACTTAAAGTTTTTGTCATGGATAGGGTTGAACTTTTTCATGTCTTGTTTTGGATCTATTAAAGTGATCACTTTTTTTCCTTCATTGCTGTAATATGGTGAATTACATTGATTATTTTCAAACATTAAAGCAAATTTGATTCCTAGAATAAACCCCACTTTGTCATGATATATTTATTATCCTTTTGATATATTGCTGGATTTATTCTGTTGAGGATTTTTGTATTATGCTTGTGAAGAATATCTTTAGTTTTCTTTTCTCGAGATGTCTTTGGCCCCATTGAATGAGTTGGGAAATGTCCCTTTTACTGTCTGCTGAAAGAATTTGTACAGGCTTAGTGTCATTCCTTCCTTAAATGTTTGATGAAATTTACTAGTGAATCTATCTCAGCCTGGAGTTTTCTTTGTGGCAAGATTTTCTTTTGGAGCTGCAAGGCTGTGGCTCTGGACTTATCCCTGGGCTGGGTGTGTTGGCGGTTGGGAGGGTTACTCTGATGGGCTCAGCTGGTCACAGATCCATCCCTGTGACTCAGAAAGTCTATTATCAGAAGAGAATGTGGCATATACAGGGCTCCAGAGAAGTTATCAACCAACTTAGTTGCTTCCGCTGGGTTTACTATACTCTCTTCTGTATTCTGTATTCCAAGCCATAAACATAGAAATAGTTGGGTTTATTCCTAGTGATATTATTGAGGTGGACTTTTACTTCAATTTTCCATTCTGCTCCCCCATTAATATAAAAGTTTTTAATGGGCCTGTGGGGCCTTTCATGATCAACAGACTGCCTAAATCTCCCAACTTCATCTCCATCCCTTCCTCTCTATCACTCTTTCCCTTTACTTATTAGGCACCAGCTATACTGGCCTCTCTTAATTTCCTTCCCAAGGGATATTAAGCCTTTTCCCTTCTCATCCTCTTTGTACTTAAATTTCTTTCTATCTGCTTAAAATACTCTTTTCTTAGCTTTTCATATGGCTTATTCATTGACATCTTTATAGTCTCAGCTCACTTGTCACCTCTTCCAAAAGGTCTTCCTAATTGTCTTATCTAAAATAGACCTTCCCAGGGGGCCTGGGTAGCTCATTTGATTATGTATCTGCTTTTGGCTTAGGTCATGATCCTGGGATCAAGCCCCTCATCTGGTGCCCTGCTCCGCAGGGAGCCTGCTAGTCCCTCTCCCTCTGTCTCCCTCACCCCTCCCTGTTTGTGTGCACAGCGTGTACTCTCTGTTAAAAAATAAATAAAATAGGCCCCTCCTTTTTTATTATTTAAAAAAGGTTTTTTTGCTTCTTTCATAGCATTTGTGAGAATTTATAATAATTCGTTATTTGTAATAATTTTTATTTTTTATTATTATTTGACTCTCCTTAAATGTAGGTTTCATAAGAGGAGGGGACCTGGTTAGTCTGTCTAGTTCTTGGAAGTGTTGTGTGCCTAGTTCCTGTTATATGATAGACACTTAATATTTATTTCTTGTATAACTGAATGGATGTAAACAGAAGGTATTAATTTTGGTTTCATATACATGTAAATGTAGGACACCTATTTCATTCATTTACCTATTCCCGAAATACTTAATGAATACATACTGTGTATATTGTATCGGTCTAGATGCTATATATATATATATATATATATATGAAATCTGATTTTGAGAACTAAAGAGGATATTATTAATGTGATGAATTATTAAAAATCAAAATCTGTGGTACATACTAACAGTCTTTGGCAAGCATCTCTCTTATTTATGGATAGGAAACAAGATTCAGAAAGGACATAGCCCAAGCTTTCATAAATATTCAATAATATATTAAACCCACATTTCCTTACTTATTTCCATATTTGTCCCACATCATACTGCCTTTCTGACTTGCTTCTTTACAATTTTACTTCTCTTGTATTGGGGATTCAGCATGTTTAATGCTCTGCCATTTGAAGGACCATCTGCTTTACATTTCTCTTAAAAGCAGGTGACATGGCCTCTCTGTGTCTGTTTTGGGTGTTTGGGTTTTTTGTAATGGGACTGTAGCTGTTTCCTTACGTTACATGATTTGGGGGAAGAATGACTTAAGAGTTAAGACATTTTACAAAGTTGAAAGCACTTTAAAAAATCTGAAGAATTTGTTTCACGTAACTTCAAATATAGGACTGTGTGTAAAGCAAATTTTACTTAAATAAATGGGATCAGTTACAGTATTGAGAATTTATTTTGTTTTCATTCCATTGGCTTCAGCAGATATGATTGTTATTCTCTGAGATGGCACACATATCTTATGTTGTAGTTGTACAATTAGGTATAAATATGTCAGGGAGCAGAATTATTATATTGTCAGAGACTTACCTCTTCTCTGCTGACAATTTTTCTCATGACCTTTCTCTTTTAGCCTATGTTTAAACTATTGGTATTTTGAATTTTTTTTAGTTCACCAGGCTTATCATTTAGGTTAGGTGATTCAAAGTTGTGGTAGGTGAACTATTTTACATAGACTTTTTAAAAACAATAGTACTGGTTTTACTTTTTTTTGTTTCATGATTTTAGCCAGATTTCTCCGAGGTCCCACAGCTAGTAAAAGCCAAGATGGAACCCCAGGTCCTCTGATTGTGTTGCTTCTGCAATACTGTACTGCTTCTCTAAACCTATTCTTAATGGATTCTACATCATAGAGTTGCTAAGATAATGCGTGTAAAAAAGCTTTGTAAACTGTGAGGCATGTCTGTTTAAAGCAGAACATAATGAGGGTTTTAGGAGTAAGAAAAGCAAATACTAAAGAAGAAAACTTTTTTTTTTTTTTTAAAGATTTTATTTATTTATTTGACAGAGAGAAATCACAAGTAGATGGAGAGGCAGGCAGAGAGAGAGAGAGAGAGGGGGAAGCAGGCTCCCTGCTGAGCAGAGAGCCCGATGCGGGACTCGATCCCAGGACCCTGAGATCATGACCTGAGCCGAAGGCAGCGGCTTAACCCACTGAGCCACCCAGGCGCCCTAAAGAAGAAAACTTTTTATATGCACTATCAATTTACATGTCTTAAACATAATTTGAAATACTTTTGATGCTGGGATAGTCCTTGTGAAATTAAATTCTAATTTTATTAATGGACCATGACCATATTTGAAAAGTATGAGACATATGATCACCATAATTTAGTGACTTTTACAAGGAGTGGGTTTATCCCAAAAGTTTTTGGTGTAATCCTGTATTCATTTATAGTTTAATAAATAGCATATGACTCCAGTTAAATAATGGTATTTATTATAACATCTGTGAGTGGGATAACAAACTTCTGTCATTCAGGATTTGACATTAGGTTTCTCAACTACTTATGAAACCTAAAGGTTCATGAGGTTTTGTCGAGATACAAACTTGAATGTTATGACCTAAGGAGCTGGTGTTGAGGAAGTCACTTTGCTAACTATGTATGACCTACATTTACACTTCATCTTCACTTCTGTGTTCATATTTTCTGCTTGTGGTTATTTACTTGGTAACTACCTGAAATAATTTATACATACACATACATATACAGAAAACACCATTATAAAGGTAATCCTAGTGAAATGATCCTACAAAAAGTGGTGCTCCTGAGTAGAAGAATGGGAAGCTTATGGAGGATGCTACATGTATCAGTAGTAACCATAAATATGGGACTATGCAAAGATCTGGAGATATATCCCTTACCTATTTTAGTGGTCTTTTGTATAATAGAGTTAAATTTTTAACATACGAGGACTGGTAGCATTTGATTATTTCACTTTGTTATCTATCATTTCATTCATGGGAAATTTTTTTTCTTAAAGATTTTATTTATTTGACAGAGAGAGATCACAAGTAGGCAGAGAGGCAAGCAGAGAGAGAAAGAGAGAGAGAGAGAGAGGAGAAAGCAGGCTCCCTGACCAGCAGAGAGCCCGATGCGGGACTTGATCCCAGGGCCCTGAGATCATGACCTGAGCTGAAGGCAGAGGCTTAACTCACTGAGCCACACAGGCAGCCCTCATTCATGGGAAATTTTAACATAATCTGTGAAAGCCCCATTTGTCCCAGGTGGTGCAGTTGTCTGCCATATGGAAATAGATGACAAAGCAAATTAATAGAACCCTGAATAATACTTTTCTTATGTTTATAGTCATGTGGCAATATACAGATTTACAAGGCAAAATAATCTAGTTTGGAGCTTTTTTTTTTTTTTAAATGATTTTATTTATTTATTAGAGAAAGAAGGAGAGAAAGAGCACCAGCAGGGGAGCAACAGGCAGAGGGAGAGGGAGAAGCAGGCTCTCTGCTGATCGGGAGGCAGACGCAGGGTTCAAGACCTGAGCCGAAGCAGATGCTCAACCCATTGAGCCACCCAGGCACCCCAGTAGTTTGGAGCTCATTTTTTCCTTCATTTTTCTTCACCGGAGCATATTGAAAGCAAATCTATCTTCATTTGGTATGTCGCTTTGTTATACAATAAAACTTGAGTTGGAGATGCTCTTCTATAGTGAGGAATTTTCTCTCTCCAGATACATATTTGCACAATGTGACATATATATTCCTTTCTGCCCCCCATGGAAATTTATAAATTAACTCTGTTAACCCTGATTGATATTTTATTAATCTGACACGTATCTGTTACTCATTTACTCATTCATTTAATGAGTGTCTCCTGTGTGCTAGGTACTATGCTAGACTCCAGGGAGTCAAAGATGAATTAGACTCTGGCTTTACTCCTTGGGAATTCATTCTGGTTAGAGAAATAATAAACGTGATTATGGTATTTTGTAAAGTATAATATATTTTTTAAAGATTTTATTTATTTACTTGACAGACAGAGATCACAAGTAGGCAGAGAGGCAGGCAGAGAGAGAGAGGAGGAAGCAGGCTCCCTGCGGAGCAGAGAGCCCAATGTGGGGCTCAATTCCAGGACCCTGGGATCATGACCTGAGCTGAAGGCAGAGGCTTTAACCCACTGAGCCACCCAGATGCCCCAAAGTATAATATTTTTAAATTATTAAATGAGATAACATATATGAAAAAAACTTAGTTAGCTTTACAAATTTAAGATTTTTTTCCTCTACTGCGTAGTACAGTGTCTGATATATCTTAAATGCTTGTTTATCCTTGAATGAATTGATAAAGAACAAAGAACAAGGAAAGCATAATACATAGTATAAAGAAGTAGTAGTTCTGCCTGGGTGGATGATGATGGGAAAAGCTTCACTAAGGATTTAACTTTTGAGTTGGACTTTAAAATAAGCAATTTATGTTGAGAATCAGGTAAAGGGATTCCAGGGCAAGAGAAAGACTTAAGACATGAAAGTGCTTGATCTGTATCAATCATGTATGTGTAGGCTTATACAGTTTGCAAAATACTTCTATTTACATTATCTCTTTTGAGCCTTATGAAAACTTTCTGTAGTGAGTTCATACAGCCAAGCACCTGAAGCCTACAGGTCCTAGGATCTAAGAGAGAGCAACTCTAGCCATTTTCTTTGTAGTTTCTTAAATGTCATGATTGCTAGTATTAATGAATTTCTGTGATTATATTTATGAACTGTTTTTGGAGTTATAAGTAAATGGGAGAGAAAAATACATAAAATGAAAAGTGTAGTTCAATTTTTTATTTATATAAGCAGATTAGCATATATCAGTACATGAGGAGTTTTTCTTAGAGGTTTCAGAAACATTGGAAAATGCTTCTTTTTGGGGGCAAGTGCTTTGCTATTTCATAGATTCTATGTGACTCAGGTAGTTTTTTTGGATTTTCAGTCTTCTTAAACTATTTACCTAAATAACAGACAATGGAAACTGCCATCCCCACATTCTTTCTTAAGCTTTCTGTTTCTGCTATAGTTGAACAAATTTGTTGACATTAAAAAAAATTTTTTTTGCATGAAAATGTTTGGTTAAAATGCTTTGAGGAAGGAAAAAGAGAAAAAAAATATCTCTGTTTATTCTTGATTTCCTGTTGTATATATATTATATGTTGTATGTAATCAAGATAGTGTGGTATTGGTGAAAAAATAAATCCATCAGTGGAACAGAATAGAAAGTTCAAAAATTGATGTACACAAACATAACTGATTATTTGACAGAGGAACAAAAGCAGTTGAATGGAGAAAAGAGTTTTTTAAAAAGGTGCTAGAACAACTGGATATCCATATGCCATATATATATATATGTCTATCTATATAGACACTGACCTTTCATATTTCCCCAGAATAACTCAACAGATCCTAGACCTAAATGTAAAATAGAGAACTCTATAATGTTGGAGAAAATGTAGGTGATGTTGGGTTTGGCAGTGAGTTTTTAGATGCAACACCAAAAACACCCGTCTATAAGAAAAAAAACTGGTAAGATGGATCTGATTGAAATTGAACACCTCTGCTTTGCCCTGCCAAAGATAGTCAAGAAAATGAAAAAACAAGCCACAGACTCAAAGAAAATATTTGCAAAGCACATATCTGATGTACTGTTGCCTAAAATATACAAAGGACTCTTAAAACTCTACAATTAAAAAGTAGGCAAAAGATTGACAGCTCATCAGAGAAAATAAGCAGATGGCAGATAAGCATATGAAAAAATGTTCAACATCATGTCATTAAGAAATTACAAATTAAAACCACTAGATACCATTAGATACCTATTAGAATGACTAAAATCCAAAACACAGCACCAAATTTTGGCAAGAATGTGGAGCAGTAGGTACTCTCACTCATTGCTGGTGGGAATACAAAATGGTATAGCCACTTTGGAAGCCAGGTTGGCAGCTTCCTTAAAACACAAAATATAGTCTTACCATAGGATCCAGCAGTCACTCTCCTAGGTATTTATCTAAATGAATTGAAAACTTGTGTCCAGACAAAAACCTGCACACAAATGTTTATAGAACCTTTACTCATAATTGCCAGAACCTAGAAGCAACCAAGATGCCCTTCAGTAAATGAACAGATAAAGTACAGCACATCCATACAATGGAATCTTATTCAGTGGTATAGGTAGTAAGCTAGCAAGCCCCCAAAGACATGGAGGAGGAGCCTTAAATACTCGAAAGAAGCCAGTCTGAAAAGCTTGCATACTGTATAATTCCAGCTACATGATAAAAGGCAAAACCATAGACAGTAGAAAGATTAGCTGTTGCCAGGGGTTCAGAGTGGGAAGAGGAGGAAGAAGAGTAAGTAGGTGGAACACACGGGAGATTCAGGGCAGTGACACTATTCTGTATGACACTATAATGGTGGACACATGACATTATGCATTTGTTAAAACCTGTAGAACTGTATAACAGAGAGTGAACCCTAATGTAAACTATGGATTTTACTTAGTAATTATCAATATTGGTTCATCAGTTACAATAAATGTACCACACACTAAAAGATGTTAATAATAGATGGGGGAAATGGGTATATGAGAACTCTATACTTTCTGCTGACTATTTCCATAAACCTAAAACTCTTCTAAAAAATAAGCCTCCTAAGTTTTAAAAAATGGAAAAAGTGACTTTCCAAGAACTCACTGCTAAAATCTAGCTTTACTATTTTTCCTTCCTAAATTAGAATTTTGAGTCTGTCAGATGCTTTACTTTTGTCCTTAGGTACCTTCAGACAATTACAAAACAAAATTTCTATGCCAAATAAACCATAAAAAAAGCAAGTAAAGATATTCTTGATCTACCCAGACTAGAAGGAAGTAAGCCACCTTATTAATTGAATAGGGATTACAAATAATTTATACTTTCATCTTTGTTTTTGTGTATTTCCCAGATGTTATCTGTGAAATAACTATCTGTTAGCACTAAGACAGTTTTTTGTAACCTATTGCAGCTTAATTGCCATTTAAAAAAAAATTTTTTTTAAGATTTTTTTTTCATTTGACAGGGAGACACAGCAAGAGAGGGCACACAAGCAGTGGGAGTGAGAGAGGGAGAAACAGGCTCCTTGCAGAGCAGGAAGCCTGACGTAGGGCTCTATCCCAGGACCCTGGGATCATGACCTGAGCCGAAGGCAGAGGCTTTAACCCTCTGAGCCACCCAGGCGCCCCGATGTTATCTCATGATTTTGCCAAATTTCTTATATTTTGTTGGCTTAAATTGCTCTAAAATATGTGCTTGAAATCCCATTTTTATTCGTGAAATTTGTGCCATTTGCAGTATGTGTTTGAGGGAAATGAATTATTATTAAAAAGAGAATTATTTTAACATGGCTTTAGTGATTCCTCTGTACAATAATTGGTGATGAAATTTGGCTCATTGTTTTCAGCTAGTTTAAATTGGTCTTGAGAGAAACAGAAACTTGTTGCTTAATTACAGACTCCAGATAACTTTATGGAATGCCTCCGAGCTGTTATGAAGTACTAGTTTAAGAAGGATAATTCCACTTAATTGTATACGTTAAGCCCCAAAGGAAAGCAATTTTAAATTCGACTTTTACTAGATTATACCATCTCTTCATCTCTCTCTCTCTTTTTTTTTTTTTTTTTTAAGATTTATTTATTTGACAGAGAGCCACATAGCAAGAGAGGGAACACAAGAGGGGGAGTGGGAGAGGGTGAAGCAGGCCTCCCACTGAGCAGAGAGCCTGATGTGGGGCTGGATCCCAGAACCAATCCCAGAACCGATCCCAGGACCCTGGGATCATGACCCGAGCTGAAGGCAGACGCTTAATGACTGAGCCACCCAGGAGCCCCATATTATGCCATCTTTATGGAGCCACTCTGTTGTTGAGTGGTAGCCACACTATGGTGTTTATTCAGTGGAGGGCTTAGCTAAATGAGTAAGGATAGTTGTTCCTTAGTGGCCATTTCAACCTCATTTCTTCCAACCAAAATCTAATAGTTAGGCTGACTTATTAGCGAGTGCAGTGAACTTTAGCCCTGTTCTATGGGCAAGAACAGATAGAAAAGAAATGCCATTGTATTTTCAAATCTTACAGAAATCGAGTAATTAAAATAACTGTATCTGGTAGATTTTCTGATATGTGTGAAGTGCTTAGCTTTCTATTTTTTCATTGCTGTCTGCTGTCTAGGCAGATTCACTTGCGATTAGTAAGATAGAAATGTATTTTCCACGCAGTAGTTTCTGTTTTTTTTTTTTTTTAAACATTCATTCACCATTGATTAACACCATTGTACCTTTATATTCAGTCTCACTGGGAATTCGGTTTGTGTTACTATCCTATGATTTCACTCATATGTGGAAATTAGGAAACAAAACAGAAGATCGTAGGAGAAGGGAGGGAAAAATAAAATAAAACAAAATCAGAAAGGGAGACAAACCACAAGAGTCTCTTAACTCTAGGAAACGAAAAGGGTTGCTGGAGGGGCAGTGGGTAGGGGGAAGAGAGAACTGGGGGATGGGCATTTAGAGGGCACTGGACGTAGTGAGCACTGGGTGTTATGTGCAACTGCTGAATCACTAAACTCTGCCTCTGAAACTAATAATACACGGTATGTTTAAATCAAATTAAATTTTAAAAAGAACAAGAATCTAGGGGCACCTGGGTGGCTCAGTGGGTTAAAGCCTCTGCTTTTGGCTCAGGTCGTGATCCCAGGGTCCTGGGATCGAGCCCCACATCAGGCGTTCTGCTCAGCGGGGAGCCTGCTTCCCCCTCTCTCTCTGCCTGCCTCTCTGCCTACTTGTGATCTCTCTCTGTCAAATAAATAAATTAAATCTTAAAAAAAAAAAACTTTAAATTTTACATTTTACATTCCTGCTAATAATGTGCGAGTCATCTAGTTTCTTCATATCCTCACCTGCGTTTGATGTTGCCACTTACAATTATTTGAGTCATTCTGATAGCTGTATAGACATCTCTCATTGGACTTCAGTTTCTGTCTCCCTAATGGCTAATGAACTTGAACATCTTTCCATGTGCTTATTTGTGGTCTGTCCTCTGGTGAAATGTCTCTTCATGTCTTTTGCCTGTTTTCTAATGGAATTGATTTTTTTTTTTTTACTGTGGAGTTTTGAGAATTCTTTATATTTTCTAAATATTAATCTTCCATCAGATGTGTGGTTTGCACTTATTTTTTTCTCAGCCTGTAATTTGTCTTTTCATCTTCTTAACAGGGTCTTTTCCAAAGCAGAAACTTTTAATTGTGTTGAAGTCCAAAGACTTTCTCTTTTTTTTTTTTTGTCCCATTAATGTTTCATGATTTTATTTTACATTTAAATCTATGATCCTTTTGGAGTTAATGTTTGTATAAGATGTGAGATTTCAGTTAAGGTTCATTTTTTTTGCCTATGGTTGTCTAATGGCCCTGACCTGATTTGTTGAATGGCTCTCTCTCTGACATTGAATTGCTTTTGCATTTCGGTCAAAAATCAGTTTGAGGGACGCCTGGGTGACTCAATGGGTTAAAGCCTCTGCCTTCAGCTCAGATCATGATCCCAGGGTCCTGGGATCGAGTTCCACATCGGCCTCTCTGCTCAGCAGGGAACCTGCTTCCTCCTCTTTCTCTGCCTGCCTCTCTGCCTACTTGTGATCTCTGTCTGTCAAATAAATAAAATCTTTTTTTTTTTTAAATCAGTTTGAATTGTTTAGTGGATACAGTTTTCTGTTAGGGCGATACAAATGTTTTAGACCTAGATAGAGGTGGTTGTTGCCCAACAATATGAATGTACTCTAAATGCCCATTTTATTTTATTTTATATTTTAAAGATTTTATTTATCAGAGAGAGAGAGCGAGCACAGGCAGACAGAATGGCAGGCAGAGGCAGAGGGAGAAGCAGGCTCCCCGCCGAGCAAGGAGCCTGATGTGGGACTCGATCCCAGGACGCTGGGATCATGACCTGAGCGGAAGGCAGCTGCTTAACCAACTGAGCCACCCAGGTGTCCCTAAATGCCCATTTTATAATGGTTGGATTTTGTTACATGATTTCACTTAACTTTTAAAAAATCAGCTTAGATATTCACCTCAAGTGTTTATTATGAGATACACATGAGAAAAATTCAATTGGACATATCTGTGTGGGACAATTTCTGGACACTTTTCTATTCTGTTGATCTCTGTGTCTGTCCCTCTGTCCTTTTTTTTTTTTTCCCTCCCCACACAGTCTTGATTACTGTAGCTATGTAATCAGTATTGGAATTGAGTAAACTGATTCCGCTCATTTATTCTTTTTTCAAACTTTGTTTTAGCTGTTCTAATTCTTTTGGCTTTCTTATAAATTTTACACTGATCTTGTCTATATCTAGCAAGTGCATTAAATTTATAAGTCAGTTTGGGGAGAATTGACATCTTAACTATGTTGAGTTTTCCAATCCATGAATGTGGCGTGTGTTTCCATGTATTTAGGTCTTCTTTGATTTCTTCATCAGTGTTGTGTAGTGTCCTGTACGAGTTCTAGACAGGTTTTGTTAGAATTACACCTGTGCTTTTCTTTTTTGAACAGTTAGAAATGGCATTGTCTTTTTAAGCTTGGTGTTCACATGTTTTTTGCTAGTACACAGAAATACAAATGATTTTTGCATGTTTATATTATATAATGCAACCTTGCTGAACTCACTCACTCTAGGAGTTTTTATGTAGATTATTTGGAATTTTCTATGTAGACAGTCTTGTCATCTGCAAATACAGTTTATTTCTTCCTTTCCATTCTGCATGGCTTCTCTTTCCATTCCTTGCTTTATTGCATGGCTAGAACTTTCCAGCTCTGTGTTGAATAAGAGTGGTGAGAATGGGGTTCCTTGCCCTGTGCCAGGTCTTACAGAGAAGTGTTCAGTCGTTCACTGTTAAGTACAATGCCTATCAAGCTGAGGAAGTATCCCTCTGTTCTTACTTTTCTGAGACTTTTTCTCATGAATGGCTGTTACGTTTTGTCAAATGCTTTTTAGCCTGTTCATATATGGTGGGTTACATTGATTGATTTTTGAATAATTTTTTAAAAGTTTTTATTTAAATTCCAGTTAGTTAATATACTATGTAGTATTAGTTTCAGATGTACAATATAGTGACTGAATACTTCATACAACACCTCGTGCTCATCACACAAGTGCTGTCCTTAATCCCCATCACCTATTTCACCCATCCCCCCACCCACCTCCCTTCTGGTAACCATCAGTTTGTTCTCTGTAGTTAAGAATCTCTTCCTTCGTTTGCCCCTCTCTCACTCATTTTTCTCCTTACTTCTTTTATTTCTTAAATTACACATTTAAGTGAAATTATACAATTTTTGTCTTTCTCTGACTGATTTATTTCACTTAACATGGTATTCTCCATCTAGCTCCATCCATGTCATTGCAAACAGCAAGATTGCATTCTTCTTTATGGCTGAGTTATTACATACATAAATATATATACACACACACCCAAGACTGGATACCCTTCTCATCATTTACAGATAAACTGAGACTGAGAAAAGTAACTTGATCATCAGTCACACAGTTAATAGCAGAAGTGGGATTCAAATTCAGACAGTCCGACTTCAGAAATTTGCCTCTTGTTACCTCAATAAATAATAGCTCTCTTCCCCTGTTTCTCCACAATCAGTTTAAGTTTCCCCTGCTACTACTAGATAATGAGTTACCTTTACTTTAATAAAAATCTACACTCTAAAGGTTCATTCCATCTCTCTATTCTTCCCCTGTCCTCTCATCTAGCAACCTCTGAGTCACTGGAGGATCTCCCCATTCTAAATTGTATCATTCTAGGAAATAATTTAAATAACTACAGAGGAGAGCACACTATCCATATTCTGGACTCAACAGTTCTTTGACCCTTCAGTCCAAAGAATGAACACATGAATGCTCTTATAATTTCTTTGGTCTTTCTCAGATTTGGTAACTTCTCTCCTTGTTCACAGTAATCATTCAATTTTTGTCTTTTTTTTTTTTAAAGATTTTATTTATTTGTTTAACAGAGAGATCAGGCAAAGAGAGAGAGGGAAGCAGGCTTTCTTCTCAGCAGGGATGCTGAGGCAGATGCGGGGCTCCATCCCAGGACCCTGAGATCATGACCTGAGCCAAAAGCAGTGGCTTAATCCATTGAGCCACCCAGGCACCCCATCTTTTTTTTTTTTTTTTAAGGATTTTTTTCATTTATTTGAGAGAGGGAGGGAGAGAGCACACAAATGGAGGAAGGAGCCAGAGAGAGAGGGAGAAAATATGTATATATATATGGCAGTGTCTGTATTACATTCCAGATATAAGAGAGATCATATGGTATTTATCTTTGTCTGTCTTGATTTATTTCACTTAGCATAATGTTGTCATGGTCCATCCATGTTGTTGCAAAGGCAGTATTTCATTCTTTTTTTACCACTGAATAATATTTCATTATATATATCACAATTTCTTTATCCAGTCACCTGTTGATGAACTTAGGTTGTTTCCATATCTTGGCTTTTGTAAAGAATGCTGCAGTGAACATGGGGAATATATGGGAATGCATATATTTTTTTGAGGTAGGATTTTTGCTTTCTATTTTTTGCTTTTTTTTTCACTTCCCAGAAGTGGAATTGCTGGATCATGTGTTCTATTTTTAGTTTTTTGAGGAAATTCTATACAGTTTTCCATAGTGACTCCACCAGTTTATATTCCACCAGCAGTGCAGAGGTTTCCGTTTTTCCACTTCCTTCCAACATTTGTTATTTCTAATCATTTTGATAATGGCCATTTTAACAGGTATGAGGTGATATCTTACAATACTTTGATTTGTATTTCCCTGATGCTTTATGAGGTAGAGCCTCTTTTCATCTATCTTTTGGCGAGTGGTATGTCTTTTTTGGAAAAATATTCAGGTCTTATGCCATTTTTTATTCAGATTGGGTTTTTGTTTTGTTTTGTTTTGCTACTGAGTGGTAGGAGTTCTTATGTACGTTAGGTATTAGCCTCTTATCAGATATATGATTTATCAGATATATGATTTGCATATATTTTCTCCCATATATTTATCAGATACATGATACATGATTTGCATTTATTTTCTCCCATTCAGTAAGTTGCCTTTTCATTTTGTTGTTTCCTTTGCTCTGCAGAAATTTTTTCGTTTGGAAAAAAAAAAAGAATTTTTTAGTTTGATGTAGTTCCACTTGTTAATTTTTGCTTCTGTTGTTTTTGGTGTCATATAAAAAAAATCATCACCAAGATCTATCAAGGAGCTTATTGCCTACATTTTCCTTTAAAAGTTTTATGGTTTCGGGTCTTATGTTCAAGTCTCCAATCCATTTTGAGTTAATTTTGTGTATGGTGTAAGATAGAGTTCCAGTTTCATTTGCATGTGGCTGTCCAGTTTCCCCAACACCATTTATTAAAGAAACTGTCCTTTCCCCATTGTATATTCTTGGGTCTTTTGTCATAAATTAACTGACTGTATATGTTTGGGTTTATTTCTGGGCTTTCTATTCTGTTCTATTGATCCATATCTGTTTTTATGCTAGTACCATACTATTTCAATTACTATAGCTTTGTAATATGTAGTTTGAAATCAGTGAGCATGATTCCTCCAGCTTAGTTTTTCTTTCTCTAGATTTTTGTGGCTATTCAGGGTCTTTTATGATTCATTACAAATCTTAGAATTGTTTGTTTCATTTCTGTAAAAAATGCTGTTGGAATTGTGAAAGAAATTGCATTGAATTTATCTATTGCTCTTGGTGGTATGGACATTTAAACAATATTCTTCCAGTCGATGAGCATGGAATGTCTTTCCATTTATTTATGTCTTCTTCAGTGTCTTTTTAATTAATGTCATTTCCAGTATGTAGCTCTTTCACCTCCTTGGCTAAATGCATTCCTAAGTATTTGGTTCTTTTTGATGCAGTTGTAAATGGGATTTTCTTACTTTCTCTTTCTGATAGTTCATTATTAGTGTATAGAAACAATAAATTTTTGAGTCATGGGTTTGTGTTCTGCAACTTTACTGAATTCATTATTCTAACAGTTTTTTGATCGAGTCTTTAGGGTTTTCTAAATATATAAATACATGGCTATATAGAATATGTCACCTGCACATAGTGACAGTTGCCTTGTTCATTCCAGTTTGGAGGCTTTTCATTTCTTTTTCTTGCCTGATTGCTCTGGTTAGGATTTCTAAAACTGAATAAACTTGAATAAAAGTGGCAAGGAGCGCTTGGGTGGCTCAGTCATTAAGCATCTGCCTTTAGCTCAGGTCATGATCCCAGGGTCCTGGGAAGCCTGCTTTTCCCTCTCCTACTCCCCCTGCTTGTGTTCCCTCTCTCACTGCATCTCTGTCAAATAAATAAATAAAATCTTTAAAAAGAGTAGGCATCCTTGTTTCTGATCTTAGCTTTCAGCTTTTCATCATAGATGTTGTTGTGTGCTTCTCATGGATGGCCCTTATGTTGAGGGTATGTTTCCTCTGTACCTGCTTTTTTGAGAGTTTTTATCATAAATGGATGTTGAATTTTTTCAGATGCTTTTTCTGCATCTGTTAAGATGATCATGATTTTTATCTTTCATTTTGTTGGTGTGATGTATCCCAGTGACTGATTATAGATGTTGCACCATCTTTGCATCTCTGGAATAAATCCCACTTAATCACGGTGTATGATCCTTTTTTACTGTATTAAATTTGGTTTGCTGACATTTTGTTGAGGATTTTTACGTCTGTGTTTATCAGGAATATTGGCCTATTCAGTAGTCCCCTCTTATCTGTGGTTTTGCTTTTCATGGTTTCAGTTACCTGTGGTCATCTGTGGTCCAGAGGCAGGTGACCTTACTCCTGACAGTGTGTCAGAAGGTCAGTAGTAGCCTAATGCTACTGTTCATTCCCCTCACTTCATCTCATCATATAGGCATTTATCACCTCATATTATCACAAAAAGAAGTGTGAGTACAGTACAGTAAGGAATTTTGAGAATGAAAGATCACATTCACATCACTTTTACTACAGTATGTTGTTAACAATTACTCTATTTTACTCTTAGTTCTTGTTGTAATCCCTTACTGTTCATAATTTATAAATTAAACTTTATCATAGGTATATATGTATAGGAAAAAACATAGTCTACATAGGATTCAGTACTGTCCACGGTTTCAGGCATTCTCTGGGGTCTTGAAATGTATCCCTCATGGATAAGGGGAGACTAGTAGGGAATCTGCTTCTCTCTCTCCCTCTGCCCCTCCCTTGCTTTTGCACACTCTCTCTGACTGTCTCTGTCTCAAATAAATAAATAAAATCTTTTTAAAAAACCAAGCAAATTGGTTTGGGGCTGCCTGGATGGCTCAATTGGTTAAGCGGGGTCATGATCCCAGGATCCTGAGATTGAGTCCCATGTCAAGCTCCCTGCTCAGTGGAGAGTCTTCTTCAACCTCTCCCTCTACCTGCCACTCCCCCTGCTGTGTGCGCACTCTCTCTCTCTCCCCATCTCAAATAAATAAATAAAATAAAATAAACTGGTTTGCTGAGATTGGCAATGTAATTACTTACTTTCATATTGTACTTCCTGCATCCTAAAATGACTTACTTTTTTTGCCCTTCGATACACTAAAAGGCTTTAATGAGGACAGTCAACCAAACCATTGTTTTGAACAAGGAGATATTAACCCAATTCTAGTTAACCACTCCCTTTTTTGTGAGTTTATGACCACCTTACCAAGACACCTGTAGGCATATGTAGTGTCTGTCTCCATAGTAAGGTCTGCAGAAGTTAGTACCTTGTCTTTGTAGCCCCTGTCTGATGCAGCTTTCTTCCAGGGCACTTCTATACACATTTGTTAACAAAACAAATGCATACTTATCAATAGAATTCATCAGAACAGTGGGTTTATTTGGAAATTTATATCAACTTTATGCTTAGTTTTGGAATTAGTCCATAGTTACTGAGAAATTACTGTAATAATAGCAAAAAATACTTAGTGTTTACCATGTACCAGGTTCTCTTCTAATCACTATACATAAACTTCTCTAATTCTCTTAATAGGTAGGGGGGTTTTATTTCTTGTTTTTTGTTTTTGTTTTTGCTCTTTTGCGTGTTTATCATTCCCATTTTACAGGTGAGAAAATTTAGCCATAGAGTAATTTATCTAATGTCAGATAGCTATTAAGTGGTAGAAACAGCATTCAGAAGCCACATAGTCTGGCCCTTAATTCCTCCACTATCTTTGTAATTTTTGAAATTATTATTTTTTTTTAAGAGTGGGGAAAGGAGTGGGGAGGGGCAGGGGAAGAAGGAGAGAAAGAATCTTAAGGAGGCTCCGTGTCCCACACAGAGCCCAAGTTGGGCCCTGGCTCACGACCCTGAGATCATGACCTGAGCCAAAACCAAGAGTCAGACACTTAACTGACTGAGCCTCCCAGGTGCCCCATGTTATTTTTGAAATTCTTAACAAAAATATTATTTTTGAAAGTTCATCTTTGTCCCCTAATTCCTGCAGTAACTTAGATTTCCTGGTCCACTACTTTATTATGATACCTCCAGTTACTAGTTGATACAGTGAACTTAAAAATTCTTTTGGAGGGGCACCTAGGTGGCTCAGTGGGTTAAGACTCTGCCTTCAGCTCAGGTCATGATCTCAGGGTCCTGGGATCAAGTCCCGCATCGGGCTCTCTGCTCAGCAGGGAGCCTGCTTCCCCCTTTCTCTTTCTGCCTGCCTATCTGCCTACTTGTGATCTCTCTCTGTCAAATAAATAAAATCTTCTAAAAAAATTCTTTTAGAAAGAAGTAGGTAGGAAGAAATATGCACGTAATAAGTTGAGAACCTGCCATGTGTCTTGCACTCTGCCAGATGGACACAGATGTCTAGGAGTTAGTTCTCCTGCTGTCCCCTGTAGGGCAGCACCTTTACCAATTTTGATGTCTATGAATTCCTCCCTGAAATACTAGACTTCTCTCTTTTCCTTGTGTAATGCATAAAGACAAATGTTTGACAGATCAAAGGTGCATTTAGTGTCTTTATTCACATTCTTGAATTGTACAATTGGTAGGCTAAAATCTGGTTTCATTTCCAAAACAAGAAAAATGTTTTCCGAAAATGGAAGGAACTTTAAGGTGGAAATAATTACTACTTATAGGCGTCAGAACTGTATTTCCTTATCCTGTCTCAACAAGTTGGTTGTAATTCTTAAGTTTTGAAGAGATGGTGGTGACAAGTTTGAGCTATCTAGATTAAAGAAGTTTCGTTTCTTTATGCTGTCATTAAAACTGTTCTGTCTTTAATCATTGAGTATATCTGTGGAAGAAATAGATTTAAGCTAACAAATACAAGTAAGATGAAAATTATATATATGGATCAGTTACATTTATTTTAGAGCCCAAAATATTCTCTAGATGCTTTCAAAAGTCTTGGGTATTCTGTTTATATAAGTAGCTGAGAAGTTAATCACTAAAATGTAGAAAAAATATAAGTTTTAAATGTACCTTAATAATTTCAGAATTTTAATTTCCATTTTATTTGCAGCTCAGATCGTCTGATAGAAGAGACAATAAGGTAGGAAAACATTTTTGTTTTACTTTAGTGTGTTTTTTGTTTGCTTGCAACATAAATGAACAGATTAGGTTAATCCTGTAACTAGCGTTAAAGTTAATTTATCATTCTTAAAGATAGGAATTACACTAGATTGTGATGTATTTTTACTGCATCCTTCTCTTATCAAGAGACATTTGAAGCCCAAAATATTCATTTTTAGAATTAGGCTGATTTACTTAGGTTAATTCTTCTGATTAATTCATACTCAGTACTTTCAGCTTCAGTTTTTTCATTCTCACTTTTTAATGGAAAACCATTTTAGACATGTGATTTGGTAAATATCTTATTTATACCATTTATGTCGATTTGGTTTCTATCACAGCAGCTGCAGAAAATCTTCTGCAGTCATATTTAGTATTATCTGTCATAATACTGAAGTAGTTTATTACTTAAGGTAAGGGACATTTATTAGTTGGTTTGAACTGCTTAATTCTGTAGGATTGGTGAATTACTAGATACTGTCTTATGACGGTAAAAAAGTAAATGAACTAGATGTGATCTCTGCAGTTGAGAATTCAGCAATGTCTGAAGCATTTTTCAGGAAAGATACAATGATCTACATGGAAACATCAGCAAACATGTGTACCCTTACTTGAGGCTGTGGTATTGTGCTCAATTGCTTTACCTGCTTTATTTTATTTAATTTCTTCAATAACCCATGAAATAAACACTGTGTTCAAAACAAAAAAGAAATTAAGGTAAGTAATTTGCCTGTGGTCACATGATTGATACATTGTATTGAGAATTCAGATCCTCAAATCTGAATCTCTTTAATTCTAGAACCAGAGCTCTATCTAAATGACTACCCTGTTTACCATCTTGTAGAAAGAGTACAAACTTTGGAGTGTGCTTTGGTCTGTGCTACTTATCAGATCTCTGTTCTTGGATAAGTTACTCAGGGCCTTCATTTTGTTAGTGTTTAAATACAGGGATTGATGATAATACCTACCCTAAAAGATTATTGTGAAGATTAAATATAATGTGAGGTAAAATGCCTAATACAATGCCTGGCTGATAGTGGGTAATCTGTAAGTAGTAGCCATATTATTAATGCAGACTTTTTTTAAACCTTTTATTTTGATATTTCAGATTTCAGAATAATTCCAGTAGTACAAAGAATTCCCATTTACCTTTTACTTAGATTCCCCACCTTAACATTTTGCCACATTGGCTTTTTCATTTTTTTCCCTAAACTATTTAAAAATAAATTGCAGACTTGATGCCTCTCTGCCACTTAATATTTCATCATTCATATTTTAAATATGTATTTATATTGATAGGGACTCATAGATTCTTATTTTATTCAGTAGGTTATAATGTTTCTATCATTATTTAATAAAGTATAATCTCTTAAAACAATATGCAGTTATCATATCTGGAGATTTGGTTTAAATTACATGCACTGGGTTGTCCATCTGAACAGTTTTTGCACCGTTGCCTAATTGTCAACTGAAATATTTTCCTTGTGACTCCTTCCCTTTCATCAGCACATAAAGTGAAATCACATTTGCCAAGAATTTTTCACTTAAAGTTTCCCTATTATCCTTTTCCTTTTTTTCTTCCTTTTATTTCTTGCTCTTTCTTTCTGATCTTCTTTAGGCCAGGCTTCCTTAATTAAGCTTTTCAACTCAAAGCTGACCTATTTAAGGACTAGTAATTATGAGTATAAAAATTTGGGATACTTCCTACCATAGGAACATTTGAGAACCATAGAATCCCTGCTACTACTATTTTGCCAGTTAAGAAACTAAAAAAAAAAGTAATTAGCAGTTTTTTAAAATTTTATTCTTTTCCTTTATTTAGATCTGGTAGGTACCATAGGTAAAATTTTATTGACTCTTAAGGTAGTTATGATTAATTTTTTTTTTTAAGATTTTATTTATTTATTTGACAGAGAGATCACAAGTAGGCAGAGTGGCAGGCAGAGGGGGAGGAGGAAGCAGGCTCCCTGCTGAGCAGAGGGGGTGAGGGGGTGAGTCGATCCCAAGACCCTGGGATCATGACCTGTGCCAAAGGCAGAGGCTTAACCCACTGAGCCACACAGGCGCCCCAGTTATGATTACTTATAAACAATCTAAAATTTAAGTGTCAGATAATAATTATTTTTGCATATTCTATATATAACAATTTACTTTTTTCTTTTGGAGATTTTAAGAATTTTTAAGAATATGTGCACAACTGGGGGCACCTGGGTGGCTCAGTGGGTTAAAGCCTCTGCCTTTGCCTCAGGTCGTCATGATCCCAGGGTCCTGGGATCAGAGCCCCACATCAGCTCTCTGCTCAGCAGGGAGCCTGCTTCCTCCTCTCTCTATGCCTGCCTCTCTGCCTACTTGTGATCTCTGTCTGTCAAATAAATAAATAAAATCTTAAAAAAAAAAAAAGAATATGTGCACAACTGAACTAATATTTTTAGTATTTATTCTTAAGCTTTAAGTGTATAACTAGTCTTGTCTTTTGTTGAGAAAATAAGTGTATGAGCTTAGTTTACAGAGCAGGTAAGGAAGTTCCAGTAAGCACATCAATGATTTATCATTTTAAAAGCATTATATATTATTTGGAGTTTATGTTTTGCTTCCGAGTATTTGACCCTTGAAATAACAACCTAGATTTCACTCAGCTTGACTCCAAATGATGTAATGAGATGGGAAAATATGTCTAGATATACTCTGTGTGGTACTGGCAATCATGCATATTCAACAAGATAATAACATAATGATATCCATTCTCTAAGGAATACAAAGTGCTTTGTGGAAATTATTTTTTAATCTTCTTTATCTCTTCTGAGTCAAAGTGCGAGAGAGACAGTGGTAGTCCCAGGATAAAAAACAGAGGCATATATGATTCGAAGCTTGCCTTCAGAGGCTCAGCCTCACTTTAAATCAAATTGTGTTACTTTATACAAAACCGTAATACCCGTTTTAAAGGACATTATAAATTTATGTTAAAACAACCACATTTTAAAAGTATCGTATTCTATCACAGACATAATTATGAATAAGAATAATGATGCAAAGGGTGTTGTTAGTTTGGACTCTTCTTGTGTTCTTTTTGGTTTGGGGATCTAAAATTCAGTGTAAAATTAACATTGCCAGCTTCCTTCCGTTTTATTCTCGTCTGGTTGTTCTTCAGGCCTGCTTCACTGCACTGGTCCTGGGGTGCAGTTACCCTCAAATAACCTTCAAATAACCTCCTTTATTGGATCACTTATTTCTTGAATTTAGGGTCTTCCATTTTCTTAGTTTATTCCCTCATTATGCTGAACCATGTTCTTTAGTAGTTTCCTGAGAAAGAACAGGAGGTACAATTTTAAACTTTTCACATCTATTCTTAACTTATTGTTTAGCTAAGTTAGAGAGTTCTAGGTTAGAAGTAACTCTGAAATTTTTGAAATGCTATTTTCAGTACTTTATAAAAAAGATTTTATTTATTTAGGGGTTCCTGGGTGGCTCAGTGGGTTAAAGCCTCTGCCTTCGGCTCAGGTCATGAACCCAGAGTCCTGGGATCGAGCCCCACATCAGGCTCTCTGCTCAGCACGGAGCCTGCTTCCCTTCCTCTCTCTCTGCCTGCCTCTCTGCCTACTTGTGATCTCTGTCTGTCAAATAAATAAATTAAATTTTTTTTAAAAAATTTTATTTATTTATATGACAGCACAGCTTGCGGGGGGGGGGGGTGCAGCAGGCAGAGGGAGAGGGAGAAGCAGGCTCCCCACTGAGCAAGAAGCCCAGCCTGGGGCTCAGTCCCAGGACTCTGGGATCATGACCTGAGCCAAAGGCAGAGGCTTAACTAACTGAGCCACCCAGGCACCCCTTTGGTATTATTAAGTCCAGTGCCAACTAAGATATCTGGTCCTTAGTATGTGATGAGCTTTTGTCTTCTGGAAGCTTTTAGGACCATCATTACTTTCCCCCATGTTTTGGGTGTTTTTTAACCTCCCCATAGTGAGCTGATCATGCATCTTTTCCAGTTCATTGCACTGGGTATTGAGTGGGCTCCTACCGTCTGGAGATTCATCTTCAGTTCTGGGAAATTTTCTTTTCTTTTCTTTTTTTTTTTTTTTAAGATTTTATTTATTTATTTGACAGAGAGAGATCACAAGTAGGCAGAGAGGCAGGCAGAGAGAGAGGAGGAAGCAGGCTCCCCACTGAGCAGAGAGCCCAATGCAGGACTCCATTCCAGGACCCTGAGACCATGACTTGAGCCGATGGCAGTGGCTTAATCCACTGAGCCACCCAGGCGCCCTGGGAAATTTTCTTAAACTATCATTTTCCCACCTCCTTGTTCACTGTTTTGTTTTCTGGTTTTTGTTTTTAATTTTAAAAGGCAATAAATATGTTGGGTCTCTGTTGTTCCTGTCTTACCTTTTCTCCATTTTCCATTTATCTGTTTTTCTACTTTCTGAGGGGTTTACTCAGTTTGTCCTTTTGACACTTCTATTACATTTTCATTTCTATCCTTTCTTAAAATTTACACCAGCCCTTTTCTAAAGGATAGGTACATACACACACATATATATACATGTATTTATATGTTTCATGGATATGATGCCTTCTTTTCTCTCTCCCTGAAGACATTAAATATAATTTGATTTTAGAGTTTCTTGAGCTTCTGTTATTGCCTCTGTTTCCTCAGATTCACTTTTCTGTTTGCTGATTGGTTTGTTTGGATTTCTGTCTTTCATTAGAGGCTCTTCTCAAATTTGTAGTGATTCTTGGTTCTTAGTTCATATTTAATTTTTTTAAAGATTTTATTTATTTGTTTGACAAAGAGAGGGTACAAGCAGGGGGAGCAGGAGGGAGAAGGAGAAACAGGCTCCCGCTGAGCAGAGAGCTTGATGACGACGTGGGACTCGGTCCCAGGACTCTGGGATCATGACCTGAGCTGAAGGCAGGCACTCAATGAACTAGCCATTTAGGCGCCCCTCTTTGTTCATATTTAAAGGGGAGGCTCCAAAATCCAGTACTTGGAAGCTCGTTCTGTGTCCATAACTTGTGGGACACTTACCGAGTGGTAGGCATCGCAGTGGATGATCAGAAGGGATCCTGGCCATTTTGTAGGGAGCTTCAAGGTGTCAGTATCTCTCAGGTGTCTTCTAGGTTAGAACTTCCCCTGAACTGGGGGGCCGTCACCTGACTTCATAGGTCAGGGAAGGAAGCATAGGGGTCTGACAGTTCCTTGTACAGATTTCTAAGAACTCCCATCTTTAGTCCTGTTCCACAGTTTTGCCTTCAAAGATACCTGATCCCCTCAATTCTTGATCTTTTCTAGGATCTGGGAAAAACTTTTCTCAATCATGGTTTGAGTCGTAGTGGTACTGAGGCAAGTATCTGCAGCAGATCGGTGCTGATAATGTAATTCACATTTCTTAGTTATTCAGGTAGAATTCGCGCAATTTTCTTTTCAGTTTTCATTATTCAAGATGTATATTTTAGAAAAGTACAGTGTTCTTATTTTAACAATTCAAAAGTAAAATGTATAAAGAAAAAGTTTACTCCCTGGTTAGTGTCCCTCCGTTTCTATCCCCTGAGTAACTTGTAGTAACTGACATTTGTTAATATCTACTACGCTGTCACTGCCATACAGACATATACAAAGGTATTTATTGCTTGAAATGAAAGAGAATTCATACTTTACACATTCTGTGACTTGCTTTAATCATTCAATATATCATAAACATTCTTCCAGGTTAATAGAAATAATGCCATCTTACTCTTTTTAATAACCAAATGTTATTTCATAGTAAGGTTATATCAGAATCTGTTAAACCATTCCAAAGTTGTTTCCATGGGGGAAACAGTGCTCATATATCCTTTTATCCTCACACACTTTTGTTTCTTCTTCACCTCCTTCTCAAATCTTGAAATTTCAGTTTGATTCATCGTTTGTTTAGAGTATTCCCCCTAGCATTTTCCTCTAGTAGGATACCTGGTGTTGCCTGTTCGAAAGTATCTTCAGTCAACTCCCAGGTAGGTTAGGCTGTTAGAGACCCCTGAGCAGAGGCCTATCAGGCGGTAGTGGATGGCCCAGCACTTTTTCCTTCTTGGGTTGGGCATCGCAGCAGCTGGTGGACTGTCAGCTCTCAGCCGATAGGTTCCTCTAGTTGTACGTAGCCACCGCTCACCAGCTGCAGGTATGGGGGCAGCTCAGCCCATCAGTGCAGCTCCCCGCATGCGGCTGCATCTCTTCGCTCTCTGGGCTCCTCACAATGCAGTGAAACATAGGTCTTTGCCCCAGGCTTGAAGAAAAATCTAGTCTTCCATGCCATCAGTTCCTTGGTTCTTCCCTTGTTTGAGAGAGTATAGCCTGCCTGGCTTTCTTCCCTGGGAATTTCTAAAGAACTTGGTGGACCAGGTCTCAGGTGGACCAGGCCCTCCCCTTCACATCTGCCTTGTTCTGGTGTTCTTCCATGGAGGAAATCAGACCAGAGATGAGGTCAGGAGTTATGTGCTCTGATTATCATCTTCCCAGAATCTCTTCATCTCTGTTATCTTTTTTTTTTTTAATGTTTCAAATATTTTCAGCATTATTCGAGGATATTCTGTTTCCTGCTGTTTCTTTCTTTCCTGCTGTAGCATTCCCCTGATGTGTTAACATCAAAATGGATACTGACTCTGCCCTCTAGGTTTCTCGTGTCCTGGGAGATAAGGGTATTGAAAGTGAGTCCTGGCACTGATAGCAAAAAAAATATTAGCTGAGATCTTTTAAACAGTACATCAAAGTAGTCGCATGGAAAAGACTATACTTTGTATAGTCTCGTTAAGAGAAGGGACTTTTCCCCATCTCTCTCAGTTGTTTAGTGAATGTGTAACGTTTGTCACCTGGCATGGAAACCCAGGAAAATGTTCAATGTGTCTCCTAAAATCTGCATAATTAGGGCGCCTGGATGGCTCAGTTGGTTAAGCATCTGCCTTCCACTCAGGTCATGATCACAGGGTCCTGGGACTGAGCCCTGCATCAGGCTCCCTGCTCCACTGGGAGCCTGCTTCTCCCTCTCCCTCTGTCTGCCTCTCCCCCTGCTTGTGCTCTCTCTCTCTGTCAAATACATAAATAGAATCCGTTTTTTAAAAAATTTTTTAAAAAGAGGGGTGCCTGCGTGGCTCAATCCTTCCTTGGGCATCTGCTTTCAGCTTAGGTCTTGATTCCAGGGTCCTGGGATCAAGCTCCACATGGAGTTCCTTGCTTGGTGGGAAGCCTGCTTCTGCCTCTCCCTTTCCCATTCCCCCTGCTTGTATTCCCTCTCTCACTGTCTCTCTTTAAATAAATAAATAAATAAATAAATAAATAAATAAATAAATAAATATGCCTAATTGGTTCTTAAGTAGAATTCTGGAACATAATCTTTTCATAAATTAAGGACTGGTTATATACGAATATTTTGTGATGTGTTACACTTTTGGTTCTACTTTTATGATTGTAATTTCCTACTTCCCTCTCAACAGTTTTTTCCTGATTAAGGATATTTTAATACCTGGCCCTTTTCAAAACAATTTTTTTTTATTATTTTATTTATTTCGGGTGGGGGGAAGAGAATACAGGGGGAGAGGAAGAAGCAGGACTCAATCTCAGGATGCTGGGATCATGACCTGAGCCAAAGGCAGATGGTTAACCGATATAGCCACCCAGGAGCCCCTTTCAAAACCATTTTAAGAAGCTTTTATAATAGTGATTTAGTCTGTTATTTCATTGGTTACTTTGGGAGAAATCACAGGGAATGGCCTTCTGCTTTGTCCTTCAGAGGATATTAGTGGGGATGGAATGGTCATTTGAGAAAAGGAGAGTGTAAAGGTGACTTGGGAAATGATTTTTTTCTGCCCGTGCTTTTTAACACGATGTTGCTTATCTTAGTTTTCTGTTCACTTTTTAAGGGTCTGATGGATCTGTGCAGGATAATTTTAAATGCCAGTGTAATTATCTTCTCTTTTCCTCCTTCAGCATTGCTATGGCAACAAAAGAAAATATGACTTCCCAAAGAGGAATGTTGAAGTCGATTCAGAGCAAAATGAATACTTTGGCCAGTATCCTTTTTGAAAGTTTAAAATCTCTAGTTCTTGGCAGGGGGGAGGTGTCTATGCTTTTTTTTTTTTTTTGGTCATGTTGCCATCATCAGTAGCAGTTGAGGCCATTATTACATAATATGAATATGCCTTGCATTCCTACTTTATAGAAATTATACCACTTAGCGCCATTTGTAAAAGATTGTACACTAGAAGTCTGATATTAATAGATTTAGAAAAAAATTATCAATTTGAATTTTCAAATTATTCACAGTATTATTTTACATTTTAAAAGCTCTTGAATCCATGTTAGAATGCCACAACATATATTATTCTTACCTCAACATTGTAAATGACATGCTTTTTCTTCTGTTTCCAGTTTGGAGAATTAAGTCAGTGGCAGATGCTTAGAAGGAGAAGGAAGGAGACAGCCAGCCATAACATGTTGTAGATGAGTGTAACTGCCAGTATTTTCATGTGACTCTTAAGCACAAGCTGAGTGCTCAGATAGTTTTTGTGACCTCTACTTTTAATTCTTGAGTTTTCCTGACTTGAATTAGATTACTAATACTTCCATGAAAGCCAGTGGAGAAACTTGTAAGCCTGTTACTCTGAAACATTTTGTTTACTCTCTGAGAAGTCAAGCCTTTTGGAGAAGAAAAGTTTTCTTTCCCAATTACAAATGCTCTGTATGAGACTCATACCTTGTAAAAGTTACTGCCTATTATTTCATGCTTCCTGTTGTATATTTTAAAAGTTATTTCTGCATTTTTTTTTCATTATTTCAAAAAGCACATTAATGCTTAACAGTATATAAAGCTCTATTCTGGGTAGGAAGGGAAATTCAAGATTACTAGAAGACACGGTCCTAAACATAGAATACGTAGAATGTGTAAGTACAGGAACATGGTCCCTGCGGAGTAGTTTAATTACAGGAAAATGCAGTACAGACTCAGCTCGCTAGAGTTGTAGGTGCTTTTTGTTAGTGGTTTTTCTGACTTTGCTGGGATCCCTCTGTTTAAGAGGGCGTACCTGCAGGTGTGTTGTTGGAAATGCCAAGCAATATAGGAAGGACAGGCATTTGCTGTGGTCTGCAGCATACAAGCTAGAGTATGAAGACAGTTTGAAATACTAAGTAAAATGTAGTTGTGACTATTTTTAAACTTCTAAAATTGGAAATTTGCCATCTTTTTTAAATGTTTCCCACGTAGGACAGCTAGAGCAATGTAACCCACTTTCCTACCATATCCTACCTACTGCTGCAAAGTATATTTAAAAATTTCAATAATTCACCAGCGACTGATTTATTCAGGCCCTAGATTTGGTTCCCACCAATTGACCGATTCTAAGGGGGTTTTCACCCCGTGAGGAGAGGATCAGTTACTTCTTCAAAACTCTTCTGGCAAAACGTACTACTCTGGTGAGAGAAGGGGTTTAAAGAGAGATGGTGGGGGGGGGGGGGGGGGGGGGAGGGGAAGAGGGGGGAGGGGAGTAGGGGTGGGGGTGGGGAATAGGGCTGCAATAGCAGCAGTAGTTGCCGGTACCGTGCCTCCCTGCCCTGCACACCGGCTCCCACCCTGACCTGAAGCCTGGTAGTAATCCCTCAGTTTGTTTGGGACCTTGAGCCTGGTAGTAATCCCTCAGTTTGTTTGGGACCTTGAGCCTGGTAGTAATCCCCCAGTTTGTTTGGGACATGTGTTTTTTAAGGGCTCCCTCAGTGTGATTTTCTTGCCCTGTATTTCTTCTCATTATTTATTGTTTCTGGACCACATTGATCTCTATTTCTGTGACTCCTGTGACTTTTCACTAAAGAGGCTTCTTCAAATATGACCTTAATAAAGATTTCCCAAAGATCGTTTTCCTGCTGTGAACAGCCTGATCCAGCGGATCAATCTTAGGAAGCGGCGAGACTCCCTCATCCTGGGTGGGGTCATTGGCATCTGTACCATCCTGTTGCTGCTGTATGCTTTCCATTGATGGAACACCTTGGGGGACTCTTGGCGGCCTCCACTTTCACACCCTGATCTGGAATAAAGAAACGTAGGAAGGAGAAGTTGATTGTCCTGATGATTAGCCTGACCAGCAGGAGTAATTCAGGACTGACAGCCGTGGACTCTGTGTTGTGGTCAGGGTGAGCTGAAGCCACAGTTTCTCTGTGCTGTCTTTTCTAACACACATTTCCTTCTGTTATGAGTTAAAAAAAAAAAAAAAAGTGTCAGTTGCTTTTGTCTTCCCAGGAGGTAAGTAAACCAATCAGAAACAGAGTTTCTGTGCTTCAGTAATAGTATGGAAGGCAGATGACAAGCCAGGTCTTACAGCTGGACTCCAGAAAACCAGGTTTCTCTGTATCCAAAGACTGCTTTCCTTTTAGCCCCCAGACTGGCTTGTGAATAAAAATAGTTCTTGTGCTTTTATTTTACACTCATGATGAGAAACCACAAGTCATTTCCTGATAAGCTGTACTATAAATTTCTACTCTGTGTCCCTGTTTTGGTATTCAAGGAAAATTACATTTTTCACAGATTCTTTGAGATGCCAACAGGTCAACTTCCACACAGTTGTGGTTGTCTGAAACAGAAGACAAACAGTGCAAAAAACCTTTTTTTTTTCCCTTTCTTTTTGTAAATTGTATGCACACTGGGGTTGACTATATTACTGGAAAAGCATCAAGAATAACAGGCTTTTTTGTCAGTCATTTTTTGATTTTTTTTTTATTTCTTTCATTGGATTAATATTTGCTACTACAAGTCAATGAAATTCCAGTTCTACCGTGATAAAAGTAACTAATAGCCAGTGTCTGTCATTGCCCTCACCAGTTCCTCAGAGTGAGCGGACTGCTCAGTTTTCAACTGATTATTCAACAAGCCTCATGTAAAAAGACATTGACTGAGGGGTCACCATCCAAATGATTCCATTTGTAAATGCTCCATGGTCTAGGAGCAGAAGTTTGAGAACTGCTGCCTGATGTACTAGGAATTCTGGGTGTTATGAAAACCTGTTCATTCCAAATCTGTTCATCCAGAGAACGGTTTTACTGTTAAAGGTGTATGTAACAGAATCTGTCTCCGTCTGCACCTGTCTTCTACTACCATCCCTGGACAGTGACAAAATTTTTAAACTACCACCAGAATTCTTTTCAGGTTTAACCATTTCTCCATTTCTGCAAATGTATGACTTGTCTAACTGAACTACCACAGACAGCTTGAAGCTTCAGCATCTGCACTCCTCACCAAGAAAGTTGCTCCTCACCATTTGCAGTTGACTCTGGTATTGATAGTATTGGCTTCAGACTGTGCCACAGGGAATAAAAGGATATTAGTGTGTAGTTCTTAACTGCATCACAGTGCGTGGGTGAGGACATTCAGGTGAACTGAATCACAGGCTGATGTTATGCTAACCCCTGGTCTGGTACAGAAACAAAGGTTTTTCCTTCTGGTGTCAAAGTTTTATTATGTCCTGGGTATGAAAGGCATTTGATACTTTTTTTTTTTTTTTAAACTTACGGGGTTTATTTTTCTAAATATGGGTTGATCGATCAGTTACTTGATTGGGGATGCCCTTAAAAGAAAGTCTGAGTTTTCCCAACATGAACCTTAAAGGATCAGAGAAGTTCATTTATTAAATTCTCTGTTGGGAGAACAAAACTTCTCTCCCCTGACACTTTATTATTATCTTTGATTTTTCAAAGGGCCTTGATTGGTGATTGTGCCTCAGCTAGAATTTATTGGGACTTTCATTGCTATATGGTTGGCATTTATAAAATCTGAAGTATCATAAATAAAGTTATTTATTTAATTATACTACCAGTCTTTTTTACTGGTCTTGTTATTTGGTACATTCATTAAAGCTGATTATATGAGGGTAAACCGAGGGCCTGAGCTAACCTAGCTTGCTGCACTAAGCAAACGTACTTTTGATGGGTGATGAGCCTCTCAGTTAGGGTTATTCTTAAATGAAGTAATAGAATTATGTTGGTTATTTTCATTTTGAAAATAAACCAGTTCTTCCAAGGAAGTTGAAAAAGCTTGGTGTAGATATTGGTGTCAGGTAAGTCTTTCTGACTAACCGCCCAGTGCTGTAGCCCATAGTGAGGTGACCCAGGGCAAGTGTAGATAGCTAGGTTCCTCTCCTCTTATAGTTCCTTCATTTGCAGAAACAAGCCCTGGAATAAGGAAATACAAGTATGCCATGTCATTTACAAGAAGGGGATTTGAATCCCATGATGGCTGATTTGAATTTTCAGTTTCATGCCATTTAACTTTTTTTTTTTTTTAGACCATCTTAGTTTTCTCCCGTTTTTCTTCTGCCCTTACAGACCTGCTGCTAGGCTCAGGAGCCAACTGTAAGTTGCTTGTTAGAGCTGGGAGGTCAGAAGGAAGTTGCCTCTTAGGGGAAATTATTCTCCCTCAGCCTTTGTCTTACATAATAATGCATCTTTCCTTTGGGATCATTTTAGTAACCATTCAAAACTTTCCTTTTCACTAAGAAGTATGAAAAACCCTGGCAACATAACGGACAAAATTCCCAAAAGTGTACTTCTGAGATTTTGTTTTAATGTGTGCTGATAACTTTAGTTAAAAATGTTTAATTGACCACTAAATTCAAACCCAATTTCCAAGTGCTTCAGATGATCTGTCCTGGCTCTCTCTATATTCTTCTTAGTGTTTTGAAGGATGCTGAAGGATTCCCTGTAACCTGCATTGCTCACCCTTTATTTTTCTAGTGTTAGAAAAGGGCTTTCCTTCTCCACTGTTCCTCTTTCCTTTGTACCAAACTTGTATAGAAAATACCTTTTTCCCTGCTATGGATCAGGCATTGGAAGTAAAATCCTAAAAACTAATACAAGTGAAGAGAGGAGACATCACGGCGGGCACTTTTTATACCTGAAACCAAATAATACTTACTTTAATTCTTTCCTACTGGATGCTGAACACATCTGACTAGGAAAATGTACTTACTGAGCCTTTTGATGTCATGACTTTCGGCCTCTCTGGAACAGAGGCCCCTTGGACTTGCATTCCTACCACTGATCTGCTATTTCACTTTAATAATCTCAACCTGATGAAAAGGACTTCAAAGAACTGGACTAACCTTTTTGGTTTTCTCATACCTCATTTTTGATCATTAGCCAGATACGATACCTTAGAAACTGACGCAGTTCTCTAACTTGCCGTGGAGGATAAATGGCCATGTCTAGGATGACACTAAAATCTGTGGTGAATGTCCCTAAAGCACAACCGGATTCCACTCAGAAAAGTGAACCGATTGCGCTCCGTTCTTTCGGGTCAGAGGTTGTTTAGTCGGGTCTCTGTTCAGATGCAGAGCTTTTCATCGTGGTCTTTTTAAACCAAGCTTGTCTTCCTTTTATAAACCTGCATACCCTTAAGCTTCTCTGGCAAAAGAAAATAAGGAAGGATTAAGTGACTAAAGGACGTTTATTGGATAAAAAGCT
This sequence comes from Mustela nigripes, assembly GCF_022355385.1. Taxonomy (NCBI): domain Eukaryota; kingdom Metazoa; phylum Chordata; class Mammalia; order Carnivora; family Mustelidae; genus Mustela; species Mustela nigripes. The sequence continues at coordinate 43,520,368 of NC_081572.1, forward strand.
GAGACAAAGCTGAGCCATGTCTTGAAGGATCTTTCTCATTTTCTTTGTACCCAACTCTCACTTTAGTGTAAGAGTATTTGCATCTGTTCCCATCCTATTAGCTCTTAGAGAGGGAAATCAATTCCAGTCACACGGACCATGATGAAAGATGTTTCCTCATGAAAAATGCCAATACAGATTTTTAAAAATCTATTCCAAATGCACTTTCTAATTTTTTTGCTTTTAAAATGGCTTCTTGGAACCAGATTTATTGTATTTGTACTTAATTTTTGTTCTCATATAAATGTGCTTTTTCTGACTGTATAGAAGAAGCTTTGTTATGTAATTTAATAATAAATTAGAAATCTAAATGGTTGTGCCTGTGGTTATTTGTATTGAAATGGTACCATCGAGGAAGTTTGCGATGATAATTATGAAATCTTTGGTATCGATAAGTATTCCTCGTGATGTCCTAAAACCCAGAGTGAAACAGTACAGGTACTGAAAAGCTGCCCATCACCTATCGTTCAAAACTATTGTATGAATATTCCACTGATAACTTAGCCCTAGAAATGAAGGACAATCTCTTCTCAAAATGAAACTTGAGAAGGTATGATGGCAATGTAAAATTGTAGAATTTAACAAGAGAAATGGGTTTTTACCCTCCCTAAATAATGACTTTTTATCCTAAAGACCAGAACTTGATTCTTCAATACACCAAAGAATTTGAAAATCCCTCATGTTCCATTACCTCTCCAAATGTCCTTATTCTTATTTTCTACTTCCCTTTTTTTTTTTTTTTTTTTTTAAGATTTTATTTATTTGACAGACGGAGATCACAAGTAGGCAGAGAGACAGGCACAGAGAGAGGAGGAAGCAGGCTTCCTGCTGAGCAGAGAGCCCGATGTGGGGCTCGATCCCAGGACCCTGGGATCATTACCTGAGCTGAAGGCAGAGGCTTTAACCCACTGAGCCACCCAGGTGCCCCCTTCTTCCTTTTTAAAAATTACAGTTTAGGGGCACCTGGGTGGCTCGGTGGGTAAAGCCTCTGCCTTCAGCTCAGGTAATGATCCCAGGGTCCTGGGATCGAGCCCCCATCAGGCTCTCTGCTCAGCGGGGAGCCTGCTTCCTCCCCTCTCTCTGCCTGCTTCTCTGCCTACTTGTGATCTCTGTCTGTCAAATAAATAAATAAAATCTTTTTAAAAAAATAAAAAATTAACAGTAAAATTGAAATAAAATGCATGCACCATAAAATCCACCCTTTTAAAATGTACCAAAGGGTGTTAGTATATTAGTTGTGCATCTAGCACCACTAATTTCAAACCATTTTAACCACCCCAAAAAGCAGCACTGTCCCCATTAGCAGTGACTCCCTGCCCGCATCTCTGGCCTTTTTATCTGACCAGACTGACCAGAATGTTCTTACTGCTTTGGCCACCCCAGTTTTCCCCCTCTCATCCATTCAGTTTCCAAAGTACCCACTTTTTTTTTTTTTTTTTTTAAGATTTTACTTACCTATTTGACAGAGAGAGAGATCACAAGTAGGCAGAGCAGCAGGCAGAGAAGAGAGGGGGAAGCAGGCTCCCCACTAAGCAGAGAGCCCGATTCCAGGGGCTCGATCCCAGGACCCTGAGACTGTAACCTAAGCCGAAGGCAGAGGCTTAACCCACCAAGCCACCCAGGGGCCACCCCCCCCACTTCTTTCTTGGGGTCCTGACCTCCTTTTGGCTATGAACGTGTGCCCAACCCTGTGTGTGTGCACCCCCACGTAGACCTACATAAAATCCAGCACCACTCTTAGGTTAGCCATCCCTCTTACAGAAAAAGGGACAAGCCCAAAAGGATTCAGCAATTTGCTCAAAATCAGAGTGAACAATAAAGCAAGGATTTGAACCTTGAGGGCTTTTTGATGCCAAATACTGTGCTAGTTCCGCAAGATACAATTTTAACTTGTGCTGCATGATTATGAGAGGAGTTAGGAAAGAACCACCAGTTTGGCCTGGTTTTAAAAGTGGTACATTTAAATCTCATTTAAAGTCCTGCAGCTTGATTATTTTCAAGGAATACGAACTAGTTGCTGTGATTGCTTGGTAAAGTTTTCCTTTGTAAATCACTTCCTTTACGAGAAGTAATATAATGCATTGAGGTTGTCCAAAAAAAGTGGGGGGGGGGGGTTTAGTGGCCTTAAGTGGACAAACTTCCTGTTCAACTCTTCCTACCTTCTAGTTTAGAACCTCACAGCTCTTCCTAGAGACGGCCGACTATGGCAGTGGTGTGCTGCATTTTCCTTCTGGGTGGAATGGCTTTGATGGGCCGCCACTCCTATGGAACCTGCCCTCTCCTTGGGAAAGGATCTGAGGCCCTGTCCCAGCATGCCTTGTCTGATGGCAGGGATGCCTAGAATTTAAAAAAAAAAAAAAAAAAAAAAGCGGGCTGGAGAATCTCACTGAAGACGTTTATTATCAGGACATTTTCCCTTGTTTCTCTACAGCAAAAGCCAGGAGGAAAGTATATTGCCCTCCTGAAGATACAGATTTGCCCACTGAACTGGAGCAGAGAGGAAAGCACTTCCACCAGACGCCTTGGGCTCTGCTCTGCTCCGCTAAGATTCCCCACCTTGGCAGACCTCCTCAGCTTGCAGAGCTCTTTATTACTAACTCTCTGAAAAGACTTAAAAGCTAAGATCAGGTGCTGAATATCTGCTTAGAGGAATCCCAGAGATCACTTGACAGTGTTCTGCTGCTCTCATCAAATTATCATCTAATTTGTTACCCTGATCTGTGGTATTCAGTTTTCCTCCTTTGGGATACAAATCTCTTAGGAAACCGTCACTTTATCTTAATTAGTGCATTTCTTTTAGATATTCTCAAGCATCCAATTAGGTCATGCTTTTGCTGGTGAAATTGCTTACAGCTTGAGGGAGAGCAGGCAAATATGATTGGTAACTACTTTTAAATCACTGCTGAAAAAGTATGGTTTAAACATAATCATTTCCCCCAAAGTGATTATCTCTAAATGAGTGTGGCACATAATTCATACGATTCTCCCGGATATACGTGCACTCATGGATAATGTGCTAAGAATACGGCATCTGTGTTTTTCACTCTGGAATAAGTCCTCAGTCCCCACCTTGTCCTCTCCTGTCCCCTGTTGCAGGTCCCACGAGCTGGGGCCCTGTTGTTCATTACTGACTGCGCGTGCCGGCCCTGAGCTGGGTGTCCTGCCTCTCATCTAACCCCTCAACGTGCTCTGCATACAGCTGCCTAGTTCATGTTCCTGAACAACAGCCAACCTCTTAATCGCTCTGTTCCAGAATAGCTGGCAGCTCCCTATTGCGTTTGCCAGTGTGGTGTGTGGTGGCCAGTGTGGTGACTGCACAGCCAGGGCCACGCAGGGAGGGAGCCCGCTTGGCCACCAGAGCCCCCACAACCCCAACAACCATCAGCTGCCCTCGTGAGCTGCACACTGCAGGGCTGCCTGATGCAGGAGAAAGAGCAGATGTTTTGTATTCTGCCGCTGGATCAGACACTTCTGGGTTACCGGCAGTCACCACACCACTCTCGGATCAGCTCGCTTATCTGCAAAATGGACTCTCAGCAACTTGATGCAGTTGTAAGGATTGAACCAAGTAAAAGAGAACAAGGGTATAAAATTTCTCGGAATGTTCTCCAGAAATAATGGCAGAGATGGGGGCAGTTTAACACTAGACCTCAAGTCTCTGGGGGCCAGGGCAGTGTTCTGTTCTTAGCCTCATGTGCATGAACTTTATGCAGAAACTGTCACACAACTCTTCTAAATTCAGTGAAATCGGACTCAGAGCCCCATCGTCCAGGGCTTAGGGAAAAAAAAGAAAGGAAAGGAAAGGAAAAAAGAAAGAAAGGAGGGAAGAAATGAAAGAAAAAGAAGGAAATAATCTTAGTCATAATTGAATCGCCTTTCCTTTGCCTCTGGGTTGTGCTTCGAAGAGTCATTCAGTGTCTAGAACGTTGGGGGCAGGCACTCTGATCCACACTGAGCCCCACTGATACATTCACTCTCTGAGCCCACCGAGTCCTTGAAGCCACTGGCCACTTTGCCTCCATGTCACCTTTGGACACAGGGATCTTTGCCAAAGTGCTCCTGGGCCTGGGTCTCAGCCTCCCTGGTGCACCCCAAACCACACCTATTCCCCTGAGGTGGGAGCACGGTGAGGGACGGGGACACTGGCAGAGGGCCAAGCCCAGCTGAGAGCAGTGATCGCCCCCCACCTCCCACTCTGCCAGCGTGCTCCCTCAGTCCCCTGGCTCTTCCCACCTTCCTCTTTCCCTGCCCCTCCCAGGATGAGACGCCACTGTCCCAGATGCAGACTGTCCAGGTCTCCTCTGAGGGGCTGGGGAGGTGAAGGATGGGATGCTAACTTCCTCAGGTGCTCCTCCTCACCCTTCCCCTCACCCCTGCTCCCCCCTGCCCCGGCCATAGCCTCCATACCCGGCACAAGGTAGGCATCAAGTGCTTGTTGAGTAAATGGAAGAAGGAATTAAAACAAAACAAAAAACACCACAAAGTTCTAACACAGATTTTCTGTGTCTAGAAGTCCAGCTCTCAGGGGTCGTCCTGCCCCATATCCTCTTGTCTCTGCAGCTCCGAGCAAAGGCCTCCCAGAACATGCTGTGATTTGCCTGCTCCTGAGAGCTGGGGACTACAGAGTTGGAGTCCTTCCACACCCCTCCCCACGGGACATTTGGCAGTGTCTGGAGACATCACTGGTTGTCACAACTGTGGCAGTTCATGGGTAGAGGCAAGCACGGCGCACAGGACAGCCACCCACGCCGGTGGGCAAAGAATCATCCAGCCCCGAGAGCCAGAGCGCCCGTGTTGAGAAACCCTGGCTCAAACTGAATTCATGTGAAAGTTGACAGCATCCCTCAGGGATGAAAATTACTCAGAGAGGTCCCCTTGCCACCGGTTCCTCCTCACTGCCCTTGACTGGTTCCAACTGCTTATAAGGCAGAGCCAGCACACGTGATCTTTACCGCCCCTCGCCTGCCTTTCCCTCCTGCTTCACCCCACCCGTTCCTCAGCCCTGCGGCATACATACTCATACATACTGGCACTGTCCCGGAGTGACATGATGTGCCAAGGGCTTTGTAAATTTCCTCCTTTGGAATGAATGACCTCCTTTCCAAGCCTGCCTGTAAAACACATCCTCCTTGTTTGAAAACCCCACCTGTGGGAAGTAACTGCCTAATGGGTGTGGGGCTCCTTTCTTGGGGTGAGGCACTGTTTCTAGAAACACATAGAGGTAGTGGGAGCACAAAAATGTGAATATGCTAAATGCCATTGAACTGTACACTTTTTTAAGAAAGATTTTATTTATTTGATACAAAGAGAGAGAGATCACAAGCAGGCAGAGAGGTGGGGGGGGGGAGCAGGCTCCCCACTAAGCAGAGAGCCCGATGCGGGACTCAATCCCAAGAGATCATGACCCGAGCTGAAGGCAGGGCCTTAACCCACTGAGCCACCCGGGTGCCTCTGAACTGTACACTTTAAAGTGATCTACATTGGGGCACCCGGGTGGCTCAGTCGGTTAAGCATCTGCTTTCCCCTCAGGTCATGATCTCAGGGTCCTAGGATCAAGTCCCACATTGGGCTCCCTGCTCAGCGGGGACTGCCCTCTCTCCCTCTCATGCTCATTCTCTCCCCCTCTCTCGCACAAAAATAAATAAATACATCTTTTAAAAAGTGAACAATTGGATCACCATAATCAAGATAGGAGACATATCTATCACCCCCCAAAGTTTCCCTGTGCCCCTTTGTAAATCTTTCCCTCTAGCCCTCCTCACCCCCTCATCCCCAAGCAACCACTGCTCTACCCTCTGTCTTTATTGATTAGTTGACATCTTCTAAAGGTTTATATAAATGGCATCATGCAATATGTATGTGGGCCTGGCTTCTTTCACTTAGGATAACTATTTTGAGATGTATCCACATTGCGTGTACCAATAGATGATTTCCTTTCTTCTTGCTGTATAGTTTTCCATTGTTTGAATGTAGCAAAATGTGCTCGTCTACTTCGCTGCTGTTGGACTTTGGGATTGTTCCCAGTTTGGGACCATCGTGAATAAACCTGCTGTGGACTTTAACACACCTGTCTGCGCATGGGCATGTATTTCCCTTTCTCTTAGGTAAGTACCTAGGAGTGGACGGACTGGATCCTTTGACCAGTCTCCGTTTAACTTTTTAAGAAATTGATAAGCTGATTTCCAAAGTGTACCATTTTATTTTTTTTTAAGATTTTATGTATTTACCTGTCAGAGAGAGAGAGAGAGAGCACAAGCGGGGGGAGGAGCAGAGGGAGAAGTGGGCTCTCTGCCGAGCAGGGAGCCCGAGACGGGCTCAATCCCAGGACCCTGGGATCATGACCTGAGCTGAAGGCAGACGCTTAACCAGTTGAGCCACCCAGGCGCCCCCAAGGTGTACCATTGCATAATCTAGTCTATGAGAGTTCTAGTTCATTCACATCCTCACTGACATTTGGTATAATCTGTTACATTTTAGCCATTCTCACGGGTGTGTAGTCATGTCTTGTTGTGGTTTTAGTCTCCATTTCCTTAATAACTAATGATGTTGAGCTCTTTCCAGTGTTTCTCACCTACATATCTCTCCTGGTGAAATGTCTGTCTAAATCTTTTGCCCACTTTTATAGGTTATTTTGTGTGCAGAATATCAGGAAAGGTATTGGAGATGGTATGAGCTGCCGGCTCTAGGAAACGGAATGAGCAAACTGGAGGCCACAGTCGAGAAGGGCTCTTCGTTTCTCACCCTGTGAATGCTGCCTCTTATAATTGTTTATAGTGTTTTAAAAGGGAAATAGGCTGCTTAGAAAGATGTCAGTTTTGAAAGCGTGTTTTATAACAGATGGAGGGAGACTGCTCTGTTTAGCCAAGAGCAGTTCCGACACTCCGCACTGGTAGGAAATTGGAGCACTGAAGCCTTAATGGAACCGTGAGCTTTTTACATCGCTTCGTATTTAATCATTCATGGTGGCACACCAGGGGCAACACTGCTGCTGGGTCACGACTCCTCTAAGACCCCATCAAACAGGGCTCGGTATTTATGGTTTTGTTTTATTTTTTCATTAAAGAGATTTTATTTATTGGTCAGAGAGAGTGAGTATAAGCAGGGGGAGCAGCAGGCAGAGAGAGAGAGAGGGGGAAGCAGGCTCCCTGATGAGCAGAGAGCCCAATGCGGAGCTCCATTCCAGGACCCTGGATCATGACCTGAGCTGAAGGCAGATGCTTAACTGACTGAGCCACCCAGGTGCCCCTGCTTTGCATTTATGTTTAAGTGAATATGGTTCCAACTTGTTCATTTCCTCCCTCTTCCCTGCTGAAGCTGTCTTACTGAAAGAAGACCAAAGGCTGGCTCTGCCGCCCTTGTCTGTGATAGATTTGGTAAAGTTTCCTTCCCACAGCCTGCTTCCCGCTTCCAGCCCTGCTTCCCACCTGGGACATGCCTTAGATTTGTAGGTGTTCTGATCCAGGGAAGGTGACTGCCTCGTCCAAGTTCATGTCCTTTTAAGAAAGCAGTGGTGAATTAATAAGAAATGCGTTATCTTCTGAGACCTCTTTGTGACTCTGTTCTGGTCCTGCTCTTTGATCCAACCCACTAATTAGTTCATAAAAATTTCACATAAACTAAAATTCATCTCCTAGGCTGGCCTGGGCTCTATCAGATTAATATTTAACCCCAAGGAAGCATGGACATTTGCCTTAAAGAAGTTCTTGATTGTAGGGAAGGATCTATACTGTTGTCATTATTTGAATGTCATTAACATTTTATTCCTGCCTAAAACTCCCTGTATTCCTCTGTTGAAAACAGGAAATTCTTATGAATCAATTCACTGGTTCATTCATCATATAGGGGTTTTTGTATTACTTTTTTCTTGACAAAAGAAATGTGTGTTTACTATGGAAATAAGGATTGAGTAGGAAAATTCAAAAATTCAAAACAAAAATTCCCTGTTTCACCAACTTTCCATGATAACAGCTAACACTTGAAATGGTTTTCATTTTTGAACATATCCGAATATTGATGTGCATATATTTTTTCTAAAGTGGGGATCATGTGGTACATATTATCAAATTTTTTTCAGGGAGTAGAGCATACACAGCTTCTATACCATTACATTTTCATATGAAGCATATTTTGCCATGGCTGCTCTGAATTTCACTATGCAGACACCCAACTCCTGGTTGTTCAATTATACAAATACAGCCAACACCCCATTTTTCTTTAATTTTTTAATTTTATTTATTTATTTTCGAGAGAGAGAGAGCACAAGCAGGGGAGAGGGGCAGAGGGAGAGAAAGAGAGAATTCTATACACACTCCATGCCCAGCACAGAGCCAAATGCAGGGCTCAATCTCACGACCCTGAGGTCATGACCTGAGCTGAAATCAAGAGTTGGACACCCAACTGACTAAGCCACCGAGGGGCCCCAACAACACCCTATTTTTAACTCTAAAGTGGTTTCCAGTTTTTACACCATTATAAATAACTGAGCAACACTTGATTTTTCTTTTTTTTTTTAAAGATTTTATTTGTTTGACATACAGAGATCACAAGTAGGCAGAGAGGCAGGCAGAGATAGAGGAGGAAGCAGGCTCCCCACTGAGCAGAGAGCCCGATGTGGGGCTCGATCCCAGGATCCTGGGGTCATGACCTGAGCCAAAGACAGAGGCTCTAACGCACTGAACCACCCAGGTGCACCTTGATTTTTCTTTTTAAAAATCTTGAAAGAAGGAAACACTCTGCCAATTCTCAAGACATCTGCAGCCTCTTCCTTCTTTCTGTGTGTGTGTGTGTGTGTGTGTGTGTGTTTTGAATTGGACCTAATTGAGCTCTCCAATTTGCATGAAGAATGTCCAGGCTGTTTCTCATAGATATACGAAAGAGGGATCCCAAGGAGGATGATGCCAGAGTAGAGTAGCACTTGCCCAATTAGACTGAGCCAGGAATAGTTTTCATGGAAGAAAGGCTGCAGAGAACTAAGTAACCTCCCCTGGAAGGTTCCTTTTAAAACTCTAAGTCTCGGGGCACCTGGGTGGCTCAGTCAGTTAAGCACCCAACTGTTGATTTGGGCTCAGGGCACGATCTCAGGGTGATGGGATCAAGCCCTACTTTTGGCTCCACACTCAGCCGGGAGTCTGTTGGAGACTCTCCCTCTCTCTCCTTCTGCCCCTCCTCCTGCTCACTTGCTGTCTCAAAGGAATAAATATATCTTTTAAAAATAAATAAATAGGGGCGCCTGGGTGGCTCAGTGGGTTAAGCCGCTGCCTTCGGCTCAGGTCATGATCTCAGGGTCCTGGGATCGAGTCCCGCATCGGGCTCTCTGCTCAGCGGGGAGCCTGCTTCCTCCTCTCTCTCTCTCTCTGCCTGCCTCTCTGCCTACTTGTGATCTCTCTCTGTCAAATAAATAAATAAAATCTTTAAAAAAAAAAAATAAAATAAATAAATAAATAAATAAATAAACCCTAAGTCTTGTGACCACTGCCTGTTCTTTGGAACACTCCCCCTCCTATTCGTTGGTTCATTACCATGACCATTCTCAATCCTTGTTGAACACTGGAATCACTTGGAAAAGAGGAGTTTTAACACTATGTATATACATATGTATATATTTGCCAGATCTATCCCAGTTGGACTTGGGATGGAGCCCAGACATTGGAATTTTGTTTTCATCTCTCTAGATGATTCCAGCTTGCAGTCAAGACTGAGAACCTCTCTCTGCTTTTGTGGCTTTTTACTCCTTCAGTGAGACTTGAGTCGCTGCCCTTGGTGCTGAATCTCTTTAGGCTGCAGGCTACTCTCAGGGAGTCCCCGCTTCCCACTTGGCTCGGCCAAAGTCATAAGCAGCTGTTTCAGAAACGCTGATGCATGGAGGAAACAGTATCCCAGCTGGCTCTTGCTGATTAGGGTGAAAAGATCAGCATTTCACTACAGCTGCATCCACCTCCCTAGACAGCCAATTAGCCACAGAAACAGCAGACACTGCCTAAAGGAGCTCTTTCAGGGCTGAGCTTTTAATGCCCAGAAGCACATTAGGTAGCTAAACAATACTATATTCACATCAGGCAAAACCATCTTGCTTCGGGTTGCAGTATTTGCTTCCTGGAGAAAGGGGGCCTCGCCTTAGAGCTGGAACTTGGTAGCATCCGGATTGGGAGGGGGGGGGCGTGTGTTGCATTCTGGAGACACAGATGGCAATGGAAGAGGGAACATTAGACCCAGAGTCAGAAGATGTGGGTTTGAATCTCCTCTCTACTTTTGTCTAGCAGCAGGACCGTGCAATTAATCCAGCTAATTGTCAATTCCTTGTCTATAAAAGAGGATAAAGATGGGTGTCATAATTATGTCATAATTATGCACTAATTACTTGTCAGAGTTATGGGAGATACCGTTCATAAGCATAACAACAAATCCAGGGGTGCAGGGCTGACCTGACAGAAGAGAGATTTTTGAGTTTGTACTAATGATCAGAAACCAGGTTTCTAAGGCTTCCTCAGTCCCCGTTCCTGCTGATGTAGGGGAGGAGAGAATGAGCAGGGGGTGGCGGCTGGCAGCCATCTTCAACAATGGTAAAAACACCTAAGGGGGAGAAATGTGAGATCTGTTCTGTGTGGTGATAGGGGACAGACAGCTGGAGCCCAGTAATCAGGAGTTTAACAAGCCCTCAGGTGATTCTAATGCACACAAATGGCTAAGAACTACTGGTCTGGACGTTTCTTTGTATGAATACCCACATTCTGTTTAGCCATCCTACTATGGTGAATAATTGTCAGTTTGGACCTATTACAAAATGGGCTGCTCTGAACATTCTTGAACATGGGTTTTGGGACACATACATACACTTTTTGGTTGGTTAGGTAAACATAGGTAAACATACTCTATTAGATTATAGATTTATACATATATTTAGAATACTTACCTTTAGGATATACTGTCATGGTTTTCTTTTTTTTTTTTTAAGATTTTATTTATTTATTTGACAAAGAAAGATCACGAATAGGCAGAGAGGCAGGCAGAGAGAGGAGGAAGCAGGCTCCCCGCTAAGCAGAAAGCCCGACGCGGGGCTCGATCCCAGTACCCCGAGATCATGACCTGAGCCGAAGGCAGAGGCTTTAACCCCTGAGCCACCCAGGTGCCCCTGTCATGGTTTTCCAAAATGACTCTCCCAGTTTCCATTCCAACCAACAACGTATGAATATTCCAGTTTCCACATCTTCATCAACACTTGGCATTGTCACTCTGAATTTGCATATGATCCATAACTCCATTTGTGGGTATACACCCCCAAAGAAATGAAATCAAAGGTCTCTAAGAGTTACGTGGACACTGACATTCATAGCATTATTCACAATAAGCAAAGGGTGGACGAAATCAAAGTATCTGTTGATACTGTTGATGAACGGATCTGTCATTTGTTGATGAACAGATCAACAAAATGTGGTATGTGTGTCCCGTGGAATACTGTTCAGCCCTAAAAAGGAAGGAAATCCTAACACCTGCAACAACATGGATGAACCTTGAGAACATTAGGCCGAGAGAAACCAGTGACAAAAAGACAAACACTGTATGATTCCACATATTAGATGAGGCACATAGAGCAGTCAAATTCTCAGAGACAGAAAACAGAATAGAAAATAATGTGGTTGCCAGAGGACTCAGGGAGGGGGGGCAATGTGGAGTTAGGGTTTAACAGGTGCAGGGTTTGCATTTTGCAAGATGAAAGGAGTTCTGGAGACGGATGGGGATGGTTGCTGCAAAGATGTAAATATATTTAACATGACTTAATGAACCGTACACGTAAAGATGAGTAAGAGGGATGCTTGCCAAAACTGGAACAAGGGAAGATGGGCGTGTCCCCAGCGCAAGGATGACATGTAAATTCATGAAGCATTCCATTTTTTTTTCAAATGAATAAGATGGTAAGTTTTATGTTACATGTATTTTACTGCAATCAAAAATGAGGACTGAGGGGCACCTGGGTGGCTCAGTGGGTTAAAGCCTTTGCCTTCGGCTCGGGTCATGATCCCAGGGTCCTGGAATCAAGCCCCACATCGGGCTCTCTGCTCAGTGGGGAGCCTGCTTCCTCCTCTCTCTCTTTCTACCTGCCTCTCTGCCTACTTGTGATCTCTCTCTGTCAAATAAATAAATAAAATCTTAAAAAAAAAAAATGAAGACTGAACACTGTGGGTTTAAAACTGAGGAGAGATTCTCTGCTGTCAGGGTTGAAGCCAAAGATGTGATTTTCATTCTGCCAGTGCTCCTGGCTAGCTGTGTGTAATTACAGTAACTTGGGCATTTATAAACCTTTGGGTTCTCATCTGTAAAATGGGAAAAGTAAATCCCCTTTAAAAGAGTTTGACACCCCTGTGACATATACTCAAATGAGTTTATGTGAAAGGTAAGTGGTCCATCGGAGATGTTCAGTAAATGTTAGTGGAGTGTGAAACTAGAGCTTCTGGGAGTGGGACGGAGGATCTTGTGATTTGTCCCCAGGTAACTGGCATTAAGAAGGAGACTGAAGTTTATTTTGTTTTTGTTTTTAAATATTTTTTTAAAGATTTTATTTAGTTAGTTAGTTAGTTAGTTAGTTAGTTGACAGAGAGAGAGAGATCACAAGTAGGCAGAGAGGCAGGCAGAGAGAGAGGGGGAAAGCAGGCTCCCTGCTGAGCGGAGAACCTGGTGTGGGGCTCGATCCCAGGACCCTGAGATCATGACCTGAGCCGAAGGCAGAAGTTTAACCCACTGAGCCACCCAGGCACCAGCCCCCTCCTTCTTTTTTAAAGGTAAAATCTTTGAAGAGAGAGAGTGAGCACAAGCAGGGCCAGTGGCAGGCAGAGGGAGAAGCAGGCTCCCTGCTGAGCAAGAAGCCCGATGCTGGACTCGATCCCAAGACTCTGGGATCCCGACCTGAGCTGAAGGCATTTAACCAACTGAGCCACCCAGGCATCCCCAGGAAACTAACGTTTTTAGTGAAAATGAAAATCTGCAATTTGCTATTTAACTCCTCTGTGTGCTCTACTAACCATCTGTAAAGGAGGTGACTTCTTCAGGTCTGTTCTCTCCAAACACAGGCTCATGTTCCCAGATGGAGGGTTTTCTTAATTTCTGCTGTTCCTTCTCTGAGGCAGGAGAAGGCTCAAGGGAGGTGGTTTTCCTTCCCAGCAGGACCAACTATCCCCCTGAGAATGAGCCTCCAGTGTTCAGCTCCCCCCAACCATACCCCCCCACCTCGCCGCACCCCTGATCTGCCCTGGGGAGATCCCCCCTGAGCAAGGTAAGCATCTTGGGGCAGAGGGCTCTTGGGACTGCAGGTGCTGGGTCATGCGTGTCTCAAGGAGGCTCCTTGGGCAGGCAGGACTTTGCCCTTGTTGTGGGTGAGCCAGTGAGAGCTGCCCCAGGGGCTGGAGGAAACATTCAGGAACAGACTCCCCAGAAACCCCAGAAACATGAGCAGCAATCCAGAGTTGAAAACTCTAAGGCCTCTCATTAAAATAATGGTTTGGCCTGTGAAGTTAAATCCATACAAGATCTCTGGGGCACCTGGGTGGCTCAGTTGGTTAAGCCACTGCCTTGGGCTCAGGTCATGATCCCAGAGTCCTGGGATCCATCCGCATTGGGCTCCTTGCTTGGCAGGGAGCCTGCTTCTCTCTCCGCCTCTGCCTGCCTCCCTGCCTACTTGTGCATGTGCTATCTCTCTCTCTGACAAATAAATAAATAAAATCTTAAAAAAAAAAAAAATCCATACAAGATCTCATATTCTGGTTTCAGAAGTGCTGATGGCTGTAAGTGACCAGAAAGAAGACTGACGGCCTCGGTGGAGGCAGCTGGGAAAGAGCCCAGATTTGGGGAACAGAGAGACCTATGCTGGATTTTAAACTATAGACAGTCAGGAGCTGTGGTGTTGGACCCCACTTGGGAACGGTTGCTGGTGGGAGACAGCAAGTGCGACAGGCGTCTCTAAAGCTGCACTGAGATACTTTTTGGTTTGGAAAGAGTGAAGACCCAGAGAGGGGGGGAATTTTTATTTTTAATTAGCAAGTGCAATTGACAGGTTTCATTTAAAGTGGTGAGTATCAGACAATTGCTAAACTATTACCCTTTCCTGCCTACCACCGTCTCCTGTGGGTGATCACCACAGAGTGAAAACCTACACATTGGCCTGCATTCATTCACTCATCAGAGTACAGTAAAGCACCTCCAGCCCAGCCTTTTCATGGGCCCTGGGCATTCATTGGGGTATAAGACAAACAGAAGACAGACTTTTGGACTTTGGTGCAACTCAACTTGTATACACTTCGTACTCACAGCCAAACCAAATAAATGATGGTTTTAAGCAGCAGATGCTTAAAAAAAGAAGAAGGAAGGGGAGGGTCAGGGGAAGGAGGGGGGACGAAGGTGGGGGAGGAAAAGGAGGGAGAAGAGGAGGGGGAGGAAGGGAGGAGGAAGAGGGGAGAAGAAGAGAGGTGCCTGGGTGGCTCAGTCAGTTGGGCATCTGCCTTCAGCTCAGGTCATAATCTCAGAGTCCTGGGATCGAGCCCCGAACCCAGCTCCCTACTCAGCTGTTTCTCTCCCTGTCAAATAAATAAACTCTTTTTAAAAATAAAATAAATCTTGGGGTGCCTGGGTGGCTCAGTAGTTAAGCATCTGCCTTCAGCTCAGGTCATGATCTCAGGATCCTGGGATCGAGCCCCGCATCAGGCTCCCTGCTCAGCAGGAAGCCTGCTTCTCCCTCTCCCACTCCCCCTGCTTGTGTGCCCTCTCTTGCTGTCTCTCTCTCTCTCCCTCTGTAAAAATAAATAAAAATAGAATAAAATAAAATAAATCTTTTTTAAAAATTTAAATTTAAATTTAAAAAAGGATTTAAGATTGTGGTGGGGGAGAAATCAACAGTCAACAAGCAAAACAAATCAGTAAGATGAGCTCAGAGAATGGTGCGTGCCTGCTGACGAGACGCCTGCCGAATGTGGGAGAGAGGGACTCGAGTATGCAATTTCGGGACATTTCTGTCTTGTTCATTTCACTTTTTGCATTTTCCAAGTCTGTCGCAATGAAGTATTAATTTTGTAATCAGAATGAAGTTAAGGAAGGAAGAGACCACTGCACACTCCCGAGAAGTCATCCAGAGGGAGCACAGGAGAGCCCGTAACACGCTGGTGGTGGGGGAGCACTGCTAAGGGGTTTTTCCTTGCCCCCCCCCCCGCCCACCTTCTATGCTGTCGTCATTATAATGAAACCCGGTGCACAGGGAGCCAAAGTTGGTCTCCTCGGTGCATGTTTACCTCCTGCCTATTTAACCAACACAAGAACAGCTCCCACGGGCCATGATCAAAACATGAGTTCCCTGCGTTTGGTTCCTCTGGGAGGGCAAGCTGGCTGGACCTGGAACCGTGTGTCTCCCTCTCCGAGGAATGTCCTGACACCCTAGAGGGAGCCTGGCCTGGGACTTGACTCAGCTTCCCAAAGGTCCCCACAGATGGGTAGATTTGGGGAGAGCTATGAGCTGGTATGAGGGACATAAGGAAACCAAGGGCCCATCCAGGTTGAATCCCTGCACTTTCCAGCGTCCAAGTGGTCCCTTATGTGGACAGGCCCACAGAAAGCCTGGCCCGTAGAGAAGGACCTCTGACCTCAGTAGGGGAAGGAGGAGGTCCTGGAGGTATTTGTCTCCAGCTGGGGCCATGGGAGGGCAGGGTTCCAGCGAAGGAAAACTGGGGCAGGGACTGAGAGAAGATTTGAGACAAGAGCCAGACCGAAGTTTTAGGGCGAGGGCCAAGAGCAAAAATTGAATCCGAAGCAAAGGTCAGGAGACATAAAGCCTGGGGAGGTCCCTGGAGGCGATGCCCAGGCCAGGGGAGGGAGGTTTTCTGGAGATCATCCCAGTCAGAACAAGGAGAGAGAGAGCTTCTCTAGGCTTCTAGCCCCTCTGAAAACAGCCCCCACCCCCCCGAATCCCACCCACGTTGTGCTTTTCTGTGTGTCCTTTTGGTGGTGTGAGGCTGGGATGTGTGAGGAGGTCGTTTTGTGAGAAATGGAAGGGGACAGCTACTTCACCTCCTCAAGGTCCAACTCCGGTGCCAAGAGTCCGGAGCTGAGCCCTTTTACTACTGAGCAAGTTGCTGTGTATTGAAAACAAATTCCTTTCTGGAAGCCTGGAAGACAAATGCTCAGGTACTCACAGTGATTGCTTCGGCTAATGGATTATGGGGAAGATTGTTTCCTCCCCCCTACATTCCTATTTTTAAAAACATACATAAATTGTGAGAGTAATACAGAAATAAGAGCTTGTTGCGAGAGTCTGAGGATAGGAAAGACTATGGACTAAAAACTGGAAGGACTCCTTTGTCCCTTCCCCTGGGATGCCTGCTGATTTCACTTTGAGGTGCATAACTTGTATCATTTTTATGTTTAAAAACAATGTTAGGGGCGCCTGGGGTGGCTCAGTGGATTAAGCCTCTGCCTTTGGCCCCGTCATGGTCTCGGGGTCCTGGCATTGAACCCTGCATCGGGCTCTCTGCTCAGCAGGAAGCCTGTCCCCCCTCTCTCTCTGCCTGCTTCTCTGCCTACTTGTGATCTCTCTCTCTCTGTCAAATAAATAAATAAAATCTTAAAAACAAACAAACAAACAAACAATGTTAAAAAACAAAGTTTGCGCCGGCCAGGGAGCACCAAGTTCTTGAGGAGGAGGGTTCCTGACCGCATTCGCAGGGCCTGAGAGTCTCCTGGGAATGCTGGTCCGTGCGACACGCATGCTTCTCCTGCTCACTTTGTTCCCGGGTGGGAGGAGGGTTCCCAGAAAAACCAGGTCTCTCACCCGGAAACCTCAGCCCCTGACAGGCCACTGTGCACCAGGAGATCCCTGTTAAAATGTCCTTGAGGAACCTAGAATTCAAAGCAAATGAAGACATGCAAAGAAGAAAATTCTGCATCCGGGGAAACAAGCAGAGAAACTTTGGAGACATGGGAGGAAACTGAGGCAAGAATGTGGGCTGACTGACCCCCAGCCACCCACTTCTCCAGCTCCTGACTTTTGGGAGAAAGAGGCTCCTGGCTGCTGAGCCTGTGGCCTGGGGGTGCCAGGGGCCATGCAACCTTGCGGAGCCATGCCCAGCAATGGGAAGAAAGATAAGCCAATAAATACATGATGGTTTATCCATATTATACAGCCACTAAAAAGGATGTTCACCAAGAGTCTTTAATAACACAGGGAAATGTCCGGCTCTGCAAATCTAAAGTAGGTTTGCAAGAAAGGGCTGGGCTGTGCATTAGTTTTAGGAAATACCCCTCTCTAGCTTCTCTTGGTGGTTCACGTGGCAGGCCGGCGTGTTCAAGGCTCTGAGAAGTCTTCCAATCAAGCGCCCGTACTTAGCCTTATTTAAGTCAGTGTTTTCCTGATCTCTTTGATGATAGAACCCTCTTCTGTGCACCCGTTTCCCAGCCACAGGATCAAGGGGTGTCACCCTGCCTGCCTCATTGTCCCCCTGCGGGCTGGTCGTTGTGTCTCCCGCAGACGGCTGGCTCCCCACACCTCTTCCCTGGAGGCCCCAGGAGCACCGTGACCCACAGACATTGTCTTTCGTTTCTCCCCCTCGCCTCCAGTTCCCAGCCCATGGCCTGGCCCATGGGAGTTGCGGGAACACCTTTTGGAATGAAGATTCCATCGTGTTTATTTCCAGTGTAGATATTGATCATCTGACTGTTCCTTCCTTCTTCCTTCATGGGTGCTTCTGATGGGTTTTATCAGCATAGGATGAGCCATCAAGCCACCCCTCCACTGTCCCTGATTTACCTATAATAATCACCTACCAGGCAGGAGCATGGGTTTAGAGCTAGTGTGGGCAGACCATGGCCCATGTGGCAATTCCAGTCCCCTGCATGTTTTTTTTTTTTTTTAAAGATTTTATTTATTTATTTGACAGACAGAGATCACAGTAGACAGAGAGGCAGGCAGAGAGAGAGAGGGAAGCAGGCTCCCTGCTGAGCAGAGAGCCCGATGCGGGGCTCGATCCCAGGACCCTGAGATCATGACCCGAGCCGAAGGCAGCGGCTTAACCCACTGAGCCACCCAGGCGCCCTCCCCTGCATGTTTTTGATTTTGTTTTTGTCTTTCCATTTTATTTTTATTTTATTTTATTTTATTTATTTCCAGTGTTCCAGCATTCATTGTTTATGCATCACGCCCAGTGCTCCATGCAATCCGTCCGCTCCATAATAACCACCACCAGGCTCACCCAATCCTCCACCCCCCTCCCCTCCAAAACCCTCAGTTTTTTTCTCAGAGTCCACAGTCTCTCATGGTTCGTCTCCCCCTCCAATTTCCCCCAACTCACTTCTCCTCTCCATCTCCCAATGTCCTCCATGTTATTCCTTATGCTCCACAAATAAGTGAAACCATATGATCACTGACTCTCTGCTTAACTTATTTCACTCAGCATAATCATCTCCAGTCCTGTCATGTTGATACAAAAGTTGGGTATTCATCCTTTCTGATGGAGGCATAATACTCCATAGTGTATATGGACCACATCTTCTTATCCATTCGTCCATTGAAGGGCATCTTGGTTCTTCCCACAGTTTGGTGACTGTGGCCATTGCTGCTATAAACATTGGTGTACAGATGGTGTACCCTTCTTTTCACGACATCAGTATCTTTGGGGTAAATACCCAGTAGTTACTGCAGGTTTTTGTAAATAAACTTTTATTGGAACCTGGCCATACACATTCATTTCTTTGTATTTTCTATGGCTCCTTTAGGGCTAC
The DNA here is from genome assembly GCF_022355385.1 of Mustela nigripes. NCBI lineage: Eukaryota > Metazoa > Chordata > Mammalia > Carnivora > Mustelidae > Mustela > Mustela nigripes. The sequence continues at coordinate 43,539,154 of NC_081572.1, forward strand.
TCTCTGGCCCCTTACAGAAAAAGTTAGCCAGTCCCCAACTTAGAGGATTTCGTAATGCGTTTTATTTGATTCACCTCGAGTGATAAGGAAAGGGGAAGTGTCTATGTTGCAAATACTGTTTCAAAGCAAGAAAGAAGCAACTTGTAGTTTTCGGCAATTACTAACAGCCAATCAGCCGCGCATACTAGCAGTAATAATAATGATGATGCTGGCTTTCACGTTGGTCATCTTGGCTCGGAGCGCCCTCGGGAAGACGAACGCGGTTGAGCAGTAAGAAGGAAGCATCTGCTTCTGATCTGGCCACCTGAAGAGCAGATAGCTCAGTGAGAAGTCGGGCCCCACATCTGGAGAGACGGGTTAGTTAGGACAGGCTCCACTTAAGACAGAAGCAAGAAACAACAAACGTCTTCAAGGTTGAGGTCCTGGACGCAGGCAACAACTCCCAGGCCTCCTGGGACGGGTCAGGTCCTCACCACCTGTCTGCTCTCACCCCTCCCAGGCTATCCAATAGCATGATGTTCTTTGTGGCACAGGCCACGCCCCTCCTGACCTCTGGGTATTTGCTCAGGCTGTTCCCTAGGATGCCCTTCCTTACCGTCTCCTCCTCCCACACCAACACTCAGCTCAGCCCAGAGCTCAGCTCCTTGAGGAGCCCTCTGGCCCCTCCTCAGCGCTGCTGGGGTTCTCTCTGCTTAACCCCATCTTCACATAGCCCCAACTCTGTCTACTTTGCGTGTCTCTCTGCCTTTCTAGGCTATGAGCAGCTTGTGAGCAGAGACCAAGCCATGTGACACAGCTGTGGTCAAAGTATGCAAAGCAGAAGTCACAAGATGGGACTTGCAGGAAAGCTCCTAAAACAGAGCCCACCCAACCTTCTTTGGCCCTTTCTGCCCTCCCCCCTTCCTCCTTCTTGCTAGCGGGAATGGCTGGAGTCATGGCAGCCATCCTGTGGCCACGCGGAAGGTGGAATGTTGGAATGCGGAAGGGCAAAAGCCCCAGGCTCAGAGAGTGAAGCCAGAAGACTGCAGGCACTGGGATGATGACCCCATGGGGACACTGCCCCTCCCCGGGCTGCCTACCTCTGGATTTCTTGTTAAATGAGATAAAAAGAACCCTATCTTGTATACACTGGCGTTGGGAGGACCTCCACCAAAAATATGTCTTAATGGATTCAGTGAGGAGACAATGGAACCATCCGTGAGCATAGGAGAGGGCGGAGGAGCAAAGGAGAGAGAGAACGGAGACTGAAGAGGAGAGGGTTGACCCCACAGCCATCTGCGGGGACCAGACTGTCACCACGCAGGTCCCCCACATCTCAGGCTGCTACAGTCAGGGGAAAGACATCCGAACTGACCAAGTTTACGTCTCTGCCACCAGGCCATGTGGGGGCAAAGGAGAAATGATGCTTCTTGCATCCCCCAGGTTGGTCTGACTTATAGGCTGGAACTTACCCTTCATAAATAAGTGGGAAATGGAAGCAGGGACCAGAATCGATCCCAAGATCTACAGTGTCCGGGAAAAGCTGGGGGACTCCAAACCCTGCAGTCCCTCTGCCCTTCCCAGGCAGCGTTGGAGCCCCTGAGATGGTCCTTTGGAAAAGTTTGGTCAGAGAGAGAAAATCCCTGGAGGAATCCTGAATAATTCTTGGGATGGCCCCTGCCCTCCCGCGCCCCCCCGCCACACCTCCTGCCCTCCGCTACAAGCCCCACACCCCCGAGGCTCGGACTGCACCCCGGCCCAAGCGGACTTCATCATCCGCCCCCACACCCCTTCCCAGCTGCTGCCCTCAGCCCTTCGCCACGACCTGGACGGCCACGACAGAGCCACCATTTTTTTTTTTTTTAAAGATTTATTTATTTATTTATTTGACAGAGAGAAATCACAAGTAGATGGAGAGGCAGGCAGAGAGAGAGAGAGAGAGAGAGGGAAGCAGGCTCCCTGCCGAGCAGAGAGCCCGATGCGGAACTCGATCCCAGGACCCTGAGATCATGACCTGAGCCGAAGGCAGCGGCTTAACCCACTGAGCCACCCAGGCGCCCCAGAGCCACCATTTATAAGTGGCATCGACATCAATAAGGAGTTTACGGAGCAGGCGCCACAGGTCACGATGGCCTTAGGACCTTCGCAGGTGTAAGCAAACAGCTCATCCTAGAAGTGAAAGGCTTCAGCATGGGGGTGCGGTGGGGGTTGCGGCAGTGTCTCTAGCATCCGGGGGAGCAGCGGGGAAGCAGCGGGAAGCCTGGGCGGGATGAGTCACCTGGCTGCAGGGGCTGCAGGCAGCTCTGTACCAGTCAGCCCCGATCCCCCCCAAACCTACAGGGCCTTTCCTGGGCCCACCCACGGGCAGGAGGAGAAACTTGAGATTCACCAGGGCCTCCCAGGAAGCCCATTAGGCAAAGAGGAGTAAACCCTGAGCTCCATGAGGTGGGAGGAGCTTGGCTGCCTCCAATTTGCAGTCCTCAGAGCTTCCTTCCCGGGATGAATTATTCAAGTCCACCGCCAGGCAGCGGATCAATTATGCAGGAGGCAGAAGCCCGGGCTGGGCCGAGCTTCCAGCTGACCCGCTCTGCCCCGGGCTCCAGGGAGGGACTCTCTACAGCCCTCCCGCAACGGGAGGGGGGGCAGGCCTCCGAGCCCGGGTCTCTGAAATCCGTAGCTGAAACCCAGCTGTCCCTTGGGGATCTAGGCTGGGAGCTGGGCTGCGGACATATCCAGGAAGGGGAACTTTTTTTTTTTTTTTTTTTTAACCATTCCCGTGCCTCCTCTGCCTGGAGGGGCCCGTGCGTCCCTCCGCAAACTGAGAAGGAACCCCGGGTACCGACCCAACCGTGAGAGTAGGGATTCCTGCCGCAGGGTGAGGGTGCCAGAGACGTCCCCCGCTGGTCCTCTAGGACCCAGAGTCTGGCGGGTAGAGACTCAGACGAGTCAGAGAGTTCATGTTGGTGGCGAACAGAAGTTTTCATCCAAGCTGTAGCTTTAAGACACCTGTTGGACTTTCTCTGGGTGGCTAACAGGTTCTAGCAGGTTCCAGCAGGTCCACAGCTGCAGGGGCCAGAGGCTGGTGAAGTTTTGTGCTTCCTTGGGTATGGTGCCTTGGGGGCACACCCACTATGATGACCCTCTGACACACACGCACTCATACACGCGCGCGCGCACACATGTCCTCTACACATAGGCCCCCTCCTCCACAAAGGGACCCAGCCTCCCTGGGAAACACTCTGGGAAGAGGGATGCAGTCCTCTGCAGCTGTGAATTGCCAAACGTACCCAGGGTTTCCTCTCTTTGTCCTTCTCTTTGTTTCTCAGTCTTGCCTAGATTTTCTCAGTTTGCTACACTAGATCCTGGCAGTAGGAAAGAAAGGAAGTGACTATTGTCTTTGGAGGGGAGATAAAAGACTGGAGACGATACCTCTGAGGTGAGACTAGCCAGCTAGCTCCCTTTCAGGCAGGCAGACTGGAGATTCCTCGACTTTAACATGCAAATGAACCACCTGGGGATCTTGTTAAAGGTAGATCTTGTTCAAGTTCAAGGTGTGGCCCAAATTTCTGCCTTTTTTTGCCAGCTTCTGCTGATGCCCAAGCTAATGGTCCAGCAACAAGTAGCCAGGCTCTAGAGTCTATTCCAGTGGTTCCCAGCCTCAAAAGACCATTGGGATGCCCACTGGAAAGCTTTCAAGAATCCAGATGCTCCGGCCCCACCCTGGGGCTGTTTGAACGGGCAGTGGCCAGGTATCAGCATTTCCTAATGCCTGCAGGTGATACCATTGTCCAGAGGGGACTGAGAAGCCTGCCCTAGACTAGCTCAGAGAGCTTTCCAGGGCACACAGGGTGGGGGAGTGGGGAGGAGGCAGGTAGGGCTGGGGATGGAGGACAGTGGGGCCTCAAGGGTCAGGACAGGGTGCCCGGAACCACCCAGACTCCAGGACACTCTCCAGGCTGGGGCCAGGCTGTGCTCTCCATATGGATCGAGCCCTCACGTTTCACCAAGGAGGGTCATCAGACCCCGAGAGCCCTGTGGGTGTGCAGAAGTGATGATCACCCCATTTACAGATGGAGAGTTGAGGTTCAGAGAGGCCAGACCCTTGGTCCCTGGGCACCACCATCCGTCGTGGGAAGCCTCCTGCATTACGGAAGCTCTAACTTTCCCCTCGATGATTGTAAGACAGGTGTACCCCCTTCCCGTTCGGAGTTTCTAGAATTGGGTTGTGTCTGATGAACGATGCTTTCAGGCCTCAAACCAGGCACTAAGGCGATGTGATTGTGCCTGGCAGAGCCTGTGCATAGGAAGTGTCCATTCACCTGTGTCTTATTAAATTGGAAGGCTTACAATGGTGGTATTTCATCTTCATTTTGATCCCCGGTTGCACTTCAAATATCTTTGGAAAGATCAGGAGAGGCTCCTGGTGGAGGCCACTTTCCTGCTCTTGGCTCCCCTGACCTCTGTCCCAGGTTCCCCTCCCTGCTGCCCTCATCTACTGTCTTCCCCTGCCTCCCGAAATGAACTCTCTCCTTCCTTCCAGAACTTTCCCTTTAGGTCAAAGTTCATATGGTCCAGAGAGCCTGTGCTTTTCATCTTGGTGTCCTCAGGGTCCCAGTACAAGGCCTGGTATCTAGTAGGTGCTTAATGTAGAGGCAGCTGGAAGCCGAATGAGATAGAAGGCCTGCAGTGACCACCGGGCTGAGTACAAGTGGGCTCAAGAGACGACCCACCTCAAAATGGCCATAGGCCCTAACTGACCAGTTACAACCACACGTGGTTCCTGAGATTACCAAAAAGGAGAACATTCCGCATGTTCCCATGGTCCCTCACTCTGCCCTGTAACTATGGCCCCCTCACGACCACCACCTTGCCACGGAGTCTCTCCCTCACTGTCCTGCCCACTGTTCCCTCCCAATATATTCAGTATATTTCCATCTCCTTTGTCCTGCCTTGGGGGAATCCTTTCACTGCCCGCACCACCAGCTCCCAACCCCACATTTGCTGACCGCCCCCATCCGATCAGAGTGCTCCACACTTAGTACAAGTTTGTGGGAGGATGGAGGGAGGGGCCCTAGCCCAGGGTCCTTCCGGCAACCTCCCTCCCACTCCCAGGCAAAGGTTGCTGCTCCCTTTTTGGCTCTCCCAGGGACCGCCCCCCCCCCCCCCCCCCCCCCCCGCCCCACTGAAACACCTCCATGCTGCCCTGTGTCCCTCCCGAGTTCCCATATTGAAACCCTCCCCCTCAAGCTGATGGTATTAAGAGGTAGGAACTTTGGGAGGTGCCTAGGTCAAGAGGGTTCTGGGATTAATGCCCTTATAAAAGACCCCCCAGAGGGGGAGGGAATGAGAGGGGAGGGGGTGTCTCTCTGCCCACACTCACCTTCCCGCTGGGCCTGCCCTCCAGCAGCCTGGGAAGTGGATCCTTCCTCCCACCTCCCTTGCCCCCCTGCAGAGCCCCTTCCTCTCACAGGGCTTTCCTCTCTGGGTGGCAAAGCATGGCAGCAAGAAGCCAACTTCGGGGTCAGCTCCAGGGACAGAGTTGGTTCACCATGTGTTCAGTACCTTCTGTGTACCAGGCGCAGTGTGACCTGGGACAAGTCCCTGAACATCTCTGAGCCTCTGTTTACCAATCTGACCCAGGGGCTAACCCCAGTATATGTGAAACCCCCGGCATGAGCCCGGCTGTGAGCAGGTGTCGGGCTCCCGCTCTCTTCTTTCTGTGTCCTTCTTCAGATGCAGAAAGGACCCCTGAAGGAAGGTGGGTCCGGTATTCCTCCCTGGAGAGACAGAGGCCTGGGGAAGACAAACTTGCCCAGGGGAACACCTCGAGCGTCCCCAGGCTCCCGGCCTTGACCCTGGAACCAACAGGTTGAGTGCACTCCCTTCCCCTCTCCCTGTTGTTGGAGACCCCTGGACCCCAGCAGCATAAGACACAGGCCCACGGAGCACGTGCACTTTCAGCTTTATTTCTTTCCATGCCGAGCAATACAGAGGAGCCGACTGGAGAGTGTGGAGAGTGTGGTGCCGGGCGGCGGTGGGGGGTAGTTCTCGCTGCTTCCTCTGGGACATGGGAGAGGCTGCCCCAAGCTGGAAGACTGCAGGGTTCAGGCAGCCAGGGGAGGGACCCATGATGGAGCTGGGAGCAGAGGGGTGAGGCCTCAGGGTGCCAGGCTGCTTGTGGGTGGGCAGCAGGGGAGTCAGGGACCCACCTTCCCAGTCTGATCTCTGCAGGGTTCCTGGTCCTCAGGCTTGTTCTCCTCCCGACAGAGGGATCAGGCTCCTTCCACAACCCTCAGAGCCTCTAAGTTCCATCTGAGTACCTTCTTCTCCCTGCGGTGCTGAGCCTGGGGCCCCCAGGGCCTGGCCAGAGGACCACCAACTCATGAGCCACCATTTCCGTAGACCTCATGACTCACCTCCTGGCCTGAGCTGCCTTCGCAGGTGACACAAATCCTCTGGGCTCACTTCTTCCCTCCCCCAACAGGAGCATTGTGATTGTGGCCTCAGAGGTCTTGTCTAGCAAAGCTAGCCCCTCGCTTAGGGTCTGGCGAGGTTGGCGTCTGCTCCCCAGGTTCGGGAACTGACGTAGGAACGCAGGCCCCAGAAGGACCCTGCCAGGGCCCCTGGGTCCTACACCCCTCCCCTGCCACGACAGCCCTCCTAGAAGGTTCAGAGCTACCCTTGGGACTCCTGGTAGACAGTGCCTCTGTGCTAACGGACTCCCTCCCAGGAGTCTCCGAGGAGTGTCGGGGAGACAGGGAGCAGGCTCCAGGGCCCTGGATGGGTGCCGGGGAAACAGTCTTTGCCAGCCTCTGGCTGCGGCTGGAGAAACCCGATGGCTGGGCAGGGCCCCCCAGGGCGGGAAAGCCTGGAGCTTTCCTCTCTGAGAATCTGGGAGCTGAAGCCAGAGGGGTAGGTGGGCATAGGAAGGGCCCCTGTAGGCAGATCCTGTGCCAGCCAAAGCCTCGGAGAATCCCGGGGCCAGAAACCAGACAGGAGGTCAAAGGACCCTGCTCAGTCCTTTCAGGTGTTCCATTAGGTCCTGAGACAGAGGCCATGGTGTCACCCCCTGCCTGTGCCCAGGGCCTCCTACTCCCCCAAAGACTGGCCCCTTCAGCCAGGCTCTCCCCTCTGTCTTAGAACTCTCTAGACCAAATCAATAATAAACCTTCATAAAAAACCCTCTGGCCCACTCCCCTGTTTACAGCCTGGGAGCTCTGGGGAAGTCCTTCCCCTAGAGGTGGCCCCAACCTCCTCCCCCCACCCAAGAGAAAGTCTTTGTGCTTTGTGGATGGCCAGGGGCTCAGGGTAAGTAAGGCACAGAGAGCGTCAGGTGCTGCTAGGCTGGGAGCCGGGGCCTGGGCCCCACCTGAGCCCCGCCGCATGGGGCCCCAAGTGTGCAGCCTGGACCATCAGGGATGTGGCAGGAAGGGAGCTCAGATCAAGGCTCCTTCTCTCCTGGCTGAGCGGGGCTGGGGTCGGGCCCCAGGCGGCTGCACAGGGAGCAAGGGAACAAGAGGCAGACTGGGTCAGCCTGGGAGACATGATGGGACAGGAGTTCTCAGCAGAGATGAGCCTGAGACTGAAAAGCTGGAGATGTCTGTGGGTCCTGCAGTTCTTGATCCTGTCTTCACCAGCCCACCTCTTGGTGTTGCCATGTCAGCTACATGTCTTGCATGTAGCTGACACCTCTGTCCAGACAACTGCTCATCTTGGGCACCCAAGGGGGTCCCAGGATGGACGTGGAGCAGAAGCTGGGCCCCTGAGCCGGGATCGCAGCAAGGATGTGGCACGAGGCATGCAAATAACTCTTTTTACACCCTGTCCCCCCGCCCCAAAGAAAAGTACAAAAGAGCAAGTCCCACATCTTGACTCTGGGTCCTCAGACAGGTGGGGAGTGTGCAGCTTCTCTCCTGCCATGGTCCTGTTCCTCTCGTCTCCGTCTCCTCTGTGGGGCTGGTTCCCCCTCCAGCAGGCAGTGTATGTGGCGCGGTGGATCCCGGGAGACGGTGGGGATGAGAAACCAGCCGGAGCACGGAGGCCAAATACAGGGCCGTGTCCAGGAGATTAAACCCCATTAATTATTCTTGGCGCTTTTTCACATCTGAGGTGGGCTGACAGTGGGGAGGCCTGGGGGCTTCCCTCCAAGTCGGTGCTTTGGGAGTGCATGGACGTCTCTGTCCTGTCCTCCCGCGGGAGAGGGGGCGTGGGAGCGTGGAGACCTTGGGCTGCCCAGGGCCGCCTCCGCCAGCACAGCGCCCTGGTCCATGTCATTTCTTCTGCACTGTAACGAGAAGAGCCGTAGCAGCGCAGAGCTCAGAACAGGCCTTCAAGCCATTGTTTAGAGGATTTGGGGTTTTGTTTCTGGGTGGGAAACAGCACCAGGGTTGCCTGATCGGGATCTCTTGGTGGAAAAGAGCTCCTGCTTGTGGCATGGAGGCGGTCTTTGCTGGGGGTGCGCGCACCACGGGACACCCCCCCTCCAAACAGAGAACCATGGAGGCCTGAATTTTAAAAATTCCTTAAAGGGCTTAAGAAGCCATTCCCTTTGCCAGTTTGAGTTCAGCAGGGGTCATTGGCTGTGGACAAAGTTGTGGCGAGCGTGACAAGGAGGAGACTGAGGCCCAGAGAGGGGGCTCCTGAGCTAATGCCTGCGCTGGCGGGTCCCCCCACCCCACGTACCAGCCGGGCCGCCAGCCCCCCAGAGACCCCAGAAGACGCTTCATTTCAGATACTTGGACAGTGGGGGATGTGGGTTTCAAACCCAGGGCAAGCTGATTACAGACCTGACCTCTTCTCCTCTCTCCAAAGTGGCCAAATCTGCTCGTGACCCCACTGCTGAATCCCAGGCTTTCCACCCCAGGCTGAACACCCTGGGTTCCAGATCAGTGCCTCCTTTAAGGAGAGGGCCAGGAATCTTAATGAAATGCAGATACTGATTCAGTGGCTCTGGGCAGGGGCCTGAGACTCTGCATTTCTGACCCTTTCCCCGGGCGCAGCAGCCACTGCCGCTGGTCCACGCAGCACGTCTGGAGCAGCAAAGTCTTTAGGGGAAGAGCTTAGACTGACCAGTGCAAGATGCAGAGAGGCTTGGGGTCCTCACAAGGCGGGTGCATGCAGGGAGGAGAAAGGCCAGCGCCGCCCCACAGAGCCCAGACCCTCAGAGCCATGCAGACCCTCAGAGCCATGCCAGCCCACTGAGCCGCTGAGAGTTTCCTTTGGAAAGGGTGCCCCTGCTTGGTTAACTTCCCTGGGCCAGCTCTGGGGGCTCACAAGAGGGTTACTGCCAAATTCTACGACATGCATTGTTTGTGTCTGGTTCCTGCTGGCCGTCTCAACAGGAATGCTTGCAGGGAAAGCCCACCATTCACCAAGCAGCATCACAGCCATGATCTTGGGTGACATTCTCAAGGCTCAGCCAGACACAACTCTGGCCCAGGACCCAAAGCCCTCTGAGCTGGGATAGGAGCTGGCCATCTCTGGTTCCCAGGCCTGGGCTCTTTGTGCACACTTTCCTAATGATCCGGGCATAAGGCAAGGCAGAAGCCCGTCCTACTCAGCTGGGTCCTGCCAGGGATGGGGTCACTTCTCAGAGAGGATCAGCCTGTGTCCCCTACAGGCTCTTACACCGTTTCCACTGTCCCCTGCCCAGGGAGCTGGGCTGCACCCTTCCGTGGTCCTCACCCCAGGCAAGCCGGCTCGCTGAGCTCCACGCGGCTGGGCCTCACCTGTGAAATTGACAGTCACGGCCACGATGATAATAATGATCCCCATGATGATGAAGGTGATACTGAGCAGCCGGGCCAGGCGGCCCAGCCTCCGAGCGCCGTCCAGGTCCCCCTGTTGCACGCTACTTCGGGACTGCAGAGAGAGGGTGGCAGAGACCTAAGGAAGGCTGTTCCCAGCAGACTGGGTTGGGGGCACCCCTTGCCTTGGCCTCCAGAACCCACCCAGCCCCCACTGCACCCTCTATTCCAGCATCCATGGGGATGGGAAGCAGGCTTCTCCTGCAGAACTGGCTCACACCCCTTGTGGGAACCCCATGCAGAGCTTGCCCCTGGCTGGAAGCAGAATCAAGCAGTGCAGGGCACTTGCTCTGAGAACGGTGAGTGGGCAGGGTGGCGGGTGGCATGATGGAGCCCGAGGGTCTTGGAGGGTGGGCCGGGGCCAGGCCATACTGAGCAGGCGGGAGCAGATAAGCCAGGCCTCCCTGGGCCCTTGTCCAAGGCTCACTGCTATGGCCACACTAAGGAGGCCCATTGGGTTTTTCTGTGGTCCGAGGTGCCTGCCTCCTTTCCTCTGTGACCCTCCTCTTCCACACCAGGAAAAAAGCATCATTGGGGCGCCTGGGTGGCTCAGTGGTTAAGCCGCTGCCTTCGGCTTGGGTCATGATCCCAGGGTCCTGGGATCGAGCCCCGCTTCGGGCTCTCTGCTTGGCAGGGAGCCTGCTTCCTCCTCTCTCTCTCTGCCTGCCTCTCTGCCTACTTGGGATCTCTGTCTGTCAAATAAATAAATAAAATCTTTAAAAAAAAAAAAAAAGCATCATTGATCCTCGCTCCTCCTAGTTTCCACCCAGGAATCATATCCTTGTTCAACCGAGCTGACTTCCGCAATCTGAAAGGTTTGAACTTGAGAGGCAAGGGTGTGTGGGGAGCCACACCAGGCTTTATGGGGGCCCGTCTGAATCTTCACTCTTTCTCAGTGAGCTCAGTTTTCCTCAGCCTTATTTAATTTTGGTGAAAGCAGGTGGGTCAGCGCGGGAATGGAGTTGAGTCCCTTGATGATGGTGGTGGTGTTGGTAGTGACGATGATTTATTGAGTGGTTACTTTGTGCCCGGCAGCTTGCTAAGGACTGTACCTGAACAATCTCATTGAGGCTCAGAACCATCCGTGTGGTTGCCAGTGTTGCCCACTTTTAAAGAGGCTGAGGTTCAGGGAAGATACCCTTCCCCTCACTGTTCTCTTCAGGAGGGCACCCCTGTCTCTCAGGTCCTGTCCTTTTCTCTTCACAGAAACCTAAGCAACCCCCACCGCACCCCATGACTCCCTGTCCAAGCACCTCCCAGGACGGAGCCACCTCCTGCCATACTGCTTGATGCTATCAGATTCGCTTCGCCTCGGATCTGCTCCTGGACGTGTGCTCCTCTGCCCACTTGCCCCGTTACCGGCCACAGCTTGGAGTCCAACCACTCGGTCACAATACCTGTCCCTTGCCACCCTACCGATAAGTTTCCTTTCCCGGTCAGTTTCACTGCAGTCCTCCCCAGCTGCCTTGCACCTGCCCCAGCTCTATGCTCTCTTCATCTCCATGCCGCTCCCCACACCCCCATGCCACTCCACAGAGATTTATGCCAGACCCCATGGTAGGGCCCCTGGCATGCGGTCCTGGGGTGGGATCAGAGAAGAGGTGGAGAGTCAGGGGCTGATGCACGAGTTCAAGGAGATGACGGTGGCTTAGCCTGTGACCCTGCCCAGCATCTTCCATGGCTCCCCCCACTGTTTCCGGAACAGTCTGAATCCAGGTTAGCTTTGCACTTCCAGATTTTATCCTCTACTCCTCCCTTCCACAACCTCTGGACTCAGCCAGTCTGAACCCCTACAGGTCTGAGCACCTACCAGTGCAACTCTCCTGCCCGCCTTTCTGCTCCCATCAACCACCTGTCCACATCCTCTTCATCCTCTGCGGACTTCTGGTGGGAGAGAAGCAACCGGAGAGGGGGAGAACGGCGAGATCAAGAAGGGCCCTGACTGCCACAGAATGGAATCTGGATTTTGTCTTGTAGGCATTGGGAGGGGGGGGGCTACAACCGGGTGACTCTATAGACGATTTCATCAAAACAAGAGAGAGGCCCCAGGTGGCTCAGTCGTTAAGTGTCTGCCTTCTGCTCAGGTCATGATCCCGGGGTCCTGGCATCCCAGGACCTGCATCATACTTCCTGCTCAGTGAGAAGTCTGCATCTCCCTCTCTCTCTCCCCCTGCTTGTGTTCCCTCTCTCGCCGTCTCTCTCTCTCTGTCAAATAAATAAATAAAATATTCAAAAAGAAAAAAACAGGAGAGAAAAAGATCCAGTCAGAGGGAGAGGCTGAAAAGACCAAGAAGTGACGGGTGCCCCCAATGTCCCAGGGCAGCCGAGAGAGATCTGAACTTGAGCACAGGGCTGAACTGCAGTGAGCAGAAGAGAGCGCTGCTGTCCTTGGAGACTGGACAAATGTGGGTAAGGGTGGTGTCACACCTCAACAGATCTGTAGCTGGGCAGAAAGTTGTGAGCGTCCACGCCTCTGGACCTCGGGGTGCCCAATGACAATGGGCAAGAGTCATCCAGTGAGAGGTGAAAGAGAAGATGGGTCTGGCTGAGGCATGGGTGGGGCTCGGGCAGGAGCCCGTCCTGAGACTCACAGGCGATCCTGGACCTGGCAAAGACCTGCCAAGGAGCAGGTGCAGCCTCCCAGCTCCCTACAAGGGCAGCCTGGGGGGGAACACAGGTTTCAGAGCCAGACCTCCTGGGGGCCTGTCCCCACCATCCACAGCTGTCCCAACTGCATGACCCTGGATGAGGGGCTTCTTCTCTCTCCTCATCCTCAAATATAGTCACGCATGAATTCCTGACATTTCTAATGTCCCTCAAGCCTGTCCTTACCTCTCCAGCTGACTCCACTGCCCCAGCCCACTCCCACAACAGAGTTCATCTGGAGACTGCACCAGCCTCATCCTCATGAGTCTCTCAGCAACAGCCTTGCCCCCAGCCAACCTCTTCTCAACAGCCATTAATTAGCCTGGTCACACGGCTCCACATAAAATGCATATATTTTTTAAATTAAATTTTTCCTACGTTTTTTAATTTTTAGAAATTTTTTAAAGTGAACTCTATGCCCAACGTGGAGTTTGAACTTATGACCCTAAGATTAAGAGTCACATGCCCTACCAACTGAGCCAGCCAAATGTCCCCAAAGGAATACATTTTTATGCCTCAGTGCCTTTTCATGGACTGCTGTCTCTGCTGGAATGCCTTTCCTCATTTCTGTGTTGCTACCTCAGCAGCTCTTTCTCACCCTTCAAGAGTCACCTCCAGTAAAACTTTACTTCGTGCCCACAAGCAATTAATCAGCCCCTCCTTGGGACTCCTGTCGCGCCTTACACCATGCTCTTTTCCTCCCTTCCCACCTTGTGTCATCAGTTCTTGTGTCGGTCTCTTTCCCTACATTTGAAGACAGGGACCATTCAGCCTCAAGCTTGGTGTCCCTCTTATGTAACCTAGGGACTGGCCCTAAGAGACCTTCAGTAAGTACGTGAGGAAGTAAAAGAATAAAAGAAGAGAAAAAGAGTATGAGGAGAGGCTGTTTTCTCACCACCGAACTTAGCCAGTGGAACGGTCCAAGTTAATAGAAGATTCATGAGTGAAATGAAGGCAATGGGTACCCGAGGAAAGATATCTGTTATCTGGGGGCACCTGGCTGGCTCAATGGATTGAAGCCTCTGCCTTCAGCTCAGGTCATGACCCCAGGGTCCTGGAATCGAGCCCCGCATCAGGCTCTCTGCTCCTCGGAGAGCCTGTTTCCTCCTCTCTCTCTCTGCCTACTTGTGATCTGTCTGTCAAATAAATAAATAAAATCTTAAAAAAAAAAGATATCTATTATCTGGGTATTGGCTCCACCCACTAACCCATGCCACCTCCAGCTCTCTGCAGGCCAGTCCAGGTCACCGAATGAAGGACTTCAACACCAAGGAAACACCTTCCTCTTGGGAGAAAGAGGGGGAACATATAGACAGGCTTCAGGAATTCCCAGGAAGTTCGGCCTTAGAAATGCTGGGGCTTGACTCATTACCAAGAGACTTATTCTTAGCTGTAAGCATGGCACGCAGTGGAGAGGGACACAGGGTTTGTGATGAATCCTTCTCCTCACTTGCCAGAGAAATCATTGTGCACGGGGCAACAATTCAGGACCGTGGAGAGAGACATACATGTGGTTGCTTGGGTAGGAGAGGTGGGGAGGGGAAGCGAGAGAGGGAGAGATGAATTTTTCAGCCACTCTAAACCCAATCCCTCTTCTTTATCTACAGAGCCATCAGCCTGTGCATCCCGTCATGCCTGTTCCTTTGAGCTGGAGGGACAATGTTGAGGAAGATGCACTGGGAATGGCCAGATGACCAAAGTAGACTTGACGGCACCAGCCTTGTTGGGTCATACACATTATGGGTCATACGCTGTCCACATAAACCTCACATCTCTTCTGTAAATCTTAGTTTTCTGATCTGTAAAATGGAGAGAATAGCTGCCTTGAGGAGTAGAGCCCCACTTTTATATCTAGAAGTTACTCACCACGAGCCGACACTCTTTTCCAAAGTTCCCCCATTAGTTCCCAAATGAAAAAACCTGTCCCTTGACCTCAGGGATGGAAGAAGACCCTTCATTACTTTTAATGAGTTAATTACCAGCTGCATTTCAAACCCCACTTAGTGGCATCCTCTTCCTCTCCTACAAAATGGCTCAAGTTGAAGATACAATGATAATTGCAGTAATGGTTGTAAATGACTGTGAATTAATAGATCATTTGTGATTGCAATGGTTGTGGGAATGGTAAGGGAGAAAATGAATTCGGGTTAATAGATCAGTGAGGAAAGGCATTGGAAAAAGTCTGAGAGAGCTGGTAAGGCTGGGGAGGGAAGCGGATGGAGTAGGGAAGGTTCTGGGGAGAGCTGCCAGGGGATGAAACCAGCCAGGGGAAGATGGCAACAGAACTTATTGGGAAAGAGCTTCCACCCCCCCTTGAGGCTCAGGCCAAGCCCCAGCAGGTCTTCGGAGACCTACTGACATCTGACAAGATGTGATCAGCTGATCGCTGATGAGCTATTTGTCCTTCCACAGAGATGGAGCAAGTCCCAGCTGGTCAAAGCCAAGGAATGTGCTTCTCCATGCCCCATTCATGTCCCTCTTTCTACGACAATGCAATTCTTACTGGAATGCCTGACCATAGTTGCTGGAGGGGATGTGGGGGAGTGTGGTCCTGGAGAAGGAGTTGGGGCAGCTGCTGTGTGGTGGGTGGGAGTGTTTGGGGATGCTTAGGACTCAGAGACAGCAGCTGTTTGCCAACCCATTGAGAAGTATGTCGATATTCTCAGCCACGCATCTGCATGCCAGCTGATCAGTGCTGGTTGGGGCTCAGCACTCTTGCTGGGCGAGTGCATGAATGCATGAAAGGGAGCCTGACACATGTCAGTTAAATAACCAGGTCACCCAGAATGCCCGAGAAAGGGAGTGTTGAGCCACTCTGAACTTCTTCCGCACTCCTGCATATGGTAGGAGGAATCTACAGAGAAGCGGCTTCTCTGAGGCTTCCACCAAAACCACAGACTGGGCTGCTCCTCTCCCCAGTAGCGGCATGAAGGCTGGCACTCCAGTCTCCCCCAGACTGGCTAAAGTCAGAACTTGTGGGCCACTGGGGATCTGCCCTTTGCTCTGAGACTACAAAGTTTTGTTTGGTGTTAATGATAACAGTAACCACTGCCCTTTTCTGTGGCAGACTCTGTGCTGGGTGTTTTCACACATATTAACCCAGTTAATCCTCCTGACAGATTTATGGGGTCAATGGTCTTATGACACCTATTTTACAGATGAGACAACTGAGGCTACAGAAGGGGGTTGAGGGACTTGGACACGGTCACATGGCCTGGGACCCACACACACAGGTCTATCTGATGCTGGTTTAAGCACTGTTGTTAGATGAAATCCTGAGGGTCCAGCTCCTTGGGTGGACAGGAGACCTTGCTGGCATTGGGAATATGGCCATTTCTCAGCCTGACCCAGGAGTAGAATGAATGAAGGCAGCCCTGACCTGACCACCTTGGGAGGCTCATTGGAGGGTGCTGTGCTGAGCAGGTCTGGGTCTGGATACCTGGGATCCCAGCCCCTTAGGTTGAGCCCCTGTCTAAGCCACAGTGGGAGGAACACAGCTGGCCCATTAGCCTCCTACTGACAGAATCAGTAGGGGTGGGGAAGGACAGCTGGGGAGTGGACAGAGTGAACAGAAAGAAGGAATGAAATGGATTCTGCTCTTCCTGCACAAATGCCCCAAAGGTTTGGCTTTCCTGGGAGGTACACACCATCCTTGTCCCTAGAGGTAGATGGAGGGCAGGGTCATGGAGACAACACTAGAGTCAGCGTCCAGCTGACATGCCTCTTACCAGTTGAGTGACCGTGGGCAAGGCACTGCTGTAGTGTCTCTGTTGTCTCATGTGTTAAATGAGAACAGTTAGCCCTTACCACGGGGCTCCCTTGGGCTCCAACCTCCTGTCTTCTCGTGGTTCTCTTTAGAGATTCATTTCCACAACTGTACTCCACTTGGCCGCCACCCCACACAATCCCTCTGCTGAAACGTCAGCCCCCGGCATCTCTCTCATGCCTCTCTCGCACAGCAGCTGTCCTTCAACTTCTTGGAGCCTCAACCTGTGACCCCTCCCTCTCCTCCAAGGTCATCACTAACTTCCCAGCCTCACGCTGTCCCAGTCCAGACTGATCCTTGAGTGTGCCACCTCTGCCCCCGCTCACCAGCATTGTCCTGTGCCAGTGGGTCTACCCTCACGGCAACCCTGCCATCCCCAGCCTCAGGTGGGCCAATGTCCCATCTGTGACTCTGTACCAATAGCTGGAGAAAAAAATGCACCACTACACAGGCTGATAACAACTCAGACCCAAGGGGTCCAGCCTCAGCAGAGCCCTCAGGCCTCTCTGTCCCTTGTCACCTCTCCTCTGTCACCAGCTCCTTCTTTCTCAGCAAATGGCCTTGTCCTCCACATCCCTGGTGGCATGGAGCCCACATAGCAT
Source organism: Mustela nigripes (assembly GCF_022355385.1). NCBI lineage: Eukaryota > Metazoa > Chordata > Mammalia > Carnivora > Mustelidae > Mustela > Mustela nigripes. The sequence goes on from NC_081572.1 coordinate 43,555,953, forward strand.
GAACCAGCTCCTTTTCCTTTGAGTGCTTCTATCCCCTTCTGCCATCATGACCTTTCCTGCAGGCTCCCAGGAACAGGGTCCTAATTCGAGATCCCATCTCTGCACTCTTCATGAATGTCATGAATCACCTCTCTCCTTTTTGCCTAATGCTGTCCCTCACCAGGGTCACAGGGGGGTCTGTAAATGGCCCAATCAGTGGACACTCCTTATTGGATCGGACCTCTGCACTGCATCGGACCATCCCTCCTCCTTTCAAACTTGCTCCTCCATGGGTGTCTCTCCCTCTCCTCTAGTTTGCCTCCCACCCCCTGAAATCTTTTCAAAACTCTTTCCTGTCCCGTTCCCTCTGCCCACCCCTTAAATGCCGCAGTCCCCAGGAGCTGGGTAACCAGGAGTGTGAAGAAAGTGCTGCTACTTTCACTTCAACAATTCTCTCATCAGTGCCCTCCTTCCTAAGCCATTGCTTGGTCCATCCCTTCATCAGCCCTCCTAGAATCTCAAGAGCCTTCTATGAGGTCTCCCTGCTCCTAGTCCTACCAACTCAAGCTCATTTCCCCCAGCGCAGTTGGGTGTTGGTTTTAAAATATGAACAGACCACATCACGCCTCTGCTTAAATTTTTCAGGGGCTCCCCGGAGCCACTAGCATAAAACTTAAATTCCTAGAGTGAGTCCTGCCCACCTCCCTCCATCACCATACTCTTGCATCCATAGGCCATGTCAAATACACCATGTCATCCATCTTCCCAAATGCCTAACATGGCGCCTCATTGGTAAAAGAGGTGTGTTCGTTAATGGGGCACCCATTCATTCTCTACCACTTAGTCACCTCCAAACAAGCAACTTGCCAGTCAAGTGAGTGATTGACTGAATTAATAAATGTATGGTCTGTGTTAACAACTCTTGGGTTTCCAGAAACTCTTTCTGCCCCTTGACAGGGTCTTGGTCCAGACCTCTTCATCTCTCACCTAGGCTCCTGCAAAAGTTCCTTCTCCCCGCTGCCAGGCTCAGAGGGACCCCTTCCGTCCTTTCTCTTACCCCACACCAGCCTCTCCACCACAATGGAAGCCTAACCACACCTCTCTCTGGTTCCAAACCTTGTGAAGTAAATGCCAGGAGAAGCTTGCCACTGGTCCCAGAGGACCACGCGCTGTATGGTTCCATTGGTATGAACTGTCCAGAAGAGACGAATCCATACAGATAGAAAGCTTAGTGCTTTGTAGGTCTGGGAGGGATCAAGGGAGAGATGGAGTGATTAAAAAAAAAAAAAAAAAAAGGTATGGAGCTTTTCTGGGGGTGAAGAAAATGTTCTGAAACAGACTGTGGTTATGGTAGCATGGATCTGTGAAAATCTTTGAATTGTACACTTTGAATAGGTGAATTGTATAAAATGTGTATTGTAGGTCAAAGCTCTAAGAAAACCCCCAAAAGCCATGATGGTCCCACCCCTGGCCAGGGAGACACTCGGGTACCACTCAGTTTATTGCTATGGTTTAAGATCCCTTTCCTCACGCTCTTTGCGTGGTTCATCTCCCTTTACCCTCACACAGCTCTCTAATGTAGGTGTTATGTGACACCCATTTTGCAGACGGGAATACTGAGAAGAGAGATTTCAGTGACTTGCCTAAGGCCCCATGATACGCTGTGATTTGGTCTAGCAGGAGGACTTCTTACAATGTGTTATAGGATCTGTTTCCAAGTTTCTCCCCACTGGACTTGAGGCTCCTGGGAATTGGTGATAGTGTCTGGTTCTGACCTAGCACCAGATTCCCCACCCCTGGCCCAGTGGCCTTCAGAACTGACTCAGGAAACTGAGAAGGCTGTAGAATTATGCTGGGAGTGGGCTCAGTGGTCTCAGTCTGGGACCCAGGCACCTTTGACAAAGGCAGCATCTATCCAGCCTACACACTGCCTCCCCAACAAAGAGATGGATTCCAGCAACTCTTCTCTCCTGGGTCCTTGTGTGGTTTCCCTCCCCGAAGCCTGTCTCCCCTCCTGGGGCTTCTCCCTGTAACTAAGAGGTTGGCCCTGCCCAGAGCTCCCGGCTGCATCCCTGGGACCTGGTTCTGCCCCCAGCTGCCTCCCAAGGGCAGCAGGCAGCACAGGAAACGCCTCAAAGACCCCCCCCCCCACCTCTGGCCCCTGTTCAGCCCTGGCTCTTGTGCCCATCCCAAGTCTCAGGAATGCCACCGGGGTCCCCCGACATGCTGGCAGGTGGAGCTAGATTTGACGGGGAATCAGGGAAGGCATCCCTAGCTGGACACCAGAAGGATGTGTTTGAGGAAACAGGCTCTTTCTCAGAAGACAGCCCTGGGGGGGGGGGGGGTGCAGCAGTAGTGACCCCAGGTCCTAAGGACTTGGTGATAAATGACTCAGCAGGACATCACTCCAGAAGGAAGCAGACAGCATCTCCCTGCGCTGTCCCCCAGCCCTAAGCAGCCCGGGACTGGGAGTTTACTACTCCTGCTTTTTTTTTCCCTTCTGGAAGCCACTGCCTGCCTGGGCTTTCTCTCTCACACCCCCTTCCTCCCTCCTCTTCCTGGAACTCAAGTCACTTGCCAACATCCACGGACATTTTCTGGGGATCTTCTATAAGCAGCTCTATCCAAATAGCTTGGTTTGGGGGACAAGCTAAAATAGTCTACTCAGAACCCAACAAGGCACTTAAGTGTATGAGAAGCGAAGACTAGCCCACATGCTCCTAGGCAGGGCTGACCATGTCCTCTGACACACATTTTACCCCCACGGCCCAGACCTCCCCTACCCTAAAAACAGACTCAAGACAGATGCTGGAATCAGTGTGAGCACCAAGGCCCAGAGGGCCCCAGCAAAAACAGCCCCCCCCCCACCAGTTCCCTGAAGGAGCAGCCTCGGGGGAACCCGGCCCCAGGGCCCCATGTGCGTGGCAGGGAAGTCACAGCCGGCTCTTGGAAACCAATGCTGGCAAAGGCCACTGGAATACCCAGGTGGCCTGGGGTAAGGGGTGGAGGCAGCTGGCTCCCCTCCAGAGAACTCGGGGTCCTGAGACCCCACGCTGGCCCCAACCTCTACTGACCCACAGCCCCACTTAGGATGACACCCACAGCCCCACTTAGGATGACACCCCAAAAGGCCAGCCCCCCAACTTGGCCGCCTGTCTACTGCAAAGAGTTTAGCTCAGGGTGGCTCCTGGGGGTCCCCTCCCCAGAAGGGTATGTGCAAAGTCGCTGCTGCGATGCAGAAGAGCAAGAGAGGAGGCAGGACAGCAAACAGAAGGTCTCCCGGTCGCGGCCCCCTCTCCAGCAGGAGGGGTAGTAGGCCTGGTGAGAAAGGGAGCCTTCCCCCAATCCCCTGCCCCCAACTCTCTGTTCTGCATGCCCCAGGCAGAAGGTCTGGTGCCCACTGAGCCCAGGAACAGAGAGCCACACTTACCATGATGGAAAAGATGAGGGGAATCAGATTGAGAGGCCACACAGGGCAGAAGCAGGAGGCGATGGCAAGGATGAGGTAATCTTTGGGGACCTCTTGATCTTGGGCAGAGGAGGCAGTGGCAATGGAGGACGCCCTCCTAGAGCTGGCCCGAGAGGCCGACCAGGGGAGTGTGGCTTCAGGGCACCCCTCCGATACCACCTTGAAGGGCAGGCCGTGGCCGTTCTGCTCCAGGTCCAGAGTCCCCGAGAGGGACGTGGACAGCTTCAGGGGCTTGTCATCCTTGTCTTCCACCTTTGTGAGGAGCTTCTCCATCTCCGGCAGGTCCAGGGGTGAGGTGGTGCCTGGCTCCTGGGCTGAGGGAAACTGAGGCTGCCCCGGGTTGGCCATGGTGGCTTGGGTCTGGGGTTGCTCCAGCTTCAGGCTGAGACGCTCAGCTGCAGGGGGAGCTCAGCTTACCATTCCTCAGCCCAGACTGGGGGCCACCAGCTGGGGGGCTGAAGCGTGCCCCAGGGGAGCGAGGACAGGGGTCGGCTTCTCCTGGCCTCTGAAGCCGGCCTGATGCCCCCGCAGAGCTTCGGGAAGCTGGATGGAGCCTTCAGATCTGTTCAAGTTTGAGACCAACTTTGCTGGTGCTGCTGACAGCACAGATGGGCGGGGAAGTGACAGAAAGCAGCTCCGAGAGCAGAGCAAAGAGGCTCCTCTCCCGGGTGAGGCTTAGGCTAAGTCAGAGAGAGGAGAGAGAGAGAGAGAGAGAGAGAGAGAGTACACCACACAGCCTCCCTCCCTCCCCACCCTCCTCTGAGATGCTTTTCTTTTTCAATTCCCCTCTCCCCTGAGACCGTGCTGTGTGCTGCCTCAGCCCCAGCCCAGCCCAGCCCAGCCCAGAGCCCAGAGGGACTTCAGTGGGCCTCTCCTTTCCACTGCAGCCACAGAGCCCGCCTCTCTGGTCTGGGGGCTCCAGATCGGGAAACGGACCAAGTGGGTCACAAAGGGGCGTGTCTTCAACCATCTTGGGAAACGCAGCCCTCTGCTTCTCTTTTGCTGGAGCGGGTCACACTTCCTCCTATCTCGGCCCTTCCTCCTCTTTCTCCTCCTCTCTTGCAGGCATAGCTGAGCCCAGGACCTACCCTAGGGCATCCCACCTGACCTTTGGCCCCTGGACATGTCTAGGCCACAGCCTGGTTCCCTGCTCCAGGAGGAGAGGGCAGACTAAGCACCAAGGATCCTGCCTCAGTGGGTCTCTGGACCCCTCACCAAGGGGTGTTAGGAAGGAAGTGTGGGTCTATTTCATGCCCATCTGAGCTTTCCTGGGATGCTTTTACTTATTTATTTTTTAAAGATTGTGTTTATTTATTTATTTGAGAGGGAGAGAGAAAGCATGAGCAGGAGAGGGGGGCAGAGGGAGAAACAGGCTCCCCACTGAGCAGAGAGCCCCGATGCTGGGGCTTGATCATGACCTGAGCTGAAGGCAGATGCTTAACCTACTGAGCCACCCAGGTGCGCCTCTGGGGTGCTTTTATTTTATTTTACTTTATTTTTAAAGATTTTATTTATTTATTTGACAGATCACAAGTAGGCAGAGAGGCAGGCAGAGAGAGGAAGAGAAGCAGGCTCCCCGCTGAGCAGAGAACCCGATGCGGGGCTCAATCCCAGGACTCTGGGACCACGACCCGAGCCGAAGCAGAGGCTTTAACCCATTGAGCCACCCAGGTGCCCCTGGGGTGCTTTTAAAAAGCAGCAAAGATACTCCTGTTCAGGAGCTTGCTGGTCTGAAGGACCTCAGTCCTGGTCGTCAGTCCTCTCTGATTCTTCCTGTCGCTCTTCACTCCCTCTCCTGTCTTCTCTCTGTTTCAGTTTCCTCCTCCAGGTTCCACGTCTCCCCTGTGTCCCCGATCTCTCTCTCCTTACAGTGTTTCAGAAGCGTGACCTGGAACCCCTGTGTGTATGCGCCTGTGTGTGTGTTGGGGCGGGCGGTAGAAGAGGGTAAGAGGAAAGACTCTAAGCCCCTACGGTCATGCAGGTTGGGAGGTGGGGAGGCAGAAGCAGGATGGGGCCTCAGAGGTTGTGGGGTTCAGATCCTCTGATATCCCACATGTGAGGCCGGAAACGGAACAACACTCCTTTCAAGCAGACATCAGTCCCTTGTCCTGGTCCTGGAGCCAGTTTGGAGCAAGAGAAACCACTGTAGTGGAAAGAAATAGCTTTGGTTTGTGTGTCAAGCTGTGCTCTGAAATGCTGCTTCCAGCAAGGGCTGTGTCCAGGTTGGGGGTGGGGACTTGGGGGATGGGGGACGTGACCAGCTGAGAGAGGGGAGAACAGGGCACAGAAGAGCCGCCTGCTAGGGGCTCAGGAGGAGTCTGGGGAGCTGAAAAGGCTCCAGAGGCTCATAAGTTTCGAACATACTGTGTAGCTTTGGCACACATTGTCAAGTTTGGTAAATCTGAGTATATTACATTAAGAATTTTTGCTTCATAAAGGAAACCCATTGTTGTTTGCAAAATGCAAGCCTCTGGGATTGTTGCTGTTGGCCTGGAGAGAAAGAGAGAGAGAGAGAGAGACCGAACTTCCTCCTCCTCTAGGTTCTTAAAGGAAGCTCTTCCTCCCCAAGGCCAGGGGTCGGGCAGGAAAGTGAGCTGGGCTTCCTTGACCGGGAACTTTTGGAAATGTGCTAATGTCTTTTTAAACATGAGACCTCGTGCAGAGGGTGGGAAGTTGGGTGCCTGGGACCCCTAGTCTCCAAGTCAGTTTCCGGCTTGGACAGAATTCTGTATTACAGCTGGAAGCTGACCCTGGGCCCCCACGTGGGGCCTACAGCTGCCCAGCCCAAAGATTCCATAGCCTCTGGCCCAAAGATGGCTCTTGAGCCGCTGAAATATAGCTGGTTCCAACTGAAACGTGCTGTAAGTATAGAACATACTGGGTTTTGAATACTTAGTTCAAAAAGGAACATAAAATGTCTCATGAATACTAATGTACATTGATTACATATTAAAGTGATAAATTTGTTGTTACACTGAGCTGAATAAAACGAGATTAAAATGAATGTCACCTCCGTCTTTTGGCCTTTTAAAAATATGCCAACTAGAAAATTAAAAATTAGGGGCACCTGGGTGGCTCAGTGGGTTAAAGCCTCTGCCTTTGGCTCAGGTCATGATCCCAGGGTCCTGGGATCTGCTCAGCGGGGAGTCTGTTCCCCCTCCCCTGCCTGCCTCTCTGCTTACTTGTGATCTCTCTTTCTGTCAAATAAATAAATAAAATTTAAAAAAAACACTCTTTAGAAAATTAAAAATTAAAAACATGGGTTGTATTACGTTTTTATTGGGCAGTGCTGGCCTCGAACAGAATGAATCCAACATAGAGGCATCTTACATGATTTACATGACTTATATGACTTAATAAAAACACTACGAGGAAAAAAAAAAAAAAAGCCAAGAAGTCCCCGGGGTGGCTCTATGGCTGTGAGGTTGTGGGGGCAGGCCAGGCTTGCCCCCCTCACTGTGTGCTGCCGGGCTCACGGTGCCATCTAGTGGCCTGGTAGTGAGGAGGGGAATGACCAGAGGCGGGTTTCCTGCTCCCCCACACCCACTACATCCCCCTCCAATGGGAGAGGCCCGGAGGTGCCTCAGGTTGGGGCTCCCAGGCTGGTAAGCTCAGCCTAGCGAGCTGCTGGGTCTGCAGCCTGCAATGGTCGCCTCCCCATGCCCCCCACTCCCAACTAGGGTCTTCCACGGAGGCCCATGGGCCATACTCATCATCCAAAATGGATTTGGGCTGCAATCCGTTTCCCATAGACACAGAGCTTCAGACTTGTAACGTGAAGATTCGGGGACTCTGGGACCGGTTTCTGAAGAGCAGCCTTCAGAAGGAGATGTGGGGCTCCTCCAGCTCCACCCCCACGAGGCCTACCTGCCTGCGGGGATTTGAGCTGTGAGCCCCTGCAGCTAGACAGATGGACTGACCTTTCTGTTCCACTGCTGCCTGGCCTGGCTGCTGAAGAAAGTCACTTCCTTCCCTCCCCCAATTTCCTGGTGTGGCTGTGAGGTCCAGGGTGCCGCATGTGTACCCCCTGGCTCCCTCGCCCAGGGTCTGGCCCAATTACAGCTGGCTGGCCAAACCAGAGGAAGATGCAGACAGAAACCACATGCCCAGTGTGTCCACATGGACACTAATTCCTACCTCTGTCTGCCCTGGGCTCAGCTCACCCCACGCCAGGAACATCTGGGATCTGTGTGAGCACACGTGTGAGCCCACAGCCACCCCCCACCAACACACACACTGTAAGAAAAACTTGATGTGGGACATCTGGGTGGCTCAGTCAGTTGGGCGTCTGCCTTTGGCTCAGGTCATGATCTCAGGGTCCTGGGATCAAGCCCCACATCGGGCTCTCTGCTCGGCAGGAAGCCTGCTTCTCCCTCTCGCTCTGCCTGTCGCTCTGCCTACTTGTGATCTCTGTCAAATAAAGAAATAAATATAGAAAGTCTTTGGAAAGTGCTCTGAGGAGACAAATCTTTCCCCTTGAAAGGGCAATTATGAAGAACTTAATAGATACTAACTCTGTTTGCGTACTCCAAATTCTCTTAGGGTATGTTCGTGTACCTACATGCCTGTCTCCAGTTAGAATCGTAGGCACAGACCATTCTGCGATCTGCTCTGCTAACTCACGATTTTCACTCTATTAGAACACCAGAGTTTGCTTTGCCAAGCCTCAATGGTTGGACATTCGTATGGTTACAAATCTCTTCCTGTGCCGTGCCTCTGGGGCTGCCTTTTTGCAAACAGGGTTTTCGGTTTTGGATGACTCCCTTGGAGTCTTTTTAGTGTGACTTTGCCCATTTTTTTTCTACCAGAAAAGGAACAGAGACGCAGGACAACTAGCAATCTATAAATATGCCCTTTTCTCCACACCTTTGGTGATATCAGTCTGACAGTTGTTACCTATTTTTGCTGGTGTGTCTCCTTCATTGCTAGACAGACAAGGTACTGCTCCCCGTGATGGAGGAAACGAGGATAAAGGAAGGGCCTGGAAGGCGCAGACTTCCTAAGAGCAGCCAAGAGACCTTGTGTATTGGAGCCCGTTGTGAGCTATGGGGCTGCTGCCAGTGTCTGTCATTCTTCTCTGGCCCCCTCTCCTTCGAGACTCTTCCAGTGGACAGCCGTTCTCACCCTTATAGATACAGGATTTCTCTCTTTAGGTATACCAGTTCTTCGTATCTTTTTTTTTTTTTAAGTTTATTTATTTGGGGCGCCTGAGTGACTCAGTCATTAAGCGTCTGCCTTCGGCTCAGATCATGATCCCGGAGTCCTGGGTTTGAGGCTCACATCTGGCTCGCTGCTCAGCAGGAAGCCTGCTTCTCCTATTCCCCCTGCTTCTGCTCCCTCTCTTGCTGTGTCTCTTTCTGTCAAATAAATAAGTAAAAATCTTTTAAAAAGACTTATTTATTTATTAGAGAGAGAGAGAACATGAGCTGGGGAAGGGGCAGAGAGAGAGGGAGGGAGAGAATCTCTAGCAGATTCAAGGTGTTCTGGCCCAGGAGACGCTAATGCATCAGGGAGAGGCAGGGAGAACCTGTTAGGTCAGCACATACACATATGCACACACAAATATTCACATGTCCACATGTCTGTATAAGCAGTCACATAATGTGTGGATGTCAGAAAATGTTTATGACAAACAAACAACAACAAAAACAAGAAAAAAACCCTTTGAGGGATGCCTGGGTGACTCAGTTGGTTAAGCATCTGCCTTCGGCTCAGGTCATGATCCCAGGGTCCTGGGATCGAGCCCCATGTCGGGATCCTTGTTCAGCAGGGAGTGTTTCTCTGTCTCCCTCTGTCCTTCCCCCTACTTGTGCACATGCGCTCTCTTTCTCTCTCTGTCTCTCATTCACCCTCAAATAAATAAAGTCTTTAAAAAAAAAAAACCCTCTTTAAATACTAGACAAACACCTAACAGCATGGAAACACACACACGTGTGCACTTAAACATTTAGTCCTGATGAGACAGTACTAATGTGTTGTGGACTTGAGTTTATAAAACACCTTCCCAGGCATTCTATCTTTATAACAACCTTGTGAATAGAATATGTCTTAATAGCTTCCACTCAGTGAGTACTCACAGGGCCAGGCACTATGCTAAGTGCTTGAAATACATTCTCTCATGTAGTCTTCACAACAGCCTATGATGTAAGTGCTTATTTTAGTCCGTTATACAGAGCGGAACACCAAGGCTCAAAGCCCTTAAGTCATTTGCCCTAGGCCACTCAGCTGGAAAGTGCAGAGACTTAAGTACTTTCACATCCCTCCCTGCGACCTCACCCATCTGCTGCACGTGTGCGATTCCACCTGCAGGGGGCGCCCTCACCATGCCTGAGCTCAGCGTGCTCGCGAGCCAGAACACTCACCTCTTTCTGTCCTGGAACTTAAGAAAGCAGGACTTGCTGGTCATTTTACTATGTTTCCAAGGCATGAAAACCTGGAGCTGAAGCGAGGTAGAAGCACTGTCCAAACTGGTCATAAGATTATAAAAATATACAAACAGTAATACCTTCTGTTATGGAACACCTTCTCCTTGCCAGAAACCGTACATTCTGAATGAATGTTAATCCTGTGTCAGCGGTGAGGGACTAGAGGTCTAGAGAGGCTGAGTGATGCCATGGGTTGCACACGGAGTGAGGGGCTGGGTGGAAGTTGGACCCCAGGATGGTCTGGCTCTTTCCTTTCCACTATCAGACTGTGGCACTGCCTCCCCACAGATGGAAGGCTCAGTGGGAAGGCCTGGGGCCAGATTCCCACATTCTGTTTCTGGTTGAACCCTGTGATTCCTCTGCCCAGAATCAGAACCTTCCTGGGGATCTGTGCTGCAGACGGCTGCCCTGTGGAATTGGGAACCCTAACACCTATGGGCTGGGGACAGGAGGACAGGACGTCGAGTTTGCCAGCCAGTGTCTTGCTTGCAGAAAGCAATTATATCTTTAATTATGGCCTCACTATGACTGTTTGGAGGACTCCTTGCTCATCTGTGGGTCTATACGCATCTCTCCAGCTTCTGTGATGTTCCCCATTCTGAGCTGGGTCCCTTTTCTCACCCTAGCTGGCAAGTGTCCTGCTCTCCAAGGAGACCAGAGAGCCCTCGGGCCTCCCCTGACATCTGGGTTCTCAGCGTGGCCAGCAGCCACCTGTAGATCAGCTCATCAGCATGAGTGAGGCCAGAGATCAGCTCGGGAGTGCTCAGTGCAAATGCTCTCCAGACCTCTCAGGGAGGGCTGGTTGTGCCTCCCACTTTCTCAGCAGAATTGGCCTGAAGCCCTCATCTCATTCCCTTAACCTCTTCCCCATAATCTTTCCTGATTCTGTGTCTGCCCCTTCATCATAGAGGCCCTGGCTGCACTGGACCCTTTTTCCCTGGGAGCTCCAGGCACCCAGGATCAGGGTACAGGCAGGACTTACTGGCCTCCTATCCCTGGTCTGCCCTAGGCTTCCTTTCCCAGAGACTGGCCCAGACTCCACATCCCCTAAGACAGCAGCTCAGTGGGGTGTCCCATCCAGAGATGAGACAGACTGTATCCATAGTCTCTTGGAGCCACTCCCCCTCCTCAAATAATGTCCTCTCTCCCACAGTGCTCCTCACGGTGTCCAGACACACCTGGGGTCTTGCCATGGATCAATGCCCCAGGTACATACCTACCTGTGGGCATCAGGCCCTGGGCCTGACATTCCAGAGTGAGCTCCCGACCTCAGGCCTTCCTGCCACCTTGGGCCATAGGGCCCAGGGGACACCTGATAGCAGACAGAGATGTTAGCTTTTCCGTTTTTATTTGGTTCCTTCCGTTGCTTCTCTTACATCACGGATCAGGGGACCGCCGCAGGAAGGGATGTGGATGCCACATTGTCACCAGACTATACCGGGTGTCACCCACACTCCCCACATACAAGTCCCCCTGTCCGAAAGCTCCCTTTCGCCTAAAACAAAACAAAACAAAACAAAGCAAAACAAAACAAAAACAAAACCAGCAAGAGAACATAGGGCTCAGAGGCACAGGAATGCGAAGTTCACTTTCCAAGAAGAGGTCTTCAAGTCCAAACAGAAGAAAGAGCCCAGCAGGGTCCTGCTCCTTTCCCAGAGCCACCATCCCCTGCTGGGATCAGGGCGGTGAAGAGGGGTGCTGGGAAGTGCAGCCCTGGTCTCTGGTTCCCTCCCAACTGGCAAGGCTGCCTCCCCTCTCTCTCTCAGGCCTCAGCCCTTCAGTTTTTCTCGGTCCAGGACGTTTTCAGCAGTCTTCCCTCCTGTAGCCATCCGGCCGTTGGCGGTTCCCTGGCCGGCCCGCCTCCAGGCGCACCGGGTCTCTGCGGGGCCGGTCAGCAGTGCTGGAAGCCCAGCCCGGGGCCCGCACGCAGGTGCCCCCGCGGCCAGGTGAAGGGAGCCCCGGGACCTCGGCGCCAGCTTCCCGTGGACGCCTGAGCCGAGACCTGAGCCTCGGCCCCCGCCCGGGGCCGTCCAGGGGACATGTGCGGGGAGCACGAGGCGCAGCGCGGCTCGAAGGGGCCCGCGGACGGCGGGGCGGGCGGCGGCGGCGGGCTAGAGCCCGCATCCCCGCTGCCCCCGGCGCGCGCGGCCTGGCCGTGGCACTCCAGATGCCCGCAGGGCCAGCGGGGCGCGGGGCTGGCGCGCAGGACCAGGGAGAGCGCCGCGATGCGGTGGATGGCCCTGCGCAGGGTGGCGATCTTGGAGAGCCTCTTGCCGCCCAGGTCGTGGCGCAGCGCCCTGCGGAGCGCGTTGAAGGCCTCGTTGTAGTCCAGGATGCGTTTGCGCTCCCGCACGTTGGCCGCCATGCGCCGAGCCTTGGAGCGCACGGGCCGGGTGCGCGTCCTGGCACCCGCCATCTCCTCCTCTGCCTCGCAGTTCTCCCTCAGCACCCCAAAACCCCTCCCGGCCTCCAGGCAGGAGCCCCCCAAGTCCTCAGAGGAGCCCTCGGCCCCCTTGAGGCCTCTGAGGCCTGGCCCTGGCCCGCCTCGGTGCATGACCTTCCCCAGGCCTTGTTGCCCCGGCTCTGGCTCACGGGGCTGACAGTTCACCTTCTGAGCGTTGACTCCCGCAGGCTGGACACTCCCCAGAGGGGCCCTCTCTAGTTGGGCTTTATGGCACCACGTGGCTCTCCACCCTTCCCATCCATCCATCTCCCTCCTCCTGCTTTATTACCTGCCTCCAGGTAGGCTGGAGAGGGAGGAACCGGGAGGAAGGAAACAACCAAGGAAGGAAGCATGCAGATTCTTGTACGAGGGGACCAGAGGGGCAGCCCGGCCACGCCCAGGGCAGTGCTCCAGCCGCCAGGGAGAACTGGCTCTGCCTCACTCCAGGGCCTCTGTCTGGCGACCAGGTTGAATGTTGTACCTTGCAGACCCTAAATACAGTGCCAAATTTGGCCTCTGGGCGGGAGTGCTGATAGGGGCACAGGAACATCATGGGGGGGGGGGGCTAGTTGAGTTCATTTCAAGAACCTTGAAGTTCTTATCAAGACCTGTGGACAACACAGACACGTATAAGGGACCCATAAGGAGGAGACATATCTAATACAGCAGGGCCCCGCAGGCAATGGGGACTTGGAGCTTCTTGCTTTCTCAGCTACCAGAGTGAGTCTGGCTGGGGTTCTGGGTTTGGGTTTTGATTGGGCCTTACTCTTCCTCTACCTCTCTCTGGCTCCCACTTCTTCTTTTTTTTTTTTTTTTTTGTTAAAGATTTTATTTATTCGACAGAGAGAGATCACAAGTAGGCAGAGAGGCAGGCAGAGAGAGAGGAGGAAGCAGGCTCCTCGCTGAGCAGAGAGCCCTATGTGGGGCTCGATCCCAGGACCCTGGGATCATGACCTGAGCCGAAAGCAGAGGCTTTAACCCACTGTGGCTCCCACTTCTGAAGGCAGAGCTGGACTGAATCAGCAGAGGTGTGATGGAGATGGTCTTGTGGTCCTCCAGCTCCCTTTGTGGTACCCGTTGGGGTATCTCTTGGTATTCAGGGCCCTTGGGCCCCTCTGTCTCAGGACACAGCACTGCCAAGTTATGAACTCAGTGAGCCCATCCCACCCACACATTCCTGGGGATTTCAATTTTAAATAGAGTCTCAGAAAAAGAATAGTACTTAATCCTAGAGAAAAACCCTCAATACAAGTTCAGGCATCCACAAGAGAGTTATTTGGAGCACCAAGGTCAATCTCATTCCCAGCCACCATCCAAATGCCTCCAAAATGCAAAGGTTTGCTGTGGCATCAGCTGGGATGGGTATAGGGTTCACATCCATCTCACCAGAGAGCGTGCCAACAACCCCATTATTTCAAACTATTCATTGCTCCACTGAGGAAGAGAACAGGCACCAGAAAACACATTATGTATGTATCTGTGTGATTATTTGATTTATTGTCAGTCTTGCTCACTACAAGGGGGCTCTATTCCCCAAATCTGCAATATCTGTGAAAATCAAGTGAATGAAGGCAGAGAGATGTTTTCTCCTCTCTACTCAATCTGTTTCCCATCACCCCACAACACACACACATGCACACATAAGCAAATGAAGAGGCATGCCTCCAGCAGGATTCTACACAAACCAGAGGCCACAGATGGCTGAGCACCCATGTCCACGCATCCAGCTCAAGGAACAGAATGTCAGTCTCACTGGGTCACAGGGCAAGAGACAGAATCGGGTCAAAACCCAGAGAATCCTTTTTCTGAGTGTTACTCTATGGCCACCTCTGCTCCCAACCCTATCCAGGTCCCTTAGCCCTTCCAACCCAGTCTAGAGAATTGAGTCACTGTTCTGCTCATGGCTTTGCCCAGCCCTTCAGAAAAGCCTGGCCCCAAGGACCAAGGGTGGGCAGGTCAAGAGGTAGCAGGTAGGGGCGCCTGGGTGGCTCAGTGGGTTAAGCCGCTGCCTTCGGCTCAGGTCATGATCTCAGGGTCCTGGGATCAAGGCCTGAATCGGGCTCTCTGCTCAGCAGGGAGCCTGCTTCCCTCTCTTTCTCTCTCTGCCTGCCTCTCCATCTACTTGTGATCTCTGTCTGTCAAATAAATAAATAAAATCTTAAAAAAAAAAAAAAAAAAAAAGAGGTAGCAGGTAGACAATTTGATCCCAGAAGGACCCCGTGGGAGAAGTGATTTGGTGGATGGAAACCCATTCCTACCTTACCCCTCCCACCCCAGCCATTGTGCCCTTCTGAAACTTCCCCTAGCCAGTGTCCCTTTCTGAAATTTCTCCCATCCAGGGCACAGTTGGGCGTATGAGTGCTTCCAGTGAATTCCACTGGACAGGGAGGCAGGAGACCAGGTTCCAATTCTGCTACCAACTTGCTACATGACTTTGTACCAGTCATATCTTCTTCTCTGTACTTCAATTTCTTTTTCTTTGCAAAGAAGACATCCTCTCTACAAAAGAACGTAGGCAGGACCACTACGTAATTTGCAGGGCTTGGCATAAAAGGAAAATGTGGGGTCGCTTGTTCAAATTAATCGAGAATTTGAAGATGGTGACAAAAGAGCATTAAACTGAGCTTGGGACCCTTCTAAGCAGGGTGGTGTGCATAGGTCCCATGCCCATGAAGGTGGCCTTGAGTGTAGGACACAGTAGTGTAGTGATAATGAGCACAAACTTTGAATCTAAACTCATCTGATAGTTGTTTCTCTCATAAAGACCTTGGAAGAGGCTCTGAACCTCAGTCCTCTACCTGCAAAATAGGATACCAGCCTCAGAGGTCTCAGTGAAATGGATCCCAGTAAAGAGTGGTCCTCAAGAAATACTGCAGCTGCTTATCTTCAGGGTAACCTCTGTCCCAGTGTAATCATTAACAGGTTTCCCCTCCCCTATGGTGTCTCCAGGGAGCCCATAACCCTCTCTCACCCCATCAGAGCACCCCCCCCCCAACCGCCTCATCTTCACAGGATAGACATGACCTATCCAAGGAATCCTTCCCTTCCCACCAATCCCCAGGGCAGCCTCACAGAGGAGAGGGCAGGAGCTGAAGGGAGAGTGTCACTAGGGTGATTCACAAGGTTTAAGTGTTTGCAGCATCTTTCCTTCCTCCTAGTGAGAACTCACAGTCCACCAGGAGCAGGATGTTGCTTAGTCCTAATTAGTAATAACAGCAATCATCATCTTAATAATATTGGTGCTGACTTGTATGGAGTGCTTACTTAGGCCAGGCATGGTACTAAGGGCTGTTTATTTATTTTTACTGAGTACTTTTTAAACCTATATTATCTTAGCCCCACAACAATCCTATATGGAGGGGCCTGTTATTATAGTACCCATTCTACAGACTGTGATCCAGAGAGAACCTAAGTAGCTTGCCCCAAATCAGAGAGCTGAGCTGTGGTGAGCCAGGATTTCAAATTAGGCAGTGTGGCTCCTACTCAAAGATCAAGCTCTTAACCCATCTGGGCTGGACCTGCGTTCTCAATTCAGTCTCCCTACCTCCACCAACCACCTGCTGTTTTAGAGGCCTGACACCTCCTTCCTTGAAACAAAAGCCATTAAGAAATTCAAATAGTTTCAACCAAGTTTAAAAAAAAAAAAAGGAAGGAAGGAAGGAAGGAAGGAAGGAAGAAAGAAAGAAAGAAAGAAAGAAAGAAAGAAAGAAAGAAAGAGCGAGCTTGACTGATAGAGGCATTGGGGGAGGGAGGGAGAGATCCTCCTCCTCAAGGGTCCCCCCCAGTGAAGAAAGACAAGTTGAAAAGAATAGAGACCATAGGCTGGAAGCCAGGAGAAGTCCAGAGGAGCCCAACTGCCCGCCTCCCAGAATGAGATTTATTGCCTGGGGTTTCCTTGGCTAATCTTGTTTCCCACACTGGCTGAACTGATGGCCATGGGGGCCCCAGGGAGAGCACAAGAGAGCAGGAGACAGACCAGTGGCCCCCTGCTTACCTCCTGCAGGTGAGCAAGGGCCCAGTAGGCCAGGAGTCAAGAACAGCCTGGAGCTGCCTACCCACATGGGGAGGGAAGGCTCTAGGCCAGAATTCTGGATGGAGATCTGGGGTCCCCCTTCCCTGCGGGCTCCCCCTCTTTATTTTTATTTTTAGTTATTTTTACTATTTTAAGATTTTATTTATGTATTTGAAAGAGAGAGAGAGCGCGAGAGTGGGGGTGGGGGAGGAGCAGGGGGAGACGCAGGACCGCCCACCGCCCTCTGAGGAGGGAGGGCAGAGGTAGGGTTCGATGCCGAGGTGGGGTTCCATCCGAGGACTTTGAGATTATGACCTGAGTCTAAGACAGTCACATAACCAACTGAGCCACCCAGGCTCCCCTTTATTTTTATTTTGTTTAAAATCAGTTAACATCCAGTGTATTATTGGTTTCAGAGGTAGAGTTCGATGACTCATCAATTGCATACAACACCCAGTGCTCAGTCCATCTAGTGCCCCCCCTTAATGCCCATGACCCATTTACCCCATCTCCCTGGCCACCTCCTTTCCAGCAATGCTTAGTTTCCTAGAGTTAAGAGTGTCATACAGTTTGTCTTCCCCTCTGATTTCGTCTTATTTTCTTTTTCCCTCCCTTCCCCTATGTACATCTCTTTTGTTTCTTAAATTCCACATACAGGGCGCATGGGTGGCTCAGTCAGTTAAGCAACTGCCTTCAGCTCTGGTCATGATCCCAGGGTCCTGGGATGGAGTCCTGCATCCCACTCCTTGCTCACCGGGGAGTCTGCTTCTCCCTCTGCCTGCCATTCCCCCAGCTTGTGCTCGCTCGCTTTCTCTGACAAACAAAAATAATAATAATAATAGTACATAAAATCTTTTTCTTAAAGATTTTATTTATTTATTTGACAGACAGAGATCACAAGTAGGCAGAGAGGCAGGCAGAGAGAGAGGGGGACCTCGGGGTGCTGCATCGAGCCCTGCATCGGGCTTTCTGCTCAGCAGGGAGCCTGCTTCCCGCTCCCTCTCTGCCTGCCTCTCTGCCAACTTGTGATCTCTCTCTCTGTCAAATAAATAAAATCTTTTTTAAAAAATGAAATCTTACCATTTACAACGACGTGGATAGAACTAGTGGGCCCGCTTCTTGATTCCATCTCAGAATTTAGCAGATCAGATTGTGCTTTTATATTCATGCTGGGTCCACATCTAGGTCCCCTCTGTATTCCCAGTCCTAGCACAGTGCCTGGTATACAGCGGGTACAAGGAAATTTTTTCTGAGCATTGAAAAATGGTACAATCCCTGAGATTTAAAAAAAAATTCATGAAACTATGGAAACACCACACTGGTCTGATCAAACAAGCTCTGTATTCAAATCCAGTAAACATTTATTGAACATCTATAAATACCAGACCCAGCGGTATAGGCTTTCCCTTGTGTTGACAACCACAAATGTGTATTAACTTAAGTCTACAGAAGCTTGGGATTAAAACAGAAGGAAATAAACTGCAGGCACATAGATATGCTTTAATATTCCCCACCTACCCCATTCCCTGGGCAGGGGTTGATCGTTGTCAAAGCTGTGGTCCTCTGGGTGCCTGGCTGGCTCCGTTGTTGGTGCAGGTGACTCTTGATTTGCGGGGGTTGTAAGTTCAAGCCCCATGTTGGGTGTGGAGATCACTTAAAAATAAAATCAAGGAAGAAAGGGAGGGAGAAAGGGAGGGCGAGGTTTCATAATGTGTTGTAGAGTATCTGAGAGCTCATCCCAGATCTATGGAACTCAAAATTCTGTCTTAACAGCAACGTGGTTGGAATGCTCAGAAGGATGTATTTGTTCCTCCAGCGTCTAGTTCAGTGGCTATTACATTTTAGCTTGCATCAGAACGACTGCTGCGCGTTTGCTCCATGTGCCTCGCATACCACAATGTAAGGTTTATTCAAGGATAATTTTGATTACAAGCAATTTTCCTCTTGCACATTAACTTTAAGAAATCCCTGCCCATGTGTTGGAGGGAAAATTTATGCCAAGAGACAACTATGGGTCTCAAAAGGAACAAAATAGCCATAGAAAATCAGCAAGGAAAAAAACAAATGAGATTGAACCACCGACTTCTCTTTTGGGCCCCTAACATGAACCCTCAAACCGACCTTAAAACGAGTTTAGGACTTTGGTGAGTGCTGTGAAGTGTGTAAACCTGGCGATTCACAAACCTGTACCCCTGGGGATAAAAATATATTATATGTTTATAAAAAATAAAAATAAAAAACAAGGTTAGGAAAAGCCAAGAAAATGCCCAAGCAGCCCCAGTTCCCAGGCCTGGGAAGGGTCCCACCCTTCCAATCCCCTCCTCCCCCACCCCCCAAACAGCTCTGGCTCTTCTTTCCCGCCTTTCACACATTTCCAGGCCAGCTTCCCCCGACCCCTCCGCGCCCCTCCCCGCACGGATCAGGAGATGGCCCACGGCTCCAAATTCATAATTCTGAGCCACACTCTCCTGACAAATGACCGGGGCCGCCCGAAAGAGGCGCCTCCGAGCCCCCGCCCCCGGCCCGCTGCCCACGAATCCCGGGGAGCCGCGCGGACCGGGTGGGCTCGCGGGGCGCCGTCCCCGGGGCGCGCGGCTCCGCGGGGGGCTCGGGCGCGGGGAGCGCGGCGGGGCGGCCGGACATCAAAGGCGGGCAGCGGGGCAGGCATTTCCGCGGCACCTGCGGCGGCGGCCCGGCCCCCCGGCCCCGCGACTGGAATCCGCCCCCGCCCGGGAGCACGGCTCCGCCCCGCCCCGCCGCGGCCGGGCAGCGCAGGGAGGAGGGGCCGCGGCCGTGATTTAGGGCCGGGCGGTTCCGCTGGCGGCCGCCAAGGTGCCTATTACCTCTCGGCTGGGCCTGGGTCGCAGGAATTCCTGCTCTCCCTCTGGAAGTTCCGGCGTCGCTCGCCCCAGGGAGGGCCCAGGTTCCCCCAGAGAGAGAGCCCGGAACGGGGGTACGACTTTCCGCAGAAACGGAGTCCGCGGGGGGCCGAGAACCCGATCGCGCCGCAGAGCCGACCCGAGCAGGCCTGCAGCCTTCCTTCGCCTTCGGCGGTTCGGTTCCGAGAGAGTGTAGGGGTCGTTTGGAATCTGGCGAATGTGCGCTCCGTTTCGGGCGCTGCCCATTCCTTCATTCCTTCATTCATTCCTTCCGTGAAAGTGTACGGACTGCCTTCTAGTTACTGGTGCAGATAAATGAAGAAAACAAAAGCTTGTCCTCACATTCTGTGTGACTCACGTAGGAGTCACATTCTAGTGCGGAAAGCAAATAATCAGGAAAATAAGTCACTTATGGAGGAAATAAGTACTCTTAGATGTACTTTAGGAGGCAATAAATGTTGGGGGAGGAGGAACAAAGCAAACAAAACGTCAGAAAAGACAGAAGAGCGGAGAGTGTGTGCAGGTTCAGGGGTTGGGGGAGGTGGGATGAGGGAAAGCTCACCTGAGAAAGTGACATCTGAGTAAAGAGATCTGAATGAGACAAGGCGCTGTGGCTATCTTGAGGAAGAGCCTTCGGGCAGAGGGAACAGCATGTTCAAAGGTCCTGAGGCAGGAGAGTATGAGCAAGCTTCAGGAGCATATGGACAAGCAAGGTGCCCAGTGAGGGTAAGGGAGTAACAAGGGAGCTTGGGTTGGTGACATGGGCACGTAGGCTACTGCAGTATTTTCAAGTTGTACGGGGGCAAGAGACGGGAAGCCATTAAACATTGATTTCCTTGGTCTTTAAAAACAAAACAGGGTACTTGGCTGGCTCTGTCGGGGAGCTTGTGACAACTGATATCGAGGTTGTTAGTTCAAGCTCCATGCTGGGTGTAGAGATTACTTTTTAAAAATCTTAAAAAAAAAAAAAAAAAGATTTTATTTATTTATTTATTTGACAGAGAGAGTGAGAAAGCACAAGCAGGAGGAACAGTAGAGAGCAGCAGAGAGGGAGAAGCAGGTTGTGTTGGTGTCCTCCCTCCCCTGCCAGTGCTCTTGGGGGCATGTCCTCTTCTCCTCACCCCACCTCTTCTGGGGACCTTGGCTCATCGATTGCTGCTCCCTTGGCCTCATAGCTTTCCCTCTCCCACTGACTCCTTCCTTGGAAATACAAACATGCTCAGGCTGCTTTCTCCAAACTAGACTTTCCCTACAGTCCGCAATGACTATCTTCTTCCTTTCATCTCCTGCCATCAATTCTCACCCCTTCACCCCTCATAAAGCGAGTATGGCTCTCGCCACCCCCAACCCCCAGTTTCCTGAACCCCTCTTCTTATTCATTCATCTCCCAATGAGAGAGATCTCAGCCCCTGGATCTCAGCAAGCCTTTTCTGGTTAATTGAGTTACACATTTATTGAGCACCTATTTGCCAGGTCTTGGATTAGGTACTGAAGTTACAGTGATGAACAAAATGGACAGGGTTCCCCATCCTCCTGGAGCTTACCACCTAGCGCAGAATACTATCTCATAAACAAATTATTTCAATGGCATCAAACAAAAGAACTCAGGGGTTTAGAAGTGATGTAGAGGATAGAGTATGGGTTTCTCTGAGGGGTTAGGAAAGGTTTTACAAGGGACATGATGCCTGAACTAGATTTCAAAGGATGAATAGGAATTTGCCAAGGAGACAAGGTCTGGAAAGGCATTGAAGACTGAGGGAACAACATGTGGGAGGGCCTGGAAGTTTAAGCCATGTAGTACAATGAGGACAATGCAGTAAATTCGCTTTGCCAAGCTATGATATGAAAGACCAGGGAGGGGCGCCTGGGTGGCTCAGTTGGTTAAGCAACTGCCTTCGGGTTAGGTCATGAATCCAGGGTCCTGGGATCGAGCCCTGCATCAGGCTCCCTGCTCAGCGGAGAGCCTGCTCCTCTCTCTCCTGCCTGCCACTCTGCTTACTTGTGCACATGCGCTCTCTCTCTCTCTCTCTCTGTTAAATAATAAATAAAATCTTAAAAAACAAAAAAACAAAAAAACAGGGAGTGGGACATGACTGGGGATTACTAGGCATCACGCTAAAAGTCTTGGCTTTTGTCACTGTAGGTCCCTGGGTACCACAAAAGGATATTAATGTGAGGAGTGACACAGTCATATATGGCACATGGATTGTAGCTAGAGGTCCTTGGAGCAGCATGGAGACTGGATCTAAGGCAAACTCCAGTTAGGCTACTGGAAGGGTCCAGGTGACAGGGGAGGGGTTCTGAGCCATGCAGGTTGGTGGGGGGCAGCACTGGAGTCAATGCCTGTTTGGAAAGTGGCTTTGGTACACGGGGGTGACCAACTGGATGTGGCAAATGATGAAAAGGAAAGTGCTATCCTCTCCCCATCCTCCTTCGAGAACCAGAAGCCAGGGATCTCTGAGCAGCCCCTAGTGATGGGCCCTCTGAACTAGGGTCCAACTATGGACAAGGAGAAGGCTCAGGAAAGGCAGAGAGCTAGTTGATGGCATTATGGTCACCATGGCGGGGGTCGGGGGAGGTTTGTGGAGGGGGGCGACCTGGGGCACTGGGGCATTGGATTCCTGGTTTTTGTTGTCCTCCTTGTTTGTTAAGTAGCATCAGATAGTCTTCTTAGCTGGAGGGAGGGATGCTCCCTGGTGGGGCTCCGGGTGGGGTGAATTCCTCCCAGCTGGAACAGACTGGAGTCTTGACTTGAATGTGGAGCTGGCAAGACAGGAGAAATTGCTCTGCCATTCCCTGGGCCAGAAGCCTCCAGTGTCTTGCAGGGGCAGGAAGTTCCTGCCTAGGCCTGGGTCCAGACACCAAGTTTCCTGTAATTCCTATGAGTTTCCCAGACTTGATCCCCAGTCTTTCTTTCCATTGATCTTAGCCTCTCTTAGCCTCAGTTTCCTCATCTCTAAAATGGATCAGTAACTGCCTCCTAAACAGATCATAATAAGTAAATGACACTCTGCACAGAAAATGCTTGGTGCTGTGCTTGGTGCACAGACAATACAATTTTTGTTTTGTTTTAAAGATTGTATTTATTTATTTGACAGAGAGAGAGAGATCACAAGTAGACAGAGGCAGGCAGGGGGGAGGGGCTCTATCACAGGATCCTGAGATCACAACCTGAGCCAAAGGCAGAGGCTTAATCCACTGAGCCACCCAGGCACCACCCAGGTGTCGCACTTAATATGATTTTGTTATTAGGATCATTATTCTCTTTCTGGCAGACTGACCACCCAGGAGTTCTTTCTTCCAAGCTCACGTAGGCATAGGACCCCTCCACCCTACCCCAAAATGCCCAGCCCGCAGAGTAACTTCCCTCCATCAAGCACATCCCGATAGCTTGTTCCTTCTTGCTCTAAAGCTAGAATATTCTTTGACCTACACTCACCTCTGCTGTCTCTATAACGCTTCCCAGCAGAGTGGTTGTTTGGGCTCTGGGATAAGACCATCATTAATTAGCTGTATAGCCTGGGGCAAGATGCTTAATTAATTGCTCCGAGCCTCAGTTTCCTTATTCCTTATCCGTACAGTGGGGACAGGTAGTAATATGGCTTCATCAGATTTGTCCTGAGGATGAAATGAAACAGCACCTTATGCTTTCAGCCCAGTGCCTGGCTCCTCTAATGTGTTCTACGAATGGTAACTTTCTCCTCCTGCCACAGCCAGTCGCCACTAAAGTTGTAAATCACCCAGGAACTAAGAGCATCCTCCCCCCTTCCACCCCAGGACCAAACTCCTTATCACCTCCACCCACTAATGACCCGGTGATTGGCTTCTCATTAAAGCAACGACAAAGGGCCTCTGTGATTTTAGCCTAGTTCTAATCAGCCATAGATCTGCCCCAGGGTCAGTCAGGGGTAAGGTAGGAATTCTGGGTCGTGGGGCCAAGCTTCCTGTAGACTGAGGACTCTGTCTCCCTCTCTCCCAGGGAGGCAGCCACTGCCCTGACCTGGAATTCTTGGGACAAGGCACTGCTATTGGGGCAGAAAAACAAGGTGGCCAGAAGGCCAAGAGCCAGGTGTCTCAAGGGGCCATCTCTGCCCTCCTGAAGTTCAGTGTTCTCATCTGTCAATTGGGAACACTAAATGATAACACCTACCTGGTGGGGTCGGTGTGAGGATAGATGATAAATTGAATGTATATTTCTACAACTTTGTAGGTATTCCTAAGTGGCAGTCATTGTTGTTACTGTTACTGCTTTCATGATTATTGGATTTCTAGTTTTATTATTATTAGAACCCAGGTGCCAATTTTTCCAACTCCATTTGACAAATAGCTTATTATGTCTGCAGTGATTCATACCGCCACATTTCTATAATGGCACTCTCAGCCATTTCTGCTTCATCCTTCTGTGATCTGGTAATCCCAAGCCTCCTTGTTCGTTTTAAGAATTGTTTTGGATGTTCTTGGCCCTTTACACTTCCATGGGAATTTTAGAATCCTTTTGTCTAGGATAATTGTCCTTCTGATTATTCTTCAGTGATTCTTTTTTTTTTTTTTAAGATTTTATTTATTTATTTGACAGAGACAGAGATCACAAGTAGGCAGAGAGGCAGGCAGAGAGAGAGGAGGAAACAGGCTCCCTGCAGAGCAGAGAGCCCTATGTGGGGCTCGATCCCAGGACCCTGGGATCATGACCTGAGCCAAAGGCAGAGGTTTAACACACTGAGCCACCTAGGCACCCCCAGTGATTCTTTTATATTTCTTCTTTGTATGTTTCTTTTCTTTTTTTTTTTTTTTTTAAGATTTTATTTATTTATTTGACAGGCAGAGATCACAAGTACGTGGAGAGGCAGGCAGAGAGAGAGGAGGAAGCAGGCTCTCTGCTGAGCAGAGAGCCCGATGCGGGGCTCCATCCCAGGACCCTGGGATCATGACCTGAGCTGAAGGAAGAGGCTTTAACCCACTGAGCCACCCAGGCGCCCCTATTTCTTCTTTGTATGTTTCTTTCTCAAGGTGGCAAAATAGCTGTGGGAGCCCTAGGAGTCACGTGCACACTCCGTCATGCAAACAAGGACAAGAAATTCTGGGCTCTTGGGTGACTCTATTGGTTGAGCAGCTGCCTTCACCTCAGGCCAAGATCTCGGAGGATCGAGTTCCGGTTGGGGCTCCCAGCTCCGTGGGGAGTCTGCTTCTCCCCCTAACCTTCTCCCCTCACATGCTCTCTCTCACTGTTTCACTCTCAAATAAATAAAAAGAAGAAATCCACCACGTAGGCTCCTCAAATCCTGATCCATAGAAACTGTAAAATAATTAATGTGCATTGTTGTTTTCAGCCACTAAGTCTTGAGGTAGTTTGTTATGCAGAAACAGACCGTGAATCCAGCAGCTACATCATGTCCCAGCCTTTCCTGCAGTCGGCTGGGCTCACTGAATTTGAGCAGAAGTGATGTAGGTCACTTCCAGTCATGTTCATAGTAACTTCCCACATCCAACCTCTGACTTCCTTCTGGCTCGAAGATGGGGGGGGGGGGGCAGCCATGGGAGCCACGAGCTGAAGATGATGGAGTCAAAAGGGAAAAGGTGTCTGGGCTCTTCTTCATGCCTGGGGCAGAGCTGCCCCTAACATCACCCTAACCAATACACTTTTCATACAGTGTCTAACAGATCTTTTAGAAATACAATCAATGTTCACTTAGATTTGCTCATACATTCATGGATTTCTTTGCCCTGCCTTAACCGCCTATATCTCAGACATTCCATCTGGGGCCATGTCTTTCTTTCTTTCTTTCTTTATTCTCCCTCAGAGAGGGAGAAAGAGAGAGCATGAACAGGGGGAGCAGCAGGCAGAAGGAGAAGCAGGCTCCCCACCGAGCAGGGAGCCTGACGCAGGATTCGATCACCCAGGACCCTGGGATCATGGCCTGAGCCAAAGGCAGACAATTAACTAACCAACTGAGCCACCCAGGCGTTCCTGCGGCCATTTATTTCTGCCTCAATGACAGTCTTTAGAGTTTTCTCTACAGAAAGCCTGCTGGTGATGGCTCTGTTTGAAGATTACATTTTTAGAAAATCACTTTGAAGATAAGATGTTGTCTTTTTATTCCATCCCTCTTGATGAGATGCTTGTTTCAGAATAACAGTTGCTCCTTGGAAGGTAATTCTTTTCCCAGATTGGTTCTGAAAGCTTTGCATAGTTTTTTAGTGGTTTCGATTGTTTTGTTCACTAGGACACATTTAAATGTGTGTGTTTTTTAGGTTGGGTTTCTTGAATTTGTCATTTGTTATCTCTTCTCAAACTGGTAAAATTCCTCACCTTTGTCTTCTCAAATACTGCCTCTGTTGCTTTTTGTTTTTTCTCTTATGGCCATCCAATGACACACAGGATAGACTTTCTCACTGTATCCTTGTCTATTCTCTTCACTTTTTCTGTATTCTACAGACAATTTTTTTTTTAAAGATTTTATTTATTTATTTGACAGAGAGAGATCACAAGAAGGCAGAGAGGCAGAGAGGAGGAAGCAGACTCCCTGCTGAGCAGAGAGTCTGATGCGGGACTTGATCCCAGGATCCTGAGATCATGACCTGAGCCGAAGGCAGCGGCTTAACCCACTGAGCCACCCAGGCACCCTCTACAGACAATTTTTAAAAGCATTTCCATAAACTTCCATTTAGTTTGATCCCCCTAACTCCTCGTGCGGTAGGTAGGGAAGAGTTCCTCTTTTTTTTTTTTTTTTTTTTTTTTTTTAAGATTTTATTTATTTATTTGACACAGAGAGAGTGATCACAAGTAGGCAAGCAGAGAGGCAAGCAGAGAGAGGGGGAAGCAGGCTCCCTGCTTATCAAGGAGCCTGATGAGGGACTCAGTCTCAGGACCCTGGGACCATGACCTGAGCTGAAGGCAGAGGCTTAACCCACTGAGCCACCCAGGTGCCCCAAGAGTTCCTCTTTTGCCAACAAAGGCAAATGAGCTCATGCAACTCCGGGTGGAGCGGGAAGACAGGCAGTCAAGTGGTAGTCAGGAGGCAGTAGGGTCTACTCAAAAAAGTTTAAGCTCCAAGGACAGATAGCCAGGGAAGGGCATGAGTCCTGGACACACTACTCTCTAGCTTAGTGACCTTGGCAAAGTCACTTAATCACTTCTTGCTGAGATTACTCCACTTGCAAAATGGGAACCATAAGGACTACCTTGCAGGGCTGTTTGGAGATGTTCACAGGATAGTATATGCAAAATTCCTGGCACGGAATAGTCATTCAGTAAATATTTGATGAATGGATTAATAAAGTGTTTAGCCCGGTTTGGCGCAGTCTTTCAATCAATGTTAGCTATTGCTATTCCGTTTATATTTTATTTATATATAAACATACTACAGTTTGTTGCTATCAAGATTGTCATTTCCACAAGGCCCTCAGAATTTGGGAGACTGTCAGGTGTCCTGCCCCTGCCCCTCCAGGCTCCCCTAGACGTGCCCAGTGCCTGCCGCAGGACGTGGCCCGCCCCACCATAAATCAGGCCCCTCCGCTGGGGCCTGTAATTAACATGCCGCACTGGGCCGGTCTGAGCCGGCCCCGCCCACCCTGTCCCTGGGGCTTCCTGAGCCCTGGTCCTCTCCAGAAGGGGGAGGGAAGGCGCAGGGAGCTGGGGGGTCTCTCCCAGCCCCCTGATTTATCGCCCTCTGTGTGAAGGAGATTTATGAGCTAAGAGAGGGGAGGCTGGCAGGAGATAAAGGGAGCAGGATGGCCAGAGGCCAGGGAGGCCGGTGGTCATCCACGTAAATCCTTTGGGCAGGCTCAGGACATCTTCCAGTGTTCTGGTATCTGTTTACCTGTTTCAGGAAGTCCCAGGGAGAGGAGGCCAGCACCTGACGCCAGCACCTGCTTGGGGTGGGTCTGGGAAGTGGGCAAAGAGTCTCCCGGCACTGCAGATGCCTCTCTTAGTTTTAAGACAGCCCGTTGCCATGACTGTTTTTAAGCCCCTTCCATAGTTAAGTAAACCGAGCCTCCAGTGGATTAGCAGTTCATGGGAGGTCAGGTGTCCAGACTGTATTCTTTCTTGGTTTAGGTGAGGACACAGGAGTACACAGGTGAATTCCCTGTGTTCACAGGAATTCATGGAGGCTTCAGGGAGGAAAGGGGCTTTGGCTCCAGGACCTCCCACAGATGAACAGGACAACCAGGTCTCCCTCTCCTGCAAATATTCCTGACACAGCACATGGTGAGGTTCCAGCTGCTCCTAGAAAGATCTTTCTTTCTTTTTTTAAGATTTTAATTATTTGAGGGGCCCCTGGGTGGCTCAGTGGGTTAAAGCCTCTGTTTTCAGCTCAGGTCATGATTCCAGAGTCGGGGGATTGAGCCCCGCTTGGGGCTCTCTGCTCCGCTGGGAGCTTGCTTCCTCCTCTCTCTCGGCCCACTTGTGATCTGTCAAATAAATAAATAAAATCTTTAAATTTTTTTTTAAATTATTTGAGAGAGAGAGTACCAAGTGGGGTGAGAGGGAGAAGCAGACTCCCTGCTGAGCAGAGAGCCTGAGGAGGGCCTCTATACCAGCACCCTGAGACCATGACCTGATGGAAGGCGGATGCTTAACTAGCTGAGCCACCCAGGAGCCCTGGAAGAAAGATCTTTCAATGGATTTTGAACCAGACAGACTCATGCTTAGTTCCCAGCTCCACCTTTGATCAGCTGGGCACCTGTAAGTTATTTAACCTGAGCCTTGGTTTCCTCATTTAAAAAATTAGAAAAATAAAATCCTCATTGACTGGTGTGAAGCTTAAATAAGATAAAACATAAAATGCATTTAAAACAACTTCTGGCCTCCTATATAGCAAATATTTCTTCCCAGGGTACAGGGCTAGAAGTTTGTTTTTACTGGAGTGAGCTACAGTCTGCATCAGAAGTACTCAGGATGGAATTTCATAGACTCTAAGAATCCTTTTCTTTAAAAAAACATTTTATTTATTTATTTGATGGGGAGAGAGAGAGAGCACGCAAGCGCACAAGCAGGGGGAGGGAGAATTAGGGTCCCTCCTGAGCAAGGAGCCCGATATGGGACTCAATCCCGGGACTCTGGGATCATGACCTGAGCTGAAGCCAGCTGCTTAACTGACTGAGCCACCCAAGTGCCCTGACTCTAAGAATTCTGAGACAGAAAGCTGATCATCTTATTTCAAGGTCCTGAACCTTGGCTGACTTCAGGTGTGGGGGGTGGGAATGGTCTCTGCATCCCACTCAAATTCCTTCATCAGTACTTACGGAACATCTACTATGTGTTAGGCACTGTTCTAGTCTAGTAAATGAAACAGACAACAGACTCTGTCTTCATGGGTGGAAACAAATAAATAATATGTAGTTTATTTAAAACGTTACATCTAGGGGCCTCTTGGTGGCTCTGTCGGTTAAGTGTCTGGCTTCCGCTCAGGTCATGATCTCAGGGTCCCAAAATCCAGTGTCCGGCTCCCTCTGCTGACGGGGAGTCTGCTTCTTCTCCCTCTCCTTATGCCCTCCCCCCGGCTCTTCTGCGTGCCTATACTCTCTCTCCCTCTCTCTCAAATAAGTCAAGAAAATCTTTGGAAAAAAAAAAAAAAGGAAAGAAAGTTATATCTGTAGGCTTTTATCAGATTGTCACAGGAATCAATAACCCAAAAAAGGTTAAGAATCCCTAATCTAGTCCAATACCCTAAAGGGGAGCCCCAAGTCATAGGACCAGCCAGGATTCGAGTCAAAGTCTCCAACAGTCCAATGTCTCTCCGTCCCCTGCACCGTTCACCTGGAGAGCAGGTAACCTAGGACCTACTGGGCTCTCCGTGTGTAGTGTGAGTTCGTATTTTTGTGGGTGGGTTTTATCACAGAGCCAACCCTCCAGGGCTCACCTACACCCCCACTTCATTCTGGCACTTCGCTCTTGGCAAGGCCCCACCCTCTGTGTCCATGATGAAAGCAGAAGTCACTGAGGTGGCCGGGCCAGCGCAGGGAAATCCCCAGCTTCCCACCTTGTAACCCTTCTGTGTCCACACTCTCCTTTGCTTCTGTGTCAGGGGAAGAAGCCCTCCCTCAGCCCAGGTCATCCCTTCATCCTCCCGGACAAACTTCACTCCATCCATTTTTCCTCCTCGGTCATGTGTCTGTGTCACGCCCCCTGGCTCCTTCCCCTCAATCCAGAAATAGGGCACTATTCCAATTATCTACTGCCTCATGACTGACCACCCCAAGTGGTTTAAAACACCATCTGTTATATCTCATGATTCTGTGGGTTGATTTGGCAGTTCTACTGCCTCATGTGATGTCAGCTGGGGTCACTGATGTGACTTTACTCATCTGGGATCTTTTCTGGAGCTGGGAGGTCCCACAAGGAGCCGTCCTGCACACGTCCCACTTTTGATGGTCCACTACCCTCCCAAATCCACACGTCGGATCCCAGATCCAATGGTCCGCTGAACCTGTTGGTTTTACCTCCTGGTTTGTCTTCCAGTCTCTCCCCTTCCTTCCACCCTCAGGGCTACTGCCTCATGGCAGAAGAGTTCCCAGACTGCTCTCACTGGTCTTGCCTCAGTCTATCTATGCTTCATCTCTCCCTGCACTCAGCTACCCAGACACCCTTCCCAAACAAGTCTGGTCTCCCCCCTCCCTGCCACCGCAGGCAGAACTGACCACCGCACTTCACCAAGTTTATTGTGTAGATGTGAACAGGTGTTAACAACAAAAGTTCTCTGGATGAAGACATTTGAAAAATGACAGGTTTGAACAAAACCAAGCAAGTTTCTTGGCCACCTGCCTCCTGGAAGTCTCTCTCCACTGTGCCCATACGCACAGAACCAGAGAGAGTTCGCAGCTTTGCCAAATTTACTGACACAGGGTCCCAGGACAGGCTTTCCAGAACACAAGTCTGTTGAAGAATTGTTAACTGGTTAAAACCAAATAGGTATGCAGCTTAGCGCAACAGGAATGATTTTCCAGTAACCTCTTCAACCTCTCCGTGACTCTGTTTACTTGGCTGTAAAATGGGGGTGACAATGAC
Source organism: Mustela nigripes (assembly GCF_022355385.1). Classification (NCBI taxonomy): domain Eukaryota; kingdom Metazoa; phylum Chordata; class Mammalia; order Carnivora; family Mustelidae; genus Mustela; species Mustela nigripes. The sequence goes on from NC_081572.1 coordinate 43,586,165, forward strand.
CACTCAGAGGTGGTTGTAAGGATTAAATGAAACAGCCCTTAGAACCTCGCTTGATGCCCACGAGCTATTCAGTAATGGCCGGTCTGGACACTGCCCGCTCTTCCTTGAGTTAAGCAAGTAAAAGGAAGAAGTGTAAAAATAAATAAATTAAAAAGAAAGAAAGAAAGAAAAGAAAAGAAAAAAGAAGCTTCCAGAGGCACTACCAAATTCTTTCTCTTCTAAGGTATTCCCTTCGCGGTGTTTCAAAGAGTGTCTCATCATGCAAACATAGTTAGCTCAGAAAAGAACTTTTTCCTCTGGGAATCAAAGGCTTTGGAACTTTGGGAAGAAAATTGGGAAATCTAAACCAGGGGTGTGGGAACGCGAACGAAATTTTTAAAAGCGTGGTGTCTCAGCGCCCTCCGCTGGTCAAGATGTGAAACTCCAAGGAGACGGTCAATCCAGGCCTCAAGGCCCTGCTCTTGGGAGAGGCTTGCCACACGACACTGTGACGCGGCAGGAAGTGGCTCTTTTCTGTCCTCCGGTCAGCTTCTTCCTCCACTGCCCTCAGCCCTCAGGGGCTCTTCAAATGTCACCACATGCAACTCACAGTTTTCTCATAGGTTCTTTCAACAGGGAGCCCACCCTCTACTTCTGGGTCAAGGAAGAGAAATTGAGGCCTTCAGGTGTGAACCCTCAACTTCCGGCTGGGCCTCACACGTCTCTCTCAGCACCACCTCTCCTTCCCTCCAGCTGGCTGAGGCTAACCCTGCTGCTGAGCTGAGGAGCCCCTTCCCTTCCAGCTCTTACAAAATCAATCTTTCTTTCTTTTTAACTTTTTGAAAACCAGACTATTTTTATTAAATGACTAGATTTACATAGATTTACTAGACTTACATAAACATTGAGAGGATAATACAGAGTCCCCATAAATTTTCACCCAGTTTCCTTTCAAATAGCATCTTAGAAACAATATCTTCTAAGAAGTACTCTTAAACATTCCAATATAAGCATTACCCACTCAACAAACACTGTGCTAAAATCATCATTTTTTTAAAAAAGATTTTATTTTACATGATCTTTACACCCAATGTGGGGCTCGAACTCATAACCCTGAGATCAAGAGTCGTATGCTGTACTAGCTGAGCCAGTCAGGCAGGTCTGAAATCTTTTATTTATTTATTTAATATTTTATTTATTTGACACAGAGAGAGATCGCAAGTAGGCAGAGAGGCAGGCAGAGAGAGAAGGGGAAGCAGGCTCCCCACTGAGCAGAGAGCCCGATGCGGGGCTGGATCGCAGGACCCTGAGACCAGGGCCCAAGCCAAAGGCAGAGGCTTAACCCATTGAGCCACCCAGACACCCCTGAAATCATCTTTTAAATAATCCTTTGAAAACCTGTAAGAAGTCTTTTAAAACATATTATCTGTATAATCGTCAGAGAATGGCCCTATGTTTCACTCACTGAAACAACATTGCAATGAATGCACAGTTCAGTTCACTTCTTAGAAACGTCCTATAAGGGCGCCTGGGTGGCTCAGTGGGTTAAGCCGCTGCCTTCGGCTCAGGTCATGATCTCAGAGTCCTGGGATCGAGTCCCGCATCGGGCTCTGCTCAGCGGAGAGCCTGCTTCCCTCTCTCTCTCTGCCTGCCTCTCCATCTACTTGTGATTTCTCTCTGTCAAATAAATAAATAAAATCTTTAAAAAAAGAAACGTCCTATAAGAGGTGTTCTTAAAAACAATTTAAGCACTACTGAGTGAATACAGGTTCCACTCACTGAGGTCACACTTTGCTGAAAGCCTCTTTCAAATAATTCTTAGAAAAATCTTGTAAGATGTGGGTTTTTCTTTTTTAAAGATTTGATTTATTTTAGAGAGAGAGAAAGAGAGCATGTGGGAGCAGGGAGGGGCTGAGGGGGAGAGAGAGGAAGAGGGAGAAAAAAATCTACTGAGTGGGGAGCCTGACTCAGGCCTCCATCTCAGGACTGTGAGATCGTGACCTGAGCCGAAACCAGGAGTCACATGCTTAACTGACTGAGCCACCTAGGCATCCCATTTTTGTTGTTTTTGTGTGGGTTTTTTTTTTTTAAATTCAAATTCAATTTAGTTAACATAAAGTGTATTAATAGTTTCAGGGGTAGAATTTTTTTTTTTAAGATTTTATTTATTTATTTGACAGAGAAAACAAGGTGAGTGGCAGGCAGAGGGAGAGCGGGAGAAGCAGGTTCCCTGCTATGCAAGGAGCCAGATGAGGGGCTCAATACCAGGACCCTGGGATCAGAGCCCGAGCCAAAGGCAGATGCTTAACTGACTGAGCCACTTAGGATCTCCTTAGGTGTAGAGTTTAGTGATTCATCACTTACATATAACACCTGGTGCTCTTTACAAGTGCCCTCCTTAATGCCCATCCCCCAATGAGCCCATCCCCCCAGCTACCTCCCTCATGTAAGATGTGTTTTTAACTTTGTTTTTTTAAAGACTTTATTTATTTGATAGACAGAGATGACAAGTAGGCAGGGAGGCAGGCAGAGAGAGGGGGCGAAGCAGACTTCCTGCTAGCAGAGAGCTTGATGCAGGCCTCGATCCCAGGATGCTGGGATCATGACCTGAGCCGAAGGCAGAGGCTTTAACCCACTGAGCCACCCAGGTGCCCCTTAACTGTTTTTTTTTTTTTTAAGTTTTATTTATCTATTAGAGAGAGAGGGAGCATGAGCAGAGGGAGAAGCAGGCTCCCCGCTGAGCCAGAGCCCGATGCAGGACTCGATCCCAGGATCCTGGGATCATGACTTGAGCTAAAGGCAGACACTTAACTGTCTGAGCCACCCAGGCATCCCTAACTGTTCTGTAAAAGCATCACAGAATTGCATATGATGCACTCATGGAAACAACCCTGTTCCTGGCACAGAGCTCCTAAAATCCTTGGACCTTCCTAAGTGATGAGAGCAATAAAGGTGTCCTTTGTTGTATTAATGAGGTGACTTTCGGACCATCTCTAAGGATGGGGTCTGGTTGCCAGGGGGAGCCAACTATAGGACTAGTTTTGGAATTTCCATTCTCCTGGAGGAAGAGCACATTATGAGAAGAAGACAAAGAACTCAAGTTTTTGAAAAGTTGAGTCTGGGTTGGCTGTGGGACCTGCAAATGGAGATAGTCACAATAGGTAGAAGTTGATACAAGCATGAAGCTTGAGGAGAGGTTGGTGTAGGGGTAGAGACCGGCAGCAGCAGTGCTGGTAGCTGCTGATGGTGAGTGGACGGCATCGCCTGAGGAAACACATAGAGTGAGAAGAACGGTGGGTGTCAGAAAGATCGCTAAGAGCAGTGAAGTCGGGGTGCGTGGTAAGGAGGAGCCCTCAGAGGAAGCTGATAAAGGAGGCCAGAGGTGTAGGAGAGAAACCACGAGAGAAGACTCACAGAAACCAGTGAGTAGAACGTTTCAAGAAAGCAGCCATAGTCCTAAATTGAAGAAGTCGAGGAAGACGATCAACCATCTTGACGACTGGATTATGGCACTGGCTGTATTATGAGGTTCTTCTAGGATACAAGGAAGGGACTTCTCAATTTACCTTAGGGTGATGGTTCTCAAACCTAAGCATGGATCGGAATCACACAGAGGGCTTGTATAAAACATGGTTCTGGAACTGGTTCCCAGAGTTTCTGGCTCAGTAAGTCTAGGGCAGGGCCTTAGAACGTGCATTCTAACAAGCTCCCAGGGGAGGCTGAGGCTGCCATCCCGGGCCACACTGTAAGAAACACCAACTTTGGGGCACCTGGGTGGCTCAGTCAGTTAAGCACCTGCCTTTGGCTTGGGTCATGATCCCTGGGGTCCTGGAATCGAGCCCCATGTGGGGCTACCCCTGCTCAGTGGGGAGCCTGCTTCTCCCTCTCCCTCTCCCCAGGTTGTGCTCTCTCTCTCTCGCCCCCTCCATCTCAAATGAATATTTTTTTTTAAATCTTAAAAAAAATAAAATAAAAAAACATTTGGATCACGTGACTCTATGATCTTTTTTTTAAACAGACTTTATTTTTTAGAACCGTTTAATTAATTTATTTATTTAAGTTTATTTATTTATTTGACACAGAGAGAGAGATCACAAGCAGGGAGAGAGGCAGACAGAGGGAGTGGGGGGAAGCAGTCTCTCGGCTGAGCAGAGAGCCTAATGCAGGGCTCAATCCCAGGACCCCTGAAGGACTTAATCCCAGGACCTTGAGACCATGACCCCAGCCAAAGGCAGAGACCTAACCCACTGAGCCACCCAGGCAGGCCCCTAAAGCAGTTTTAGATTCACAGCAAAATTGAGCAGAAGGTACAGAGATTTTCCATACACACCTTCCCTGCCCCCCCCACCCCCTATTTTCCCCCTCCTCCACCAAAGTGATACGTTTCATGCAGCCAATCAACACACCTACGCTGACACAGCATAATCACCCAAAGTTCACAGCTTAGTGTTCATTCTCAGTGTTGTATAGTCGATCGGTTGGGACAAACATAAAACAACTTGTGTCCACCATTACAGCATCATACAGAGCAGTCTCATTGCCCATCTTTAGTTCTCTGGCTAATTCATCCCTAGCAACCAACTATTATCTTTTATTAATTTACAACTTTAAGTTATTTTTTAAAATGGTAAAGTTTCTTAAATCCCACTGCTTGGGTTTGAATTTCCTTTCTATCATGGCTGGGTGACCCTTAGCACCTTGATTAACCTGCTCAAGCCTCTGTTTTCTCATTTTAAAGTGGGGGATGCTGATAGTAATCTATGTCGAAAGACTGCTGTGAGATTAAATCAAGTAAAGCTTGAGAAGTGTTGGGCCCAGCCCCTGGCACTTGGTATGCACACATCCGGCTCCACACAGTTACTGTGGTTATTATTTGTTTTCTCTTCCTTTGTCCCAGCATGCACCTGACATTGGAACCTCCAGAGAGAATCTGATAGGCTGATGTTGTCAATAAGGAGCATCCCTATTGGACAGATTCTCACAGGCTCATACGTGGGCGGTTGGTTGGTCTAGGCCCAACCTGTGCATAGCCACTTTGGGCTTGGGCTCCGTTTCCGGAACCAACCTGTGAGCTCCAGAAGAATCGTTCAGTCACATGACCCAGGACAAAGCAAGAAACCCTTAGAAGGTAATCACAGTCCTCAGAGAAGGACTCTGATAGTAGCAGACCTGCAGATCTGTGTGATTCATGCAGTAAAGTTGGTTTGAACAGGAAGAGAACAGAGGAAGAAAATGAGGGAACAAGGGATTTAAAAATATCTGTTACAATTGCTTTAGGGTTGTTGCGAGAATTAAAGGCATCAATCCACATATATTACTTAGCATAGGTGCTGGGCACATTGTAAGCATTCAGTGTATGATAGCATGGAGGAGGAGGAGGGTGACGAACAGGTTACAGGTAGAACAAAGGGGAGAAGGAGATAACGGACAGGGATTGTGCTCAAGAGAGAAGGACTTAAGGTTTCAAAGCAGGAGCAGTTCCTAGGGAGGTAACAGTACAGGACGAGGTCCTGGAGGTGGGAGTGTGACGTGAAGACATCTGGCAGCTCCTTTCTCCCTACATCTACAGATAGATTCAGAGTCCAAGCTTTGTGTTACCCTGAGGTCTCACCCAATACCCACCAGTGTCTCAGCTCCACAGGGAGCCCTTTGCCCCCCCCCCATGCCTTTCCGATGCGCCCAATTCTCTCCCCTCTCCAGGACTGCAGGAAGGGGCCAGTGTTTGCAGCCCTCCAGCCATGGAGAATGAGTGCTGCCCGGAGCAGACGGATGGCACACATTGGCGACGGGTGCGAGCTTGGGCTGCGGAGGAGGTTCCAGAACACTAGGCTATTTTTAGCTTCGCCCAGATGCCCAATTCCCAGCTAAGGGAGGGGGCGTGGTAGGTGGGAAGCAATCTTGCTTTCATCGTTTATTATTTTATTAACCACTGAGGATGCTGTTGTATGCAGCGAGCCTCACCCGGTTTCATCACTAGTTTTCCTTCCACGATTTCTTCCTGCTTGTTAACGTCAGAAACAACTCTCTCCCCCGAGGGCCAAAGAAGGGTCGGGGAGAAAATGAAATTGACCAAGTGACAATGAATGAGGGCAAGGAAAAGATAAGTATTCCATCCTGCTCCATCAGCAGTGGGAGTGGGTCCAAAAAAACACTTAGCCTCACAAATTGCTCACTTACCCACCCTGACGTGAGTTTGCTCCAAATGGTTTGGAAAACTATTGCTTCTAATCAAAGGCGTCAGGCCTGTGGCTGGAAGGGGGCCAGCATGGGCCCAGCAGGAGTCTGAATTGCGCCTGGCTTCATTATCTTTATCTAGTCCAACGATGTAGTGGTAAGTTTTTGTTTGGTTTCAAAGTGAGATGGTTAGGTCATTATTTGTTAAATTATAGCTTTTAATTAGTAGATATATTGAAATGAAAAGCCTGAGAGAGGCTCACATGCCTCGAAGTTTTGTTTGGAATTTATAATTATCACTCTTTGGAAAAGATTAGTTGGGGGCGGTAAAGTCTTTCTTTTAAGATAATCCTCAAATTACATGCTGGGGAGAAGGGAGATGCCAGTAAACTAGACATACCTTTTACAAGTGATGCTATCTGTATTATTACCAACGCCCAGGGTTATTTTATTTGCAGAAAAAAAGAGGGGGACAGATGTTTTATAACAATTCTTGGGACGCCTGGGTGGCTCAGTTGGTTAAGCGGCTGCCTTCGGCTCAGGTCATGATCCCAGCGTCCTGGGATCGAGTCCCACATCGGGCTCCTTGCTTGGCAGGGAGCCTGCTTCTCCCTCTGCCTCTAGCCTGCCACTCTGTCTGCCTGTGCTTGCGCTCTGTATCTCTCTCTCTAACAAATAAATAAAAATCTTTAAAAAAAAAAAAAAAAAACAATTCTTGTAACTTTTCTCAGGTTGAGCCCAAAATGGGAATCGAAGGGAATAGAGGTTTGGGTCAGTAGAGTGGGTAGCCAAGGTTACAAGATGGGAGTTTTGTTTACCACTTATTCATTCCTGATTCCTTCCTGATTCCCCCAGGAAGTATGAGATATAGGGTCCCTGGATCCTTGGTAGCCTTGGTAGATTTTCTCCTTTTGGGGAATCTGTTTTCTGCCTTTAGAAGGAAGAAAAAACGTCCTTGTTCTGACTTTCTCGAGTCTGAGCAACCTTCCTCCCTGGTTGATGGGGCGCTAGTTGCAGAACGGCCCTGGATCCAGCAGGGGGCGCGCCGCCGCCGCCTGATTTGGAGCGCTTGCCTCGGGAAACCACACCCCCACATCTCGGTCTCCCTTCTGGAACAGCCGGGGTGCAGATTACCTTGTCTGCGCAAAGGGCCTCGGACTGTGAGAGGCCGTCGAGGTGGGCGCCCTGGCTTTCTTCTTACCCAAGGAGAACATCGCTATCTGCACAGGGGCAGAGGCACTGAGAGGCCCCCAGAATCTGAGTCATCTCTCCCAAGACTTTTGCCCCGCTCTCTGTTAAGTCCCACGGACAGCCAGTGGGAAGCCTCTCTAGAGCGCGGGCTGAGACCACATGCACCGTCCCTCCCATGACCATCTCTGGCATTTGAACATCTTGTGCCGTTGGACCACAAACCCCATTAGGTCGGAGACCACGGATATCCTCTGATCTATTACCAGCACCCAGCATAGGACCTAACCCACATACACAATAAACAAACAAACAAACAAACGAAGAAGTCATGTAAACCAGTATTTTAATTATTTTATTCTTTCTTTCGTGTACTTTGCGCCAGGCATTGGGAATTCAGAGATTAAAAATAAAATAACCATCCTCATCCTCGGGGCACCTGGGTGGCTCAGTTAAGCATCTGCCTTTAGCTCAGGTCATGATAAGGGGGTCCTGGGATAGTCTCATAATCAGGCGCCCTGCTCAGTGGGGAGCCTGCTTCTCATTCTGCCCTCTGCCTCTCCCCACTGCTCCACTGCTCATACTCTGTGTCTTTCCCTCAAAATCTTTTTTGGGGTTTGGACAGGAAGAGAGATATTTATTTGACAGAGAGACCACAAGTAGGCAGAGAGAGAGGGGGAAGCAGGCTCCCTGCTGAGCCAAGAGCCGGATGTGGGGCTCCATCCCAAGACCCTGAGATCATGACCTCAGCCGAAGGCAGAGGCCTAACCCACTGAGCCACCCAGGTGCCCCTCAAATAAAATCTTTCAAAAGATAAAATAAATAATAATCTCCTCAAGGACGGGCGCCTGGGTGGCTCAGTGGGTTAAAGCCTCTGCCTTTGGCTCAGATCATGATCCCAGGGTCCTGGGATAGAGCCCCGCATCCAGCTCTCTGCTCAGCGGGGAGCCTGCTTCCTCCTCTCTCTCTCTGCCTGCCTCTCTGCCTACTTGTGATTTCTGTCTGTCAAATAAATAAATAAATCTTTTTTTTTTTTTAATCTCCTCAAGGAGATTACAATATACACCTGAGACAGACATGAATGTGGGCAACTAGAATTTGTATCTTCCCCTAGTGAGTGGCTAACTAACTTCATTTAGCCAACAAAATCACATCAGTCCCACATAGTAGAGGTACATACTGGCTGGACATGACAATATCCTGAAATTCCAGCACTTCAATCTCGGCAGTGAACTTGACTCCCATCTTCTTTTTCAGGCTTTTGAGGGCAGGGCAGGGTTCCAATTCAGCTGCCCTCTGTCTCCTATTAACTCTGAAGCCCTAAATTACACTTTACATCCCATACTTCCTATGAAACCAGTCCACCCCAGAAAGGTCACTTTTGACCTGAGGTCCTTTGTCTGGGCATCAGTGTCTCTCTGCGTGATTTTTCCTTCAGAAGGGGAAATGAGAAAAAAAGCCTATTAATAAATATCACATTGTTTCCTAAAAGAGTTTTGGGGTTTCTGTTTTGGGGTTTTGTCTGTTTTGATTTTGCTTTAGAGTGCAAATTCGACAGTCTGTCTCCTCATCTTGCTTTCATCATTATTCCTAATGATCACATTTACTCCACTTATAGGATTAATGGAAGAGATGAAACCCTCTCCCTTTGGGAGAGAACAGCACAGATAAGCAGCCCAGAAACAGGAATTTTTTTGATGAGCAAATGTCAAATTTTATAGGAGATTAACTTTGGGGATTGGAGGGAGGGCTATCCCTATGGCCTGGAGCAACCAGACACATCTCTAGGGCTCTGAGAGTCGAGAAAGGCAGAATACATATTTGGGAGGTGGCCCAATGCATTTTGATCCCTGAAAAAGACTGGAGCATGAAATGAGTAAAAGAAAAAAACTTGAAAGCTTTTTGACTCTTGCAACAACAAAAGCCAAGAGTTAATCTTTATAATTTCTTGGTATTAAAAATGTACTAAAATTAAAATGTTTTAAATCACACAATTACTCCTGCTCCAGCTGTGTGCACTGGTGTGGATCAAATACTGTCTGTCATTTAGATTACACTTGTCCCCTCCATAGCCCCTCAGCAAGGGTCCCAATGGCTGCAATTAAAACGACTACTCTACACGGTTTCACAGGGGAATTCTACCAAACCTTTAAAGAGAAGATGATCACAGAGCTGTCTAAACTGTTATATACTATAGAAAAAGCAGAAAATTTTCCAAAATCTTTAAAAAATATGATCACAGGACTGATACCAAGCCAGTAAAAGACTTCATGAAATAGATAAATATACCTCAAGGATGTTAGTGCAAAAGGTCCAAATGCAATTTTAGTACATAAAATAGAGCATGTTAAATTAATATATCATGACCATATGGGGTTTATTCCAGGAATTCAAGACTGCTTCAGGATACGGAACTCTACTACCAAAACCCAGAACTTCCTCTTCTGGTAGTGGTAGACTGGGTAATTTTGAACAATCTTCTCCACACACAAAAAAAAATTCTAAGGTGGACAAAGTCCAACAAAAAATTTTAAAGAGCATCAAAGAGTGGGGCACCTGGGTGGCTCAGTGTGTTAAGCCTCTGCCTTAGGCTCAGGTCATGATCTCAGGGTGCTGGGATCGAGCCCCACATCAGGCTCTCTGCTCAGCAGGGAGCTTGCTTCCCCCCTCCCTCTGCCTGCTTCTCTGCCTATTTGTGATCTCTCTCTCTGTGTCAAATAAATAAAGTCTTTAAAAAAAAAAGTATCAAAGAGTTAACAAGATAGGGATCGATTACTGGATGAGCTCTGGGCGAATTTGGGAGTACAGATTGGTTAGCAAAGTACTGGGGTCACATCCGGAAACATTTGCTGAGAGTCTATGATGTACTTTGGGTGGTGCAACAGGAACGGGGGGCAAAAGATAGAATCTACATAGGGTAGGGACTCTGGTAAAATACCCCATCCAATAGTATTTATTTTTTTAACTTTTAAATTTTTAAAAAGATTTTATTTATTTGAGAGAGAGAGAGTGGGAGCATAGGGTAGGGAGGGGGGATGGGTCAGAGGCAGAGGAAGAAGCAGGCTCATGAAGCAGGGAGCTTAACCCAGGACTTGATTCCAAGATGCTGACATCGTGACCTGAGCTGATCGACTAAGCCACCCCGGAGAGCCCCAATCCCATAGTATTTAATTCAGATAGGATATAAAATATCTGGGGGAGTAGATTCATTTCTTAATATACAGTATTAGAACAACTGAGTAGCCACGGGAAAAACAAAGGTGGACCCATACTTTAACATTTCATATAAGGATAAATTCTAATTGGATGAAAGTTTAAAATGGGGGAGAAAATGAAACCATGAAAGTAATAGAAGAATAGAAGAAATAGAAGAAAGTAATAATAATAAATAGAAGTAATGAGAGGATTCTCTTAAAATTCTGAAGGCAGTAAGGTTTTTCTCATTGTATCACAAAATCCAAAAGCTACTACAAACACATTGATACATTTGGCTCATAAAAAAATCTGTAAGGCACATAACATAAACAAAGTTGTAAGACAAATGACCAACTTGGGAAAACATTTTCAACTTATGTTACAGGCAAAGGGCTAATTTCCCTAATATTTAAGAATCCCCTGAAAATTGATGAGAAAAAGATTAATAGCCCAAGAGAGAAATGGGCAAAAGATAATAAACAGATGGTCCACAGAAAAGAAACATGGCTCTTATGATGAAGATGCTCAACCCCAGTCATGATAAATCCAAATTAAAATCACATTGAGGGGGTGCCTGGGTGGCATAGTTAGTTAGGCTGTGTCTGCCTTCTGCTCAGGTTAAGATGTCAGGGTGCTGGGGTTGAAGCTCCATGTCGGGCTCTCTGTTCAGCGGGGAGTCTGCTTCTCCCTCTGCCACTCCCCTCGTTTGTTCTCTTTCTCTCTGTGTGTCAAATAAATCAATAAAATCCTTTAAAAAAATCAAACCACATTGAGATACCCTCTCTCACTCATCCTAGTAAAATTCGCAAAATTTGGTATCACACTGTGGAGTAGCAAATACACATTCTCATAAATTGCTGGTAAATTGACACCCTATATCAAGGACAATCTGTTAGTATTTATCAAAATTACAAGTGCATGTACCTTCTGATCCAGTACCCACTTCCAGAATTCTTTTCTGCATATATCCTTACATGAGTACAAAATGACATTCATATAGGTTATTTATTATCATTGTAATGGCAAAATATCAGAAACAGCTAAATGTTCAATGACAAAGGATTGATTACATAAAGGATGGTACCTTCATATACTGGAATATTATACAGCTGTAAAAAGAGACTAAGGAATCTCCTTACGTATTTTATGGAAAGTTCAACAAGATACATTCTAACCAAAAAAGGCAACAGAACAGGGTGTTGCCATTTGTGTAAAAAAAAGAGGGTAACCATAATGATTCCACCAAAAAACTGCTGGAACAGATAAATGAATTCAGTAAAGTTACAAGATCCAAAATCAATGTACAGAAATCTGTTACATTTCTATATGCTAAGAATGAAGCAACCGGGCCACCTGAGTATCTCAGTCGGTTGGGCATCTGCCTTCAGCTCAGGTCATGATCAAGCCCCTTGTCGGGCTCCCTGCTTGGTAGGGAGCGTGCTTCTCCCTCTTTATCTGCCTACCACTGTCCCCGTTGTGCTCTCTCTCTGTCAAAAGATAGATAAAATCTTTTTAAAAAATGAAGCAACAGAATGAGAAATTAAGAAAACAATCCCATTTACACTTGCACCAAAAGCAATAAAATACCTAAGAATAAACCTAACCAAAGAGATGGAAGACCTGTACTCTGAAAACTGTAAAACATTGATAAAAGAAACTGAAGATAACATAAAGAAATGGAAAGACATTCCATGCTCATGGATCAAAAGAACAAATATTGTTAAAATGTCTATACTACCCAAAGAGATCTACAGATTTAAAGCAATCCCTATCAAAATACCAACAGCATTTTTCACAGAACTAGAACAATCCTAAAACTTGTATGAAACCACAAAAGACCCCGAATAGCCTAAGCAATCTTAAAAAAGAAAAACAAAGCTGGAGGTGTCACAATTCCAAACTCCCAAGTTATAATACAAAGCTGTAGAAATCAAAACAGCATGGTACTGTCACAAAAACAGACACACAGATCAATGGAATAGAAGAGAAAACCCAGAAATAATCCCACAATTATATGGTCAATTAATCTTTGACAAAGGAAGAAAGAATATACAGTGAGAAAAAAGTCTCTTCAACAAGCTGTGTTGGGAAAACTGGACATGCAGAAGGATGAAACTGGACTGCCTTTTTTACAGCATACACAAAAATAAACTAAAAATGGATTAAAGATCTAAATGTGAGACCTGAAGCCATAAAAATCCCAGAAGAGAGCACGGGCAGTAATTTCTCTGACATAGGCTGTAGCAACATCTTTCTGGATAGGTCTCCTAAGCCAAAGGAAAGAAAAGCAAAAATAAGCTACTGGGACTACATCAAAATAAAAAGCTTCTGCCCAGCAAAGGAAACAGTCAACAAAACTAATAGTCAACCTACAGAATGGGAGAAGATATTTGCAAATGACAGATCTGATAAAGGGTGAGTATCCAAAATATATCAAGAATTCATACAACTCAACACTCCAAAAACAAATAATCCAATTCAAAAATGAGCAGAAGACATAAACAGACATTTCTCCAAGGAAGACATCTAGATGGTCAACAGACACATGAAAAGATGCTCAACATCACTCATCATCCGGGAGATGAAAAACAAAACTACAATGAGATGTCACCTCACACCTGTCAGAATGGCCGAAATCAACAACACAAGAAACAACAAATGTTGATTAGGATGTGGAGAAAAAGGAGCCCTCTTGCACTGTTGGTGCAGCCTCTGTGCAAAATAGTGGGGAGGTTCCTCAAAGAATTAAAAATAGAACTACCCTATGATCCAGCCATTGCAATACTGGGTACTGGCCCAAAGAACACACAAACACTAATTCAAAGGGATACATGTACCCCTATAGTATTGCAGCATTATTTACAATAGCCAGATTATGGAAGCAGCCCAAGTGTCCACTGATAGATGCATGGATAAAGAAGATGTAATGTGTATATACACTATATATATATATATATATATATATATATATATATAGTATGTGGTACTATATACTATACACACAGATATATATATATATATAGTAACAAATGTCATATATGTAATGGAATATTATTCAGCCAGAAAAAGAATGAAATCTGGGGTGCCTGGGTGGCTCAGTTGGTTAAGCAACTGCCTTTGGCTCAGGTCATGATCCTGGAGTCCTGGGATCGAGTCCCACATCGGGCTCCCTGCCCAACGGGGAGGATGCTTCTCCCTCTGACCCTCCACATCTTGTGCTCTCTCTCTTTCTCTCATTCTCTCTCTCTCTCAAATAAATAAATACAATCTTAGAAAGAAAAAGAATAAAATCTTGCCATTTGCAAAGACATGGATGGAGCTAGGGAGTATAATGTTAAGCAAAATAAGTCAGAGAAAGACAAATACCATGGTTTTGATCATATGTGGAATTTAAGAAACAAACAAAAAAGTGAGCAAAGGAAAGAGAGAGAGAGAGAGAAACCAATAAATAGACTCTTAACTCTGGAATACAAACTGATGGTTACCAGAGGAGAAGAGGGTTGGGGGATGGGGAAATAGGTGATGGGGATTAAGGAGCGCACTTATCATGATGAGCACTGACGAATGTATAGAATTGTTGAATCAGTCTATTGTACACCTGAAATTAATATAATACTGTGTGTTAACTATACTGGATTTTTTTTTTTTTTAAGAGAGGGAGGAATGGTGGAGCACAGAGGAAGACAGACTCCCAAGGCAGTTTCATACCAAGCACAGAGCCCAATGCAGGGCTCTATCTCACAACCCCAAGATCATGACCCAAGCTAAAATCAAGAATTGGACCCTTAACCAACTGAGCCACCCAGGTGCCCCAATATTGGAATTAAAATAAAAAACAAACAAACAAACAAACAAAAACCAAAATAGAGGGGGAAATAACATATTCACAATATCTTGTATATGGAGAACAGTTTTCTTTTCTTTTTTAAAATTTTATTTATTATTTGACACACAGAGACACAGCAAGAGAGGGAACACAAGCAGAGGGAGTGGGAGAGGGAGAAGCAGGCTTCCTGCCAAGCAGGGAGCCCAATGTGGGGCTCAATCCCAGGACCCCAGGATCATGACTTGATCTGAAGGCAGACACTTAAGAACTGAGGCGACCCTGGAGAACAGTTTTCTAGAAGGATAAACAAGAAACTAAAAACAGACTCACCTGTTGGAGGACATGGGAAGTGAGTGGATGGGGAAAGCCTAAAAGGAAGACTTTTTACTGCCTTTTATGTTTAATGTTTGAACAACGTGGGTGTCTTATTTATTTATAATTCTGGGTGTAACCTTCAGAGTCATGGCCAACTTTCCTGACCCACCATTAAAACAGCAGATGGATTGTATTTCTTATCAACTGGAAGATACTGCCCCAAGTCAAACTTTCTACTGGCCACAGGCACTGATTTATTTATTTATCTATCTATCTAAGATTTTACTTATTTATTTGAGAGAGAGAGCAAGAGAGAGCAAGCATGAGCAGAGGGAGAGGCAGGTAGAGGGAGAAACAGACTCTCTGCTGAACAGGGAACCCAACACGGGACTCGAGCCCAGGATCCCGGGACCATGACCCAAAGCGAAGGCAGATACTTAACCAACTGAGTCACCCAGGCACCCCCAAATACACTGATTTCTAAACACCAGTTGGATTTGGGATGCGCTTGAGGTGACTTAAGGGGCAGAATGGAGCTCACTGGCCCTTACTTTGATTTTGCCCCTAACTTTGACCTAAAAAACTTCTTAAAAATTGTATTAAAACATAACAAATTTTGTCATTTCAACCATTTCAGGTGGGTGATTTGGTGGCATTAAGGACATGCACAATGTTGTGCCACCATCACCATCATCCATCTCCAGAACTTTTTAATCTTTTTTTTTTTTAAGATTTTATTTATTTATTTGACAGAGAGAGAGAGACAGTGAGAGCAGGAATACAAGCAGGAAAAAAAGAGAGAAACAGGCTTCCTACCGAGCAGGGAGCCCAATGTGGGGTTCATCCTAGGACCCTGGGATCACAACCTGAGCCCAAGGCAGATACTTAACGACTGAGCCACCCAGGCACCCCATCTCCAGAACTTTTGCACCATCCCAAATGGAAACTCTGTACCCATTAAACAGTAATTGCCCCTTTTCCCCTTTGCCCAGTCCCAGGGAACCTCTTTTCTACTTTCTGTCTCTATAAATTTGCCTATTCTAGATAACATGTGTAAGTGGAACCATACAAATTTGTCCTTTTGAGTCTGGCTTATTTCACTTAGCCTAACCTTTTCCGGGTTCATCCATGGGGCAGCATGTACCAGAATCTCTTTCTTTCTAATGGCTGAATAACATTCCATTGCATGGATAAATTACATTTTATTTATTCATTCATCTGCTGAGGGAAATTTGGGCTGTTTCCACTTTTTAGCTATTGTGAATAACGCTGCTGGGAACGTTGGTGTCCAACGATCTGTTTGAATTCCTGCTTTCAGTTCTTCTGGGAATAAACATCTGGGAGTGGAAATGCCCTAATTTTGGCTTTTAACCAATTGAGCTGGCCAGAGCAACACTCCTGTGATTAAGATTAAGGACTAGATGTTAAGAACGTCGACTATGAGGGACACCCGGGTGGCTCAGTTGGTTAAACATCGGCCTTCGGCTCAGGTTGTGATTCCAGAGTTCTGGGATCGAGTCCCACCTTGGGCTCCCTGCTCAGCGGGGAGCATGCTTCTCCCTTTCCTCCTGGCTTGTGCTCTCTGTTGCTATCTCTGTCTCTCTTAAATTAATTAATCAATGTTCCGGGGGTAGGGAGGGGAGAACCTTGAGTGCGAGTTAGAATACAAACAGTTAACAGTGTAAGACAGCCAACATAAATGCATCACAACCAAATGGCCTTCACAGAGGAATGTGAGGCCACAGGTTTTAATACCTCCCCTCTGTTGCCACGATGATTTCCACAGATGATCCACAGTTGCGCTGATATCTCATGTGGGTTTTCATCCTCAGACCATAAGGAATCCAAAAGACGCCCGGCACCTCCCTCCGCACCCCTCCATAGAGAAGACAGATGGGTCTGCAGCTTCTACCTGCTCCTTGTAATTTGGAACCAGGGCCGTGTCTCTAACTATCACAGTTTTTTTGGCACTCAGCAAAGATGGCCTGTGGTGACACTAATGTATCACTTGCTAATGAGAACTCTGAAAAAGGCTGCAAGCTCAGTAATTTGCTGATAGCCTCCTGACGGTCTCTAAGAGGGCTTCTGGGCAGGGACACCCCGAAAAGCATTAAACTGTGCCAAGGCACCAGTGAATTCGTGAAATAAGCTCTCGGTCCTGCCCACGTCTCTGGCATCAGTGTGCGCTCACCCTGGATCGTGGGGGAGTGGCTATTTTCGAAACTGCTTCCTCTACTTAAAATATTTCAAACCCACAACACCTGGGTGGCTCAGTTGGTTGAGCCTTTGCCTTCCGCTCAGGTCATGATCTCAGGGTCCTGGGATTGAGTCCTGCATCAGGCTCCCTGCTCCACCTCCCACACCTCCCCCCCGCCCCCGTCTGCCTCTGCCTAAGCATGATCTCTCTCTGTCAAATAAATAAATGAAACCTTTTAAAAAATATATTTCAAACCCCTTCTCCAGTGGGTTGAGCGTTGGCGTTTTTGGCCGTGGGCTTGGCCACCAAGAAGTGCCCATGAGGAGGAGCATAGCTACCCCATATTGAGCCTGGGAGCCATCCTCACATGGCCTGGAAGCCAGGCAGATGCAGAGGAGGCTGACCCTTGCCTCCAAGAAGAAAAGAGAAGGATGGCATTTGCAAAATCAGCCTCCTCTGCCTGGAGGAGGAAGAAACAGAATGGACCAGTGAACTCTTGGTAATGGAAGAGCGCTTTGAGGACCCTGAATTCAACCCACAGCAGACATTTTTTCTTCACCAACTCCTCCTGCCAGCGTCACCCTGACTTGTCATGGGAAATTAATGTATTCCTGGTTCTCAGCTATGTGGTTTTGGTATAATTAACCCCACCCCCAGTTCCAGAGATCGATTCCGATTAGCTTAAGACAGAGTTTCCCAACCCCTGGATGTAGCGATGCAGTCTAGCCCAAGCCAATAAAATGCAAGGGAATGACTGCTGGTGTTTCTGGCAAAGAGGAGCCCCCTCATTTGGGGGAAGTATGCAAATAAGGGAAGACTAG
This sequence comes from Mustela nigripes, assembly GCF_022355385.1. Taxonomy (NCBI): domain Eukaryota; kingdom Metazoa; phylum Chordata; class Mammalia; order Carnivora; family Mustelidae; genus Mustela; species Mustela nigripes. The sequence continues at coordinate 43,603,860 of NC_081572.1, forward strand.
TGCCTGGAGTTTCTGGCAGCCATTGTGCCACCATGAGGGAGCACACGCCTGCGAATAAAACCAATACTAAGGATGATGAGGAACCAACAGAGATGTTGGGTCCTAGGCACATTGTTTGAGCCTATATCAAGCCCCACATGAAGTGGGCCCCATCTCTAAATTCTTTGGTTATGTAAGCCAATAAATGACTTATTATCTGAGCCAATTTGAGTTGAGTTTCTGCTATTCACAACATTAAGTTGTCCAGCTAATTCAAACCTCCACAACCAATGCTACAATAAATATAGTTCTTCCAGTGAGGGGAAAAAATTGTTAGCTGTTCAGCAGAGGATAGGGCAGGAACATGAAAAGAGGGAGTCTTGTATCACCTTGAGGAAAAGAGACCCTGCGGATAACCACTTATTCATGAGGAGAGATGCTTTGCCCAGGTGGCAGTATTAGGACCACTCCTGTACAAACTGGAGAAAGAAGACTAAGGCAAGTCTGTCTTAGTTTTGTCTCCCCCTGCTATCCCCACTTCCTCCCTGTAAAATAAGGATGTTAGATGCGTTGAGCTCTGAGCCCTATTTGGCTCTAGGAATCTGTGCATCTTTATTTCTGTACAAAAAAAAACAACACAGGTTTTGGAACTTTGCTGACCCGAGTTCAGATTCTGCTGGCATCAGCTGAGCAACCTCAACCAAGTTACTTAACCTCTCTGACCCTCAATTTCCTGAGCTATAAAATGGGGATATTGGGCACCTGACTGGCTCAATCAGTAAGGCATGTGACTCTTGATCTTGGGGTCATGAGTTCAAGTCCCACTCTGGGTAGAGCTTACTTAAAAAAAAAAATAGGGGTGCCTGGGTGGCTCAGTGAGTTAAAGCCTCTGTCTTCGGCTCAGGTCATGATCTTAGGGTACTGGGATCAAGCCCCATCGGGCTCTCTGCTCAGCGGGGAGTCTGCTTCCCTTCCTCTTTCTCTGCCTACTTGTGATCTCTGTCAAATAAATAAATAAATTAGGGGCGCCTGGGTGGCTCAGTGGGTTAAAGCCTCTGCCTTCCGCTCCAGTCATGATCCTAGAGTCCTGGGATTTAGCCCCACATCTGGCTCTGCTTGGTGGGGAGCCTTCTTCTCCCCCCGCCCCCCCCCCCCCGCCCCGCCGCCTGCTTGTGATCTCCGCCTGCCACGTGAATAAATAAAATCTTTAAAAAAAAGAAATGAGGGCACCTGGGTGGCTCAGTGGGTTAAGCCGCTGCCTTCGGCTCAGGTCATGGATCTGAGGGGTCCTTGGATCGAGTCCCGCATCGGGCTCTCTGCTCAGCAGGGAGCCTGCTTCCTCCTCTCTCTCTCTCTCTGCCTCTCTGCCTACTTGTGATTTCTCTCTGTCAAATAAATAAATAAAATCTTTTTAAAAAATGAGATTTTAAAAAATAAAATGGGGATATTGGGATATTGATCGTTCCTTCTACATAGTGACTTTTGTGAGGACTAAATGAAATCCCAAGTATAAAAGTGCCTGGCATGTGGTATCCATCCTGTAAATGACAGCTCTCCCTATCCCAGCCCACTGCCCTTCTCTGTAAATGTGGGACAGTCCGCCCGCAACTCCGGACCTGCAGTGCCGGAAGTCCGGCTTTTGTAAATAAAGCTTTATTGGAGCACAGCGATGTTCTTTCATTGTGTATTGGCTAAGGCTGCTCTTTAGCTATGTGAGAGCTAAGCCGCTGGGACAAGGACTGTAGGGCCAAAAGCCCCAAATCTTTACTTCTGGACCTTTACGGAATAGCTCACTGTCTCTTGATGGGGAACAGAAGGCCTGACCTTGCTGAAGGAATTTCAGTCACCAGGCAGCAGGTAGAGGAAATACGAAGGAGGTATGAAGGAATGTAATGTCTTGATGCCTCTGGGTCTCTCCTGCTGCTTCTATGGGCAGGTGAGCTTTCCTGCCGAGGGCGGTGGCCAGTCTCTGAGGAGAAAGCCCCCGGGCAGGGAAAAGTCCCCGTGGAAGAAGATGGGATACGACTCAAACCTTCTGTGGCATTTTAGGAAAGGGGCCAAAAGGGAGATTTCTCTATAGACATCCCAGACACACACCTGTACACACGTGTGCACACACACTGCTTCAAGGAAATTGCCAGAGTATTTAAGTATATAAAAAAAAGTAAAGGTGGCAACAGATGTCAGGTTCTGCTCTGGTGCGAAGAAAAAACGACTTCTTTGGGGGGAGCTGTTTTTAGTGGACATGGTATCTGGAAAGGATTACCAATACCAGTGGGTCTCAGGACGGTTGGGTGGCCCCCGCACTAAGCGTTTGTAACTGAGCTTAATGCCACAAACAGGGTACCTGACCCACCATCCAGGGCCATTTATCATCTTCTCTGCACATGGAACTGTGGTGGCACATGGTGCGCTCCACAAACTTAGCTGTTGCTTTCCCAGGTGGTAAGAGCCCACAGTCAGTCCCTTTGACTGTCCCTAAGACTACGTGCTATTTGCACCCCTCTGAGCTGCAGGCTGGTCTCCACAGAAGAATCTGGCAACTCAGTGCTTCCTCTAACAGATAACATCAGGCCCAGGGGCCACTGAACAGTTCATTGTTTTTTTTCTTAACCAGATCTTGTTGGGTGAGGTCAGGGGCCTCACCTCTGGGCCCTAACTGAGTAACAAAACACCTCTAGGCATTTTTTCTGTTTGTTTGTTTTTCTCCTTAGCTCTGTGAGAGAAGCCCACTAGGGCATATCCCACCTTCTTCCCAGAACTCAGGGCTGGAGATCACTCCCCTCACCCCCACCTCCCTGGAGAAGTGGCCTTGATGAATTTGCCCTTTCTCCTTCACCCTCTTCCTGTTTTCCTCTCTGTCTCAAATACAGAAGCTAATGCTTGTGACATTTTTCATGTGTTAACTGTTTGAAGCCTTGTCACTCTCATGAAGTTGGTAATACTGTGATCCTTATTCTGCAGAGGAAGGAACTAAGGCAGACGTCATTAAGTGATTTGTCCGAGGCCATGCAGCTAGGAAGGGGCAAGGGTGGGAGTCAAGGCCAGGTTCCCTGGTTTAAAACCGCTGTGCTTTTCTACTTCCCCAGATTCCACACGCCATATGCGTGTGCACACACACCGCACATACTCTCAGATCCTCCCTGATCTGGACACCGCTGCTGGAAGCAGGGTGCCGTCTGGGCTTCTGGGATCTGTGCATTGTCTCTTCTGGACTCCTGACGCCCTCTCGTGCTGGGCTTTGCCCCTGTCCAGGGGTGACCTGATAGCAAGTCTCACCCTCAGGATGATCACACAGCCCCGCACTGCCCTAACTGTTATACCCGAGTTTTCGTGTCTGAGAGACCACCAAGGAGCCAACACCGATGCAATCACACAAGGGTTTATTTAACAAGCTTAAGCTTGGGCCCAAGTATACCCAACACAGCGGAGGAGGGACTTGGACCCCGAGCTTAGTTAAGGCAGGGGTATTTATGGGTTCCTGTTACTAAAGCAGGGTGGGGCTTCCTGTTACTAAAGTAGGGTGGGGGTCTCTGGAACCAAAGCAGGGTGGGGGTTCTTAGAACTAAAGTAAAGTAGGGGAAAGTTCAACCCTTGGGCATAGGGGTCTGAGATGGCTGCCGGAGCTAAGATGGCTGTTCTTATGCTAAGGCTAAACCTGAGGTGGGATGGCCTTAATTTTTCTCGGCCTCCACACTAACCTCGGCTCCTCTGGATCTGGGCACAGCTGTTCTCATTCTTCAGTAGCCTTTGGTGTTCCCTGAGCATCGGAGCTTGTAGGCTCCTGAGGTGTGTGAGTCCTCTGTCGATGACACCACCGACACCAGAGAGGCTTGCTGGTGCAGATGGGGACCCCCCACCACCAGTCCTTTCCTGGGATCCCAAAATGGGAGAAAATGGATGGCCCTAAGGAGCAGCATTCTCATGTCTATTTCACATCATTTGCCCCGATTTCCCCATTTTACAATGAGGCCACTGGGGGCTAGCAGGGATACTGGGGGCTAGCTCCCCAAGATACCAGCTGGCCCACTGCAGCACTGCAAGTCCAGCCCTGGGTTGTCTTTCCCATCTAGATGGTGTTGGACATCATCATTAGGGTGAACTGGCCCCTAGCACCAAGTGAGGGCAGGCATGGTGTCTGGTTTTCCCCCTGAACATGGTCTTTCTTTCTTTCTTTTTTTTTTTTTAAAGATTTTATTTATTTATTTGACAGAGAGAAATTACAAGTACACTGAGAGGCAGGCAGAGAGAGAGAGAAGGAAGCAGGCTCCCTGCTGAGCAGAGAGCCCAATGCGGGACTCGATCCCAGGACCCTGAGATCATGACCTGAGCCGAAGGCAGCGGCTTAACCCACTGAACCACCCAGGCGCCCCTGAACATGGTCTTTCTTATGGAAGAGATGTGGACATGGGGCACAGTGTCAGAATGCGTGTAGGTCAGGGATTTCCCGAGGGTGGTGCTCATCCCCAGGTGGGTGGTCCATGAGATGATTTCAGGTGGCACTTGCTTGTTTAATAAGAGTGATGTGCATATGTTACTGGGCACTAGGGAAGTATACAGGAGAGGCGCCAATTCTATTAATGTGTAACATGCCTGTATATGGCTGCTTAAGAGGAGGCTCAGGGACAAAAAATCCAGTGAGTAAATAGTAGCACCGGACATTTGTTGATCTAAGCAAATGACCATTGGGAAATGCTTTTGTGGACAATACCAGCAATTTTATAAAGGCTTAAACCAGCCCTGGCCTCTAATGAAAACATACCCCACCCCAACCTCATTAATTACCAAAGAACTGCAAACTCCAATGAGAATGAGATACGGTTTTTCACCTTTCAGATTGGTAAAGATTATAAAGATTATATGTTCTCACTTTGGCAGCACATATACTAAATTTAGAACACCACGGAGAGGACTGGCATGGTCCCTGGGTACAGATGACATGCAAATTCAGGATCACTCTCCCTTGAGGCTGTTGTAGGAGTGATCAGGTTGGTGTTACTGAGAACGGGAGCTTTTTTTTTTTTTAGATGGAAATAGGAGGAGAGTAAGTAGAAATTCTGTCATCCTGTATATGAATTGGGAAAATCACTATAAATTCATTGTGGGGTAACCCGATGGGGTAGAGGCCGGGTTTACCCAAGGCAGAATAAAGAAGACAGAAGTTTATTGAATTCACGGGAGCAGCCGGCAGGACAGCAGGACAGCAAGGGAGAGACTGTCTGCCAGGAGGCAGGGCTGAGGGGCTATAATTCAGGAGAGGAGTGAGGAGGTATGGGAATGTGTGGAACTTTCCTTCTTTGGTACCTGTGCCCGGTTGTAAGTCACCCTTTGGTCAGCTAGGGTCTGCAGCTTTTTTTTTTTTTTTTTTTTTTTAAGATTTTATTTATTTGACAAAGAGAGAGCACAGGAGCAGGGACAGAGGGAGAGGGAGAAGTAGAGTCCCCTGCTGACCAGGAAGCCTGAAATGGGACTGGATCCTAGGACTCCTGGGATCGTGAGCTGATCGGAAGGCAGACCCTTAGCGACTGAACCATCCAGGCGCCCTGGTCTTGCAGCTGTTTTGAGATGGGTAGCCTCTGTACTCAGATGGGTCTGTCCGCACTCAGCCCAGTGGCCCCTGCGTGCCCTTCTACCCCATTGGCTTCCAGGGCTTACGCCTGCTCCCTAAAAGCGGCCTCTACATTCATGATGTAGTTTAAATATAAATATTTCCTAGTTTTTTCCACTGAAAAGACCTAGAAATAATGACTAATGCAATAGAAATAAACACCTTGAATAACTTAACTGACGTCTCCAAATGCCATTTCCCACTAAAAGGAAAACTGGGCTCTTCAGAGAAATAGCTGATTTTATGCCTGGGACAGGAAATACAACAGACAAGATAAGCCTGGAACATCTTGTCAAATAAGAAAACAATAAAGCTATCAAAGGCCACTGGTCTGAGGTCAAAAGCCTAGAAAGCCCCAGTTTGAAGAAGCTCCTGCTGGCAAAGATGGGAGAATCGGAACATCAGTAAAGACAATAGTGACAATGGAACAAAACACGTGAGCATAGTTAAAGCCCCAAATCAATTATTATATTAAAAGCAATTCAAGGGGCGCCTGGGTGGCTCAGTTGGTTGGATGACTGCCTTCGGCTCAGGTCATGATCCTGGAGTCCCGGGATCGAGTCCCACATCAGGCTCCCAGCTCCATGGGGAGTCTGCTTCTCCCTCTGACTTCCTCGCTCATGTTCTCTCTCACTGTCTCTCTCTCAAATAAATAAATAAAATCTTAAAAAAAAATAAAAAAAAAATTAAAAAAAAATTAAAAAAAAATAAATAAATAAAAGCAATTCAAGACAAAATAAAACTTCATTGTTACCTCTCAAGGACACTAGTAAACCAACTCATCTTATTTTTTAAGGTTTTATTTATTATTTATTTTATTTTTTAAAAAGATTTTATTTATTTGACACAGAGAGAGATCACAACTAGGCAGAAAGGCAAGCAGAGAGAGAGGGGGAAGCAGGCTTCCTGCTGAGCAGAGAGCCCAAAACAGGGCTCCATCCCAGGACCCTGAGATCCTGACCTTAACTAAAAGCAGAGGCTTAACCCACTGAGTCACCCAAGTGCCCCTAAGCTTTTATTTTTAACTAATCTCTACACCCAACGTGGGGCTTGAATCCACATCCCTGACATTAGAAGTTGCATGGTCCACTGGCTAAGACAGCCAGGCACCCCTAAACCAAGTCATTACTTTAAAAAATTGGAAATAGGGGCTCCTGGGTGACTCAGTTGGTTAAGCAGCTGCCTTAAGTGGCTCAGGTCATGATCTCAGGGTCCTGGGATGGAATCCGGGGTGATCCATATTGGCTGTGGACTCCCTGCTCAGCGGGGAGCCTGCTTTTCCCTCCCCCTCGACTCCCTCCTGCATGAGCACACGCTCTCTCTTAAATAAATAAAATCCTAAAACATAAAAATAAAAAATTGAAATAAAGGTAAAAAATCAAGCACCTATCATGTGTTTCCCCTATGAACTGTATCTCTGGATAGCCAAATGGTCAATGAGGGCAAATGTCTCTTTACGGACATTTTCCAGCTACTAAATGAAGAAGTGATGATAGTGTAACATCCTTTGCAATCATCAGCAATCGGGGCTAACCTCACAAGAAGAAACCTGACCAGAGATGATGGCATTTTTCCACAGAAGACATTCAAATGACCAATAAGCATATGAAAGGGTGCTCAGCCTCACTAAGCAGTAGGGAAATGCAAGTCAAAACCACAACTGAGACATCAGCTCACACCTGTAGGGTGTCTGTTATCAAAAAGATAAGAGATAATAAGTGTTGGTAGGGGTGTGGAGAAAAGGAAACCCCAAGCACTGTTTTAGGAATGCAAATTGATGCAGCCACTATGGAAAACAGTACAGGTGGTCTTCAAAAAATTAAAAATAGAGGGGCGCCTGGGTGGCTCAGTGGGTTAAAGCCTCTGCCTTTGGCTCAGGTCATGATCTCAGGGTCCTAGGATCGAGCCCTGCATTGGGCTCTCTGCTCAGCAGGGAGCCTGCTTCCCTCTCTCTCTCTCTGCCTGCCTCTCTTCCTACTTGTGATCTCTGTCTGTCAAATAAATAAATAAAATCTTTAAAAAAAAATTAAAAATAGAATTATCATATGATCCAGTAATCCCACTTCTGGGTATATATCCAAAGTAAATGGAATTACCATCTGGAAGAGATATTTGCCTTCCCATGTTTATTACTAATACATACTACAATATGGTTGAAACTAGAAAACATTATGTTAAGTGAAATAAGTCAGAAAAGTCCAGAAGAAGGCTGGTGGCTAGTGGGTTGGCAGGAATATAGGCAGTGACTGGTAATGGGCACAGGACTTAAAGGATTCTGGAAATAAATAATGGTGGTGGTTACACAAGTGAGAAAATACCCAAACACTACAGAATTGTTCACTTTAAAATGGCAAGATTTATAGCATATGAATGGTATCTCAATAAAAAAAAAAAGCCCATAATTAATCTACAATAAAAAATTACTAGAACCAATGCACAAGTTTAGCAAGGTCTCAGGATACAAAGTCAATATACAAAAACCAATTATAATGTTATATACCAACAATGAACAGTTAGAAAATGAAATAAAAGACAATCCCATTTACGAGAGCATCAGGAAAAATAAAGTACTTAGAAACTGAGCAAAAGATATGCAAACCTACACACTGAAAATGTGAAATATTGCTAAACACAATTAAAGAAGACTTTAACGTATGGGGAGATACACTGAGTTCATGGTCTGGAAGGAAGACTTACTGTTAAGATGGCAGTTCGGGGCACCTGGGTGGCTCAGTGGGTTAAGCCGCTGCCTTCGGCTCGGGTCATGATCTCAGGGTCCTGGGATCGAGTCCCGCATTGGGCTCTCTGCTCAGCAGGGAGCCTGCTTCCCTCTCTCTCTGCCTGCCTCTCCATCTACTTGTGATTTCTCTCTGTCAAATAAATAAATAAAAATCTTTGGGACGCCTGGGTGGCTCAGTTGGTTGAGCAGCTGCCTTCGGCTCAGGTCATGATCCCAGCGTCCTGGGATCGAGTCCCACATCGGGCTCCTTGCTCAGCAGGGAGCCTGCTTCTCCCTCTGCCTCTGCCTGCCATTCTGTCTGCCTGTGCTCACTCTCTCCCCCTCTCTCTCTCTGATTAAAAAAAAAAAAAAAAAAAAAAAAAGATGGCAGTTCTCCACAAATGTATCTGCACATTCAATGAAATCCCAAACAAAATTCAAATAGGCTTTTCTGAAAAATTGACAAGCTGATTTTAAGATTTATACCAAAAGTCAAAGGACCTAGAAATAGCCAAGAAACGTTTTTAAAAGGGCTGTTGGAGGGTTTTCACTACCTGATTCAAGACCTATTATAAAACTGGGGTAACAAAACAGTGATATTGCTATGAAAACGGACATAGACATCAACACAACAGAATGGAGTCTGGAAATAGAGCCACACTTACATGGTCAATTGACTTTTTACAAAGCTGCTGGAGTAATTAGAACTGAAAAGTGTCTCCTTACTAAATGGAGCTGCAACAATTGGATATTCACATGGGAAGAAACAGCCTCTGCCCTGACCCTCTATCATGCCCCCAAATTAACTAAAAGTGGATTAGAGGGATGCCTGGGTAACTCAGTTGGTTAAACATCTGCCTTTGGCTCAGGTCATGATCCCAGGGTCCTGGGATCAAGCCCTGCATTGGGCTCCCTGCTCAATGGAAAGTCTGCTTCTCCCTCTCCCACTCCCCTACTTGTGTTCTCTCTCTTGCTGCCTCTCTGTCAAATAAATAAATAAAATCTTTTTTTTTTTTAAGTGGATTAGAGACTACAACACTAGCCCTAACACTATTAAACTTCTAGAAGCAAACATCAGAAATCTTTGTGATGTTGGGTTAGACAAAGATTTCTTTAACAGAACACAAAAAGAACAAAAAAATTTATAAACTGTAAATTGTATATACATATCTATAAACTGTAAAAAATTAATAAACTATGTCATCAAAATAAAAACATGTTCACTGAAAAAAATGAAAAGGCAAGCCACAGACTAGGAGACAATTATTTGCAAAATACATCTGACAGGGACGCCTGGGTGGCTCAGTTGGTTAAGCGGCTGCCTTCGGCTCAGGTCATGATCCCGGCGTCCTGGGATCGAGTCCCACATCGGGCTCCTTGCTTGGCAGGGAGCCTGCTTCTCCCTCTGCCTCTGCCTGCCACTCTGTCTGCCTGTGCTTGCTCTCGTTTCTCTCTCTATGACAAATAAATAAAATTAAATCTTTAAAAAAAAAAAATACATCTGACAAAAGGCTGGAATAAAGAATATAAAGAAGTATTACAACTCAATTATAAGAAGACAAACATCCTCTATGAAATGAATAAAAGGTATGTACAGACACTTCACGAGGAGTATTTGTGAATGGCCAACGAGCACATGAAAATATGTTACACATCACTAGTCATCAAAGCAACATAAACTAAAATGGCTAAAACGGAAAGACTGACAATACTAAGTGTTGAAGAGGATATAGAGCAATGGGACCCTCATACCCTGCTGGTGGTAGCAGAAAATGGTACGGTCACTTCTGGAAGCAGAATCTTACCAAGTTAAACATACAGTTGTCAAACAACCCAACAATTCCGTTCCTTTGTGGGTGGTTTTTTGTTTTTTTGGTTTTTTTTTCCTGGAGAGAAATGAATACGAATCTCTACACAAAGACAACCCAAACATTCATCACCTGGAAAGTGGATGAACAAATATGGGTATTCATAGTATGGAGTACCACTCAGCAATAGAAAGGAAGGAATGACCTAAACTTTACCAACTCTCCTAATCTCATCAAACTAGAATCCATTTATCTGCAAGATGATGATAATACTTCTTCATAGCACTTATGATAGAGGCTGAAATTGATAAAATACATTAAAATGCCTATTCTCAACCCTGGGGGGGCAGAGGGAAGGGAGGAATGAAATATAAATACACTTAACATAGATGAGACTCAAACACATTATGCTAAGTTTCAGCACTCAGTCTGAACACCACAAACTGCCTTCATTCATAGAAATTCCAGAAAAAGCGGGGTGCCTGGGTGGCTCAGTGGGTTAAGCCTCTGCCTTCGGCTCAGGTCATGATCTCAGGGTCCTGGGATCGAGCCCCACATCAGGCTCTCTGCTCAGTGGGGAGCCTGCTTCCCCCTCTCTCTCTGTCTGCCTCTCTGCCTCCTTGTGATCTCTCTCTCTGTCAAATATATAAATAAAATCTTAAAAAAAAAAATTCCAGAAAAGGCAAAACTTGTGACAGAAATGACAGAAAACTATTTGGAACTGGGAGTCATGAAAAGGGATTGACTGCAAAAGAGCAAGAGGGAACATTTTAGGGGGTCCTGGCTGGCTGAGCTGTAAAGCATGTGACTCAGGGTTGTAAGTTCGAGTCCTATGTTGGATATAGAGATTACTTAAAAATAAAAATCTTGGGGTGCTTGGGTGGCTCAGTGGGTTAAAGCCTCTGCCTTTGGCTCAGATCATGATCTCAGGGTCCTGGGATCGAGCCCCATATCAGGCTCTCTGCTCAGTGGAGAGCCTGCTTCCCCCTGTCTCTCTGCCTGCCTCTCTGCCTACTTGTGATCTCTCTCTCTGTCAAATAAATAAATAAAATATTAAAAAAAAATATATATATATATTTAAAGATCTCTGTCAAATAAATAAATAAAATCTTATATATTCTATATAATATATATAATTTATATATAAAATATATAAATAAAATCTTTATATATTATATATAATATATAAATAATATATATATAATTTTTATATAAAAATATATATTTTTAAAGATTTTATTTATTTATTTGACAGAGAGAGACACAGGGAGAGAGGGACACAAACTGGGGGCGTAGGAGAGGGAGAAGCAGGCTTCCCGCCAAGCAGGGAGCCAGACATGGGGCTTAATCCCAGGATCCTGGGATCATGACCTGAGCTGAAGACAAAGGCTTAAAGAGTGAGCCACCCAGGTGCCCCCAAAATAAAAATCTTGTGGGATGAAATCTTTCCATTTGCAATGATGTGGATGAAACTAGAGGGTATTATGCTGAGCAAAATAAGTCAATCAGAGGAAGACAATTATCCTATGATCTCTCTGATATGAGGAATTTGAGAGGCAATGTGGGGGGTTTGGTGGGTAGGGAAGGAAAAAATGAAGCAAGATGGAATTGGGAGGGAGACAAACCATAAGAGACTCTTAATCTCACAAAACAAACTGAGGGGTGCCCCGGGGTACAGGGGTAGGGAGAGGGTGGTTGGGTTATGGACATTCGGGAGGGTATGTACTATGGTGAGTGCTGTGAAGTGTATAAGCCTGATGATTCACAGACCTGTACCCCTGGGGCAAATAATACATTATATGTTAATTTTAATAAATAAATAAAAATAAAATAAAAGTTTAAAACAAACAAACAAAAAGATTGCATAAGGTAGAGGCTCAAGGGTCCAGGTGGAGTACTAATCATTCATTCATTCATTCATTCATTCGTCATTTATCATTCCTCAGGAGATGTGTGGTAGGTTCTGGCTGTTTGGAACCACATTAGGTACTCTGGCAGCTGGAGGAAGAGGAAATGCCAGTCGGCTAGAGCCAGGATATCCTCAAGGAGCCATGGAATTAATTACAGTGTGGTGTGACCAGTGCTGGAACCAAGGGAAATCCCTCTGCAGATCAGTATGTCTCACTAGACCCAGGGAAGGGAAGGCGTTAGAGAGAAAGTCACAGGTGAGCTGGGCTTTGATAGGTGCAAAAGGCTCTCACCAGGCAGAGGAGGAAGTAGCCTGGCAAAAGTAGAACCCGAGACCAAGGAGTAACTGGGGGAATGGTGAAGCATCTGGTGTGGCTATATGGTGGGGGGGGGGGGGGGGGGGGGGGGGCTGGAGGGGGTCTTAGTGGAGAGAACAGAGAGGGAAAGCAGGGAAGGACACAGGACCTAGTGCAAACATTTTTGTCAGGAGATTATCCCAGAAAGTGGAAGTGAGAGAGACAGACAAGGGAAAGTCAACAGAGAGTTCATTATGGATTGGTTACCACTATGAACCAGTGGGGCTCATTCCTATTGGACCACTGAGTCAGAAACGCCCTCCAAAGACAGGAGCCCGGGGCATTTATTTATTATTATTTTTTTAAAAATATATATTTTTATTTATTTGACAGAGATCACAAGTTGGCAGAGAGAGAGAGGAAGGGAAGCAGGCTCCCTGCTGAGCAGACAGCCGGATGCGAAGCTCGATGCGGGGCTCCATCCCAGGACCCTGAGATCATGACCTGAGCCAAAGGCAGAGGCTTAAACCACTGAGCCACCCAGGTGCCCCTTCCCAGGGCATTTATTAAGCAGCTCTTATTTCCACCTTCTCTGAGATGCCCTGGGGATATTAACATCCATCCCCCTTAGAAGCTTCCATCTGGGGGGCACCTGGGTGGCTCAGTGATTTAAAGCCTCTGCCTTCAGCTCAGGTCATGATCTCAGGGTCCTGGGATCAAGTCCTGCATCAGGCTCTCTGCTCAGCAGGGAGCCTGTTTCCCTCTCTCTCTCTGCCTTCCTCTCTGCTTACTTGTGATCTCTGTCAAATAAATAAACTCTTAAAAAAAGAAGAAGAAGAAGAAGAAGAAGAAGAAGAAGCTTCCATCTGGGATGCCCTTGAGAGCTTTGCGACTTTGGGAAAAACAAAACAAAACAAAACAAAACCCAGGCCAGAAAGTGGCAGATCATAGGGGCGGGGGTGCTTGAGGTGAGAGCACAGCAGCTCATGGGAAGTGTCCACTGCAGCTGCAGCAGAAATCTGAGATGGGCCAAAGGGAGATGGCATGAGACCCAAAAAGTATTTGCTCATAGGGAGACTCAGGTTAAGGGACTGAATGGGTGCAGCAAGTGGAAGAAAATATTCAGGAAATGGGTTGGAAAAGTAGGTTGGGGTCAGAGGATCCATTGTCAAGAGTCTTATATGCCAGGTTACAAAGTTTAAACTTTATTTGCCAGACCAAGCACCTAACAGGTGTTCAATAAATATCTATTTTTTAAAGATTTATTTATTTATTTTAGAGTGAGGGCATAGGTGGGGGACGGGGCAGAGGGAGAAGAGAGAGTGTCTTAAGCAGACTCCCTGCTGAAAGCAGAGTCCCATGCCCGGCTCTATCTCACAACCCCAAGATCATGACTTAAGCCAAAACCAAGAGCTGGATGCTTAATGGAACGCACCACCCAGATGTTCCTACAGGGGCTCAGCTCAGTAGATATATTTATTGAACGAATGACCGCTAATGACAGATGCACCTGGACCAACCCCTTGCAAATCCCCTGGGCTTTAGAATCCAGTAGACTAGCTGTGTGGCTTCCAACCTCTTTGATCTTTTATTTCTCTCTCTCTCTCTGAAGTAGCAACAATAATACCTTTTTTACAGGGTTGTTGTTAGGAATTAGATGAGATCAAAGATGTATGGCAACTAGAGGTATGGATTCAATAAATGTCAGCCACTCTATCCCTGCCCCCATGATGACCCAAAGCCAAGTAATAAAGCTGAACTATCCACTAGCTAGAGACAATGAAGGTTGCTCCTGGGATCTGTTTACAGAAGATGTATGCTGGCATTTCCAGCTATATTGGTCCTTGTGGAAAAAATTAGTGGCATTAGTAACAACTTCCTTGGACCAAAAGGGAATCATACGGCTGTTTTAATTAAAGGACAGAGTTGAAACTATCCTCCTAGGAAATTTACAAATTCAGAAATTGAGGCTTGTAGTAACTTACAGGGTGTTTTTTTTTTTCCTTTGTGCATTTAAATGTACATATCAAAACATCTTCCAATCAATATACTGTTGACTGGGGCCATCCATCCTTACCGTGCAGCATTTCTCTCCCATTCTGAAATTTTAACAGAAGTCAAGATATTTGTGGACTCTGTTCGATGGACTACCCCTGCCCTGGCTCTCTGTAGGCATCGGGAGCTCCTCAGTACTTCCCAGTGGACAAAAGAGATTGTGGCAACCTCTGGGGTGGTAGGGAGAGAATATGAAGCTAAGGTGGGACAGAAAGCCGCTTGACGAACTAGGTAAAGGATGGAGAAATCACTCAAACTGAGGACTACTCAATTAATTAATTAATTAATTAATTTTTAGATTTTATTTATTAATTTGACAGAGAGACAGAGATCACAAGTAGGCAGAGAGGCAGGCAGAGAGAGAGAGAGAGGAGGAAGCAGGCTCTCCACAGAGCAGAGAGCCCGATGCAGGGCTCCATCCCAGGTCCCTGGGATCATGACCTGAGCTGAAGGCAGAGGCTTTAACCCACTGAGCCACCCAGGCGCCCCTCAATTAATTTATTTTAAAACATATTCATTCCTTCAGTTTGCACAAGACAAACACTATGATGAGTCATGCCACTAGCACACCATTTTTTTTTTTTTTTTAAGAGAAAGAAGGAAGAAAGGATATTGGGAAAATGAGTAAACACAGACTTTGTCAAGGAAGGAAATTCTAGAGTTGAGAAGCCTCTGTGGGAAGCACATCTGCTCCTAGTCTGAAGTGATTCACAACTGGAGAAACTGAGCAGGAGCCACAAGGTGGAAATTCATTCATCTTCCTGCTCATTCATTCATTTATTCATTCATTTCTTTCATTCAACAATGATCAATAATCTCTACTACCCTCTGGAAGAAGCAGAAAGAATACAAAAAGTGGAAAAGATACAAACCTGTCTTTGAGGGCTCTACAAGTAGAGGGAACAAAAGATGTCACTAATAGTTATAATAGATTGGAGCAAGGGCAAAGATAAAGACTCGGAGGAGATGCAGTGGTGGCGCAAAGGTGGGGGGTGGTGCACAGCAAAAAAGTCTTCTCAGTGGGAATCCCCCAGGCAGCAGGGAGTTATGCCTGTGTGTAGGGATGGGAGTTCCAAGGAGGAGGAAAGGTCACTCGGAAAGAGGGAGACATCTTTGAGGACAGTGTGGAGTTGTTAAGTCTAAAGCATAGGAAGAAGCTATAGAGGTGGGCCGGGACCATGTATGGGAGGACCTTCTATGTCCTGCAGCGACTAGGCACCATCCTGTAGGTAATGAGGAGCCAAGGAAGGGTTTTTAGCAAAAGCATGGCACTATCCCATTTGTGGCTTAAAAAAAAAAAAAAAAAAAAAGTCTTCCTGGTATCTTTGCAATAGCCAGCATTGAGGGATGGGCTGAAAGGGATTGAGGAGTGGGGGTAGGCTAGCCTGTTCAGACAGTTCAGGTGAGAAGCTAATGGCAGGTGGCTAGAGGAAAAGGGTTGCTGGGCTTAGCTCTAGGCCCCAAAGGGCAGGAAGAATTTCCAGTCTCTCAGAATATCAATTTCCTCATCTTTAAAATGAAGGAAACGTGAATCACCAATAAGGCTCCCCTGTTGCAGCAGGCACAAGGCAGCTGATCAGGATCCCTCTCTGGGGACACTGGGGCCTCAGCGGAAACCCTGGAAAGAGGAAGAGCAAAGTGCTTTGCAGCCACAGGCAGAGGGGAAGCAAAGCAGAAGCCCCCCATGCACTCCACCACGAGCGCCCAGGCACCTGTCCCCAGCTCCTCTTTTCTTTTCCTCCCTAGGGTAACTGTGTGAGGCCACAAAGAGGAGGTGGAATTGGAGGGCCGTCTTAGATGCCCACGTGTCTAAGGCTCCTGCTGCCATGGTTTGATTCGGTCAGGCGGGAGTACGCTCAGCTTTGAAGTCACAGGGGTCTCTAGCAGAGCCACTTGGAGCTGTCACCCTTGCCCGTTTCTCCCCCGGAAAAGCTCCAGTGAACACTGGAGAGAGCGCATGAAAAGGGACTCGCAAAAACCAAAGTTCACTCCCCCGTTCTGGACTGAATAGCTCTGTTATCCTGATCACGTCAGTCCAAGGCGCTCAATAAATCCGGGTAGGGATAACCCCGCCGGGCGGCAGCCCGCTCCCTCTGACACCTGTCCTCGCCGCCGCGCCACCTCGCCTTTCCCCGCACCGTCTCCCTCCAGGTCCCAGGCGCCGTGCCGGCTCTGGGCAGACCAGGCCGCGGAGAGCCGGTGGGGCGGGAGGTTGGCCGGGAGCCCGGGGCGCTCCCGCGCTCTCCCTCACCCGGGCTCCCGCCTCCCCCGGCCGCGCGGCCCCGCGCTCGGATGCAGGGAGCCGGCGCGGACTGCGCGCGGCTGCGGGAGCGGCGCCGCGGAGGCGGCGGGGAAGGTGCGAGCCCGGCCTACCGTGGTCAGCTGGAGTGTCGCGGGCGCCGCTCCGGGGCGCGCCAGCCTCAGGGGGGAGGCGGCCCGGCGCCACTGAGGCTCCGCCCCCGCCGAGGTTCCCCCGCAGCCCGGAGCCCGCCGGGCGCCCTGGGCCGGGCGGCGGGAACTGCAGACCGTGGGCTCTGCGCGTCCGGCCCAGGGCGGGCCCAGGGCCCCCAGACGCCCGCCTCCGCCGCGGGTGGCCTCTTACGTCAGGGAGGCGAAACCCAGAAGAAGGGGGGGGGGGGGAAAGGCCTAAGGGCGGAAGGGGAAAAACTTTTATTTTTTCTCCTATTTTCTTCAGGGGCTGAAGTGAAGGGCAGGCGACTGCGCCAGCGCGGGCTTCCGGGAACAGCCCGGCGCGACCCCAGCCCGCTGCGCGCGGCCGAGCCGGGCCCGGGAGGCCCGAAGGGGCGGCCGCCATGTGGGACCCTCAGGACTTCGAGCGCCACTGGCAGGCCGAGTTCCCCGGGGAGAAGGCCCCGGTCATGCGGCTGGACTCGGTGCTGGACATGGAGCGGGAGCTGGAGCGCTGCAAACTCAACCTGAAGCGGCTGCAACAGGTGTTGGCTGAGGAGAAGTTCAAAGTCTCCTACCTGCAGGCAGCCCTGGCCGCGGAGAAGCGGGACCTCGGCTGCGGGCGCTCGGAGGACGGAGACGGCGACCCGCCGGGAGCTTGGGCGGAGGAGCCGGCGCCGGCCGGGCCGGAGGGGACGCCGCCACCGCGCGAGAAGCAGGGCGCCGCGGGCGGCGGCGGAGACCCCCCAGGCCCCTGGCGCGGGGACCCGGAGGCGGCCGCGAAGGCCGAGGCTCCTCCCTACGCGTGCCCGGACCTTCCCACCTGGCCCGGGCCGGCGGGAGCGGGGGGCGCGGTGCGCAGCCTGACCGCCGCCATCCACCAGCAGCTGGTGCAGCCTCGCCTCCTTTTCAGGTCCCAGGAGGACCACGCGCCCCCCGGCCACGATGACACAGTCCCCAGCGCCCAGGAAGAGGAGCTGCCCTCCGGGACCCGCGCGGGGCGGGGCTCGGAAGAGGGCGAGCCGGACGCCTCGGTCGCGGAGGATGGGGGCAATAGCAGTGACCACGACTTCGAGATGGTGGATTTGAACGAGAAATTCGTCCTCGGCCACTTGCTCGTGGGCCCCTGCCGGCTCGGAGCCCGCGATGAGGCCGAAAAGCCGGCGCGGGCGGGCAGCCCCCATCGCTGGATGCACCTGATCCCCGGGGGCCGGCGGCAGCAGCGCCGGAGCCGCGACCTGGAGCAGCTGGAGGCGGAGGCCAAGGACGGGCGGAGCTCGCCCCTGGCGGCCGAGGAGCATCCCCGGCGTGGGGCTCGCGAGCACCTCCCCCCGTGGCGGCGCAAGAGGTTCCTGCGGGTGCCGGAGTGGGACTCGCCCAGCCACAGCTCTCCAGAGAGGGGCAGTGACTGCAGCCGCAACAGCTCGGACCACGAGGACGGCTTCTCTGCAGGTAGGCGCACCCCTCGCGCATCCCGGGGGCTTCTGGCCCCTTCCCGCACCCCCTCCCTGACTCCTCTTGTTGGTCCCGTTTAATCTCCGGCGCTTGGGAAGAAGGGAGATGACATTAATCTGTTTACCTTGAAACCACTTGTAGAATTGGGTGGGGGGGGGAAGATTGTGCAACATGATTTCGCCTCGGGCGAGTTTATGAAAACAAGCAGTATGGCGTTGCCCGGGGGGGTGGGGGGGTGAGGGAATGGTGTGCCTGGCTAGACCATGGGAGGACTCTTTCATTTCAGGCCTCGGCCCTCATGCTCTGTGGTAATAACATCACCGTCCGCCCTCCCTCCAGCTCCTCTTCCACAGGTCGATCCGATTCCTTTGCACCACTATATAGTACCTTTCTCTACACAAACTACAGTGGGTCCCCATTTCTCCCCAGATTCCTTGATGTGAAAGTTTAAATCTTGCACATAATTTTCCCAACTTATCTCTTATCTTCTGAGAGCCTGTGTCTCGTGTTCTGGCCAAATGGCAACACCCTCTCACTCAGGGAAAGGTCCATAATCCTTGCTGTCCCCTCCCTTTGCTGGCTGTCCCCTTCCTAGAAGGCTACACCTCATTGCTCAGGTTCCTGGAGCCTGAGTGGGAAGGGGAGGGCATTGAATCGTAGTTTTCAAGCTGGCCTGGTGCCCGGAGATCATGTCTAATGCAGTGTCTTAGTTTGACAAAGGAGAAAGCTGAAGTTCAGGAAGATTAAGTGCATGTTGAAGTGAGTTGAGATCCTACACGGGGCTTCTGTCATTTGTTGTTTCCCTGGACATCTGCCCTCTGTTTTGAGGACAGGGCCCGGTCCTAGCCATCTCTGAATCCCCTTGTGGCAGTCAGTATGGTGCCTTGCACATGGTAAGGGCTCACTAAATATTTCTTGAATAAATGGATGACTGCATTGTACTGAATGTCTCCCCACCACCCAACTCCTCATAGGTCAGGGAGTGGGAGTGGGGCTGAGGAAGAAAGGACAGATAGGGACGTGAGGATGGCCAGTGACCACTACTTTGCTGCCCCTGGAACTCTCAGGATCTCTTCAGTCATAGGGAAGGCTTATTAAACTGATGTCTGGTTGGGTCAAATCGTGATCAGGAACTTAAGATGCCTTCCTGCTCAGTGAAGGAGAAAAAAAAAAAAAAAGAAATCACTGAAGCTGGGATTGTTCCAAAATCTCCATTATTAGATCTTATCTGGGTGAGTTTGCATTTGAATGAAAAACTGTCCACTTTGCTAAAAGCACATTTGGAAGGTCCATCAAGTCATCTGTTGTGATCAATTACACTTATTCATTAGCAGAGATTGGCCGCTTTTCCCATAGGTAATGCTTTTGCTGCCCATGCTAGTAACATTTTATGTGCCCCTTTAACTTAAGGGAAGAGTCTGGATTTCACTCTAGTGCCAAGTTCCAGATACCAAATGGCAGCTACCCAAGTGGCCCAGAGCTGCTTCAGAGCTGGCTCCAATCCCATGTTCTCGGAGACCCACATCAATCACCCCTTCAGGTATGCCCCATGCACTGCATTTTCCCCAGGAAGTTATTTTTATTTCTGTTGGCTGTCTCTTCTCTCCCTGAGGGCATTCTTGCACAAAGATCCTCTTTTCGAAGATTAGGAGTTAGCATTCCCTCCAGCCTAACGAATTTCAAAAAGGTGCCTGCTCTGGGTGGACCAGTGATAAAAAGATCCTCATTCCTCTGGATTAAAGACTCCAGCCCAGTCACGTGCCTGGCACTTGCTGGTTTTGCCTAGTGTGCTTGGGTTCAGATTCTAGGCCTCACTCCAGGACCCCCTCTGTAGGTCAGGCTTGTGGATGGAACCCCTGGACAGCTGTTTGTTGGGGCTCTGTCTCCAAAACCTCGCCTGTGAGGAAGTGACTGCATGCACGTATATGCATGCCTAAACACGTATGCACAGTGCACACAATCCCATAATGTGTACATGTGCACACGGTCTAGGAGAAAGAGCTGTCAGGCATCCATAGAGTCCCCAGGGTGGATGGATTAAGGGCAGGGGTTTTCACCTGGTGGGTGACAGCCCACTGAAATCAGTCTGGGGGGGAATGAAAGCTTTGAGAGGCTTTCCTCTCTTGGCTCTCCCTCCTTTATTTTCTCCTTAGCCCTGACCAGATTACTGCTTCAGATACTATGATTTTGTGTGTTGATCTTATTCACTGTCTTTCCAGTAAATGCAAGGTCCAAGAGGGAAAGGATTTTATTTTTATTTTTTTTATTTTTTTTTTTTTTAAAGATTTTATTTATTTATTTGACAGAGATCACAAGTAGGCAGAGTCAGGCAGAGAGAGAGGAGGAAGCAGGCTCCCCGCTGAGCTGAGAGCCCGATGTGGGACTCGATCCCAGGATCCTGGGATCATGACCTGAGCTGAAGGCAGAGGCTTTAAACCACTGAGCCACCCAGGCGCCCGAGGGAAAGGATTTTAAACTTTTTATCCTACAACATAGCCACAAAGCCTAGAATAGTGTCTAACACATAGTAGGTATTTCATAGATAGTTGTTGAGCAATACATTTTTTTTTAAGATTTTATTTATTTTTGAGACAGAGAGAGCGAGCTCACAGGGTAGGGGGGCAGGGGGAGAAGCAGACTCCCTGCTGAGCAGGGAGCCCAATGCGGGACTCAGTCTGAGGACCTTGGGATCATGACCTGAGCCAAAGGCAAATGCTTATCGGACAGAGCCACCCAGGCCACCCAGGCATCCAAGTGATATATTTTTTAATAGGATGGAATAGAAGAGGAAACATGGCAGTGAATTGCCCATGGTAATGGTATTTTTTATTTTCAAACTTTGTTTCAATTATGTATAAATGTGTGAGTGTATATTGGGTCCTGATGTAGAATATATTTCTTGCTCTGGATTAGAGAGAAAGGTTTGAAAATGCTGATAAAGACTATGGGCTTTGAAGCTAGACTGCTTGTGTGAACTTGGGAGAAGTTATTTGAATTTTCTGTGTATCAGTTTCTTCATCTGTAAAATGAGACTAATAAACACTGCTTACATCAAATCATTAATATGAGTAATAAGTGGGGTTTTGTTTCTAGAGGACTCTTAACACAAAGTAGGCACCCACAGTGTTTAACCATGACTACAGGTCATTTTCTTTGAGTTGATGCTTCAAAGATTCTCATTCCCAGACCATTCTGAATCACAGATAATTTGGTTTTCTATGATGCATGTGTTTTGGGTTTTGTTCCCCCCCCCCCCAGCTTTGCTATGGCTCTTTCTAGAAACCTGGGAGCAGGGCAGGACCCAGGGCCAAGGCTTGGCTCATGAGGCTCTCTTGCTGGCTTGGCCCTCATGTTTCTCCTTCTTCCCTGGCAATCGTGCCCATTATTTGTATTCAGAGATCCTCAACTGAAGGTTGGGTTTTATTGGGCCATTCAGTCTTGAGGTCTTAAGAAGAGAGAGCCATGGGAGAGCCACATAAAAAGGCTGAGGGGCAGAAATGCCCGCCTCCTTGTAAAAGGACCATTTTCTCTTATGAGAGGTAGATTCCCATACAAAGACATATTTGATCTGTTTCTACACATAGTAGCCAAACCTGAGTGTAAGTTAGAATGCCCATTCTTTTTTTTTTCTTTAAATCTTTCTTTTTAAAGATTTTATTTATTTATTTGACAAGAGAGAGCAAGAGAGAGAGAGCGTGCACAAGCAGGGGGAGCAGCAGAGGGAGAGGGAGAAGCAGGCTCTCCACTGAGCAGGGAGTCTGATCCTGGCTGGATCCCAGGACCCCAGGATCATGACCTGAGCTGAATGCAGACACTCAACCTACTGAGCCACCCAGGCACCCCGTGTGCGTTATTATTATTTTCTTCGTCGCTAAAGTCCCCAGAAGACCCCAGTCCATCTGCTGCAGCCATCAGGGCTGCTGCCCTCCTGTGGGGCTCCTGGGTGGACTTGGTCTCACAGGGGAGCAGACCACCTGCTGGATTTTAGAACTCTCCTTTTCAGCGGGGCACTGTTGGGCGGACACAACTGCATGCCAACATGTGTAGGCCTGGTATTTTTCCTTTCATGGTGACATGCTTGTGTGCCCCTCCTGCCATAGAGGTTGGGTGACATTTCCTTCTCAGAGCTTCTGCATCCTTTCTGGAGCCTGTGGACTCTCCTGTGCCACATCTGTACTCCTTGTGCCCCAAAGTACACTCTTCTGGCAAAGCGCAAAGTTGGCTTTTCTGCATCAGGCATCCCTTTGACTGGCGAACTATTCATCTGATATTCTGGCTGTAGTTCAGATGACAAAGTAATTATCATTAGTATTTTAAATTGGCAGCATTTTCTTCTTGCTTTAAACTTTGCTCGGTGGAGGACAAGTGGTCTCCGTTTTGGCTGGCCCTTGAAATCCATTCATTTGTTTATCATTCATTCATCTGTTCCATTCAACAAGAATTTATCAAGGTCTTACTTCATGCCAGGACTGTGTTAAGGCTCAAGTGTGCAAAACCCCGTGACCTGCCTTTATGGTTCTCACTAACTCTTTGGCTCCTGGGGTAGAAACCGTATGTTTTTAGATAAAGAAACATCTTCCCTAAGGATTGTCCATCCGAATCTTAGTGACATTCGGGAGTCTAGAAGAGGAAGAGATCCGAGAGTAGGCCTACTCCTGCCCCTCTTCAGACGGAGCCAGGGAGACCTAAAAGTAACCTCAGGGTCACACGCTTGTGACCCTCAAGGCTGGGCCCATGCGCCAGGACGTGGCTCTTTCCATTGTCTTGTGGTCTTTTCTTTCTTAGAATTTGAGGCAGAGAACTCTAAAGACATAAGTTCTGTCAAAGTCACGGTGACAGGAGCAGGAGGCCCCTTCCTTTAGCCTCTCAGCCATCTCAGGGTGGCTGCGGGGCGGGGGAGGGGGTAGAATTACTAGTGCCATTTTATAAGTAAAGTGCTGAGGCCAAGAGAGGTAAAGGCATGCACCCAGAGTCAAATAGCTTCTGCTAGAATCAGCTTGAACTCAGGGCTAACAAAGACCGCACTCTTGGGTCAGCTGGGTCTCTTGGCTCCTGGGCCAGCTGTAGAATTCTAGATTTCCATACTGGGGAGGCCCTGCCACCAGAGTCTGCCAGGCTGCCAAACGAGATTTTTTTATTTTTAATCTTCATGGGAAATGCACTTCCTATTAGGTACTCATGTTACCTAAATCATTTGTAACCCAATGGGTTTTTTCCCCCCTTTCTCGCAAGCGACTAATGAGATTTTAGCTCCAGGAAGAATTCCTCATGTTCAGTGGATGTATCTGACTAACTTAATTCAAAGTATTGAGTTTTCAGCCTTAGCTGTGATAGAGTAATTTTTTTTTTTTTTCCCCATTCCGTGGTGTGGAGAGATATTAAAACACTCTCTGAAACACATGAGCCGCTGGTCGGCTGCGATTCATTTGTTACTAGATTTGACATTGCATCACTGCCTGCTTGGTTTCTTAATGCTTGCTTCCGTCCACCCCTCATCCCTGCCATCTCAGCACTCTCTGCACCTCAGGGGCACTCAACCAACCAGCCAGGGAGTAGGGGTGCGTTTGTTTAACAAGTCCTTTCTCCTTGACATGTAGGAAACACAGCCAAGACTCCAAACTTTTCTTTTCCTTGTCTGTTTGGTTTTTTTTCTGGTTAAGAGAGCATTCACAAAGCAATTGACTCTATACTTGGTTCTGGATCTTTATGTTTGAAAATCAGGATCCTGGGTGGCTCAGTCATCAAGTGTCTGCCTTCAGCTCAGGTCTTGGGATTGAGCCCCACATCAGGCTCCCTCCTCATCAGGAAGCCTGCTTCTCCCTCTCCCACTCCTTCTCCTTGGGTTCTCTCTCTCTTGCTGTGTCTCTCTCTGTCAAATAAATAAATAAAATCTCTTTAAAAGAAAAAAAGAGAAAGAAAATCAGGATCTTGACATATTTTCCTGGCTTTGAAATAATGGTACAAACACACTCCTCATCTGAAAAATGGAGTGGATGGAAGCCAGCTTACAGGGTGGTAAGGCTTACACTGGCTAAGTCACTGACAAAGCCCCAGGCTCCTTATCTGCCAGATGTGGGTGATGATAGGACTATGTTGTAGACATGTCATGAAGCATAAAGGAGATAAGTGTGTGGAGAGTGCATAGCCCAGGGCAAGGCACATACGCATTTAATAAAGTTTGGTGGTGGTATTGTTCCAAGTCCAAGCCACAGCTCGTGCTCCTGTTTCTTCATGTGATGAAGTTCCCCCAGCCTCTTCTGCCTCTTTCTCTCCTTTCTTACTCCCTCCAGGTCCACAGATGTTTTGCTCCTTTGAAGGGAAACAAGCTTTCTTCTTCCTTTTTTAAAGATTTATCTATTTATTATGAGAGAAAGAGGGAGAGCGCGCCTGAGGGGTGAGGCAGAGAGGGAAAAGGAGAGAAGCAGACTCCTCCATGAGCAGAGAGCCCGCCATGCCACAGGGCTCAATCTCACAACCCCAAGATCATGACCTGAGTGGAACCAAGAGTTGGATCCCCATGTGACTGAGCTCCCCAGACACCCCAAACTTTCTTGTTCCTTTGTGGTCCCTGGTTCCCCCAATCAATCCTTGTTTCCCCTGACATCTACAACACTGTCATCTGGCTTCTCTTTATTTCCTACTCTCTACCCACTTGCTTTCAGCCAGTGCTCATTCCTGCCAGTGTCTTTTCCTTTGCTCTTTCTGGCATTTGAAATGCCCTTCCATCCCCACCCACCCAATCACAAAGCCAACTAACCCTTCCTTTAAAGCCCAGCTTTTCTGTGGAAACTTGTGTTAGTTGAGACAGGGATTTGCTGCCTATGAAAAAAAACCCCAAAATAGTTTAAGCAAGATAGAAGTTTACCTCCCTTTCAAGTAAAAGAATGCCAGAAGCAAGCAGTCCAGGGAGAGTATGGTGACTCCTTAATCATCAGGAATTTGGGCTTCTTTTGTCTTCGAGCTTTTCTCTCTCAAGGTTGTCTCATGGTCCAAAACAGCTGCTGTAAATCCAACCATCACACTCATATTTCAGATGAGAATTAAAAGAAAGGGAGGAAGGACACATGAGTGAGTGGCCACTGTTGGTCTGCCTTTTAAGGCACTTTCCTGGTAGACTCTCCTAACAATTTCTGTTTAAATCTCATGAGCCACCTCTAACTACAAGGAAAGTGAGAAATGTAGTATTTTATCTGGGCATACAGCCACCTCAAATAAAATAGGGGCTCTGTTACAAGGAAAAATGGAAGAATTGGTATTGACTAAGCAGCTAGCAGCCTCTGGCACAAGCCTTTAACAACTACTCCAACCCATCTTGTGGTTCTTAGAGTGAGCCCTACACTCACACAATTGTCTTATTATTGTGCCCTCTATTAATTCATTGACCCAGTGAACAAATGATGACTGAACCACTGCTCTGTGCAAGGCACAAAGGCCTTTATATGTTTACCGTGAAGGGTTGCTTTCCAGCTCAGAGATTAGCTGGGCTGCTTGGGAGCAGGACCCTGGCTTATGCTTCTTTTTTTCTCCCCCGCCGCACCCTTCACAGGGTTGGGCACGGGCCAGGCACTTGATAAGTCCCTGGTTGATTTTGGAATCTCACAAATGGGAAGTTTGGGGAAAACATAAATCCCCGGCCTGGGTACTAGGCTGGAAAATTAAGTCAGTTAAGGCCTGTTTCTGCATCACTGTGGTTTGGAGGAGCCAGAATGAGAAGCAGCGTGGGGCGCAGGTCATCACTAAACATCAGGGCCGCGTTGTAGTCACGTGGACTTGTCCAAGGGTTGGGGTGGGAGTGGCTATTTTGGAAATCGGCGGAGTTTGTATATCAAACCAGAATTACAAGCACAAATCTCTGCGCCTCCTTTCTCTACCACAGCTCCGCGTAGCTGTATTTGTGCCTCGCCAGTCTCGCTCTCATCCCTGCACTGCACAGCTGCAGACCCAGCCTGCGGGCGCTGCGGAGAGCTTGGGCATCCGTGCCTGTGGCTGTCTTCCCGTCTGAGGCTTGCTCTCGTCTGCCGGAGCCGAGACCATCTGAAGGGAGCTTGCCTAGAGCTTATGTCACATCTTGGGGCTGCTGAGAAAATGATTGTTTTAAAATTTTTATTGGCACTTTGGAGGAGACGAACATGAATATGTTTAGCAACTGTTGCCTGCGAGGCACTCTGTTAAGTGTTTGACCTGCATGATCCCATAGAAAACTCAGAACAGTCTACTGTTCTTTACTACTCCTCTCATTTGGCAGTGGAGGAACCTGAGGCTCTGACCAGTGACCTCACAAGTCCAGGTTCCCTTAGGGCTCAGGGCTGGGGTTATTTTTTTCTCCTGCTTAAAAAATTAATTCTTCTTTTACGGAGATAATTCACATCGGATAAAACACCCTTTTAAAGTGTACAGTCATGAGTTTTTAGTGTATTCACAAAGTTGTGCGACCATCTGTCATCTCTAATGTCAGACTGTTTCCATCAGGCTGTGGGGACGGGGTGGTGACAGTGTCTGAGTCCTAGGCTTCTCCTGTGACCACACCAGTTCCTCTTCTCACTCACCACATGCAGTGATTTAAAATAACTAGGCCCAGGCGCCTGGGTGGCTCAGTTGGTTGAGCGACTGCCTTCAGCTCAGGTCATGATCCTGGAGTCTCAGGATCGAGTCCCGCATCGGGCTCCCTGCTCAGCAGGGAGCCTGCTTCTCCCTCTGACCCTCCACTTCTCCTGCTCTCCCTCTCTTTCTCTCTCTCAAATAAATAAAATCTTTAAAAATAAAATAAAATAACTAGGGCCGATTTGGGGGGAACCTCAGGGCGCGTTTGGGTGAGATAGGGGCAGGAAAGGGCCATCTGACTTTTCATTCAGTTGCTTTCCCATCATTGCCGATGGTCCTGGTGCCCCTTTGAGTTCCCCTGGGCCGCACCCCACCTTGTCTGTGTTTCCTGGACTGGGCGCAGGGGGGCAGAACACCCCCAACTTGGGTTCCGTGAGACCTGTCAGTCCTGCCCTAGGGTTGTGCTTGGCAGGGTGAGAGGCACCCTTGCTCTGATCTGTGTCTTACTCACCTTGGTAACCCCAGAATGTCACAGCACATACAGGAGGTACTCAAACAATGTTCATGAATATCAACATTGCCCCTGACAGAAACCAGTGCATGGATTATTCTGCCTCCAGCCCTGGCTGTCTTCCACATGAAAGCCAACCAGCTTGCTCTCACCCCTAACTCTAATTGTGCACCCCCTGCTTGCATTCTTCAATGACTCTTTGTCACCTACAAAGTAAAGTCACAGCTTCTTAGATGAAAATGTACCTAGCCTAGCCATTTGTGATCCAGTCCACCCTCCTCTCCGCCCTCCCCAACCCATACAGGCAGACACTTGACCAGCTCTAGCAATACGGAACTGATTGTAGTTTGCAAACATACCTTGCATACTTGTTTCCCTGTAGGGGCTACACCCTTTCCCTGGAAAGCCCTTTCCGTATTTGCCTGTATGACAAATGACTGTTCATTCTCAGGTCTCAGCCAGGAGGCTGCTGGATCTGTAAAGCCTCCCCTGCTTTCCCCAGTAGATCCAAGAGCTGGGTGTCAGTTAGGAGTACACTTGGCTGCAAATAAGACAAAATAGCTGTAGTGACTGTGGTAGGCAGAAGAATGGCCCCTCAAATAATGTTCAGGTCTCAATCCCCAGAACCTATGTTACCTTACAGGGCAAAAGGAATTTGGCAGATGTGATCAAATTAAGGACCTTGAGAAACCCCAGCATGGCTCAGTTGGTTAAGCGTTCTGCTCTTAATTTCAGCTTAGGGTCGTGAGATTGAGCCCCATGTCTGGCTCCACACTCAGCATGGAGTCTGCTTAAGATTCTCTCTCTCCCTCCACCCCTCCCACCACTCAGGCATGCTCTGTCTCTCTCAAAAAAAAAAAAAAAAAAAAAAAAATTAAGGACCTTGACATGGGGAAATTATTCTGGATTGTCCAGGTGGGCCCAAAGTAGTAATGAAGTTCTCAAAAATGGAAGAAAGAGGGGTGCCTGGGTGGCTCAGTGGGTTAAGCGTCTGCCTTCAGCTCAGGTCATGGTCTCAGGGTCTTGGGATTGAGCCCAGCATCAGGCTCTCTGCTCAGCTCTCTGCTCTTTGCTCTGCCTGCCTCTCTGCCTACTTGTGATCTCTGTCAAATAAATAAATAAAATCTTTTTTAAAAAATGGAAGAAGGAGGTAGAAGAGATCAAAATGATGCAAAATGTAAAGGACTCAACTCACTGTTGCCAGCTTTGAAGAGGAAGGAAGGGGGCCTTGAGCCAAGCAGTATGAGCAGCCTCTAGAAGCTGGGAAAGGCCAGGAAACTAGTTATCTTCTAGAGCACTGGAGAGGAACCCAGCCCTGCCAGCAGAAAGACCCTGTTGGATTTCTTCCCTATAGACAATACATTGGTATTGTTTTAAGTCACAAAACTTGTGATAATTTGTTAATGGCAATAGAAACACACAATGACCTGACCAGATAGTGATTTGTTTTCCTCCAGTCATGAGAACTCCAGAGGCAGGCTTTCTGGGATGGCTGAGCAGTGTGGTCAGGGGCCCAGACTTTCCCCATCGTGTAGCAGAAATGTGCGTGTCCTCTTGCTTGTTGCCTCAGGGTTAAAACAAAACAAAACAAAACAAAAAAACGTGCTGCATCACCAGATGTGTGCTTGTGTTTCAGAAAGGGAGTAAGGTGCAAAGGACTGTAGAGATCATACTGGCTGTCGCTTTAAAAAGCTTTCCCCTCAAGCCCTACCTAGCAACTGCTGCTTTCATGCTATTGGCCAGCATTACATGGCTATCATTATAGCTGTGAGGAGGGGCTAGGGGAGCAGGGTTTCAGCTCTTCAGCCTCTGTTGTAAAGATGATTAAGGAGAGAAAGAGACTGTGATTGGCTTTTGGAAAACCAGCCTAGTGTTAGTCACACAGTTATTCCTTGCACTTTGTACATTTACTCATTTGAGCAATTATAATATGGTTTAAAAAGGTTTGCCTCTCTGTCTTCCCCCACTGGATTCTACACCCTTAAAGTATAGGGGTGTTAGAAAAGGACTACTTTTGGGCGGCCTGGGTGGCTCAGTGGGTTAAGCCTCTGCCTTGGTTCGGGTCATGGTCTCAGGGTCCTAGAATCGGGCCCTGCATCGGGCCCCTCATTGGGCTCTCTGCTTGGCGGGGAGCCTGCTTCCCTCTCTCTCTGCCTGCCTCTCTGCCTACTTGTAATCTCTGTCAAATAAATAAATAAAATCAGAAAGAAAGAAAGAAAGAAAAAGAAAAGGACTACTTTTTAAAATTCTAGTCTCCCTGCCCCAGCACAATGCTGGTGTATTGTATTTGGGGTTTTGTTTCTTTGTTTGTTTTAAAGATTTAATTTATTTGAGAGAGAGAAAGAGTGAGTGGGGGAAGGGGCAGAGAGAGAAGCAGACTCCTGGGCAGGGAGCCCAACGTGGGACTCCATCCCAGGACCCTGGGATCGTGACCTGAGCTGAAGGCAGATGCTTATCTGACTGAACCACCCAGGCACTCTTTCTTTGCTTTTATCTTCATCTCTTCCTCCCTCTTCTCTTTTTTGGGGACCAGTAAGACCAATTGATAATACCTATTATAGAGCCATTATTCTCAAGGGCTGTGGTTTTTTTTCTTCCTGAAACCATTTTCTTTTTTTTTAATTTTTAAAAAAGATTTTATTTATTTGTCAGAGAGAGCGAGCACAAGCAGAGGGAACAGCAGGCAGAGGGAGAAGCAGACTCTGTGCTGAGCAAGGATTCCAATGTGGGACTTGATCCCAGGACCTTGGGATCATGACCCTATGCAAAGGTAGACACTTAACCAAGTGAGCTACCCAGGCATCCCTTCCTGAAGTCATTTTCAAACTTCGTATGCCCCCAGGAGATGTTGACACGTGACTTTCTAGCTTACTATCCTGTCTCCTGTCCACCAGTTCAGAATCTGCCATGTTTGTGCCCCCTTTCCTAATGGGAGGGTGTTGTTTCCTGAAAGTGGACAATACAGAAAAAGGATAATACTTCAAATCTGGCCAACTAATGGAGACCTGTGCTAGTTGTTAGAACTGTAAACTAAATATTTGGATTCCCCCTTGCTTTCCAGGAGCATGGTAGGTAGGATTACATTCCTGGTTCCCTTGAACTTGGGTAGAGACCGTTGTCTAGTTCTAACCCGTGAGTTTGAATGGAGGTGATGTGGGCAGCTTCTGCCCCAAAGCACTTAATGCTGGTATGAGACCTCTTTTCCCTTTGCTGCTGGTGTCTGTTCAGTCGGCCTGGCTCCTAGAGGGAGGGCAGAGTGGAGCAGAGCTCCTAGTCAATCCTCGGTGGACAGGTACTAGAGTGAAAAATGAACTGTTATCATTTTATTTTAATTTTTTTAAAAAATTTATTTATTTATTTGACAGGCAGAGATCACAAGCAGGCAGAGAGAGAGGAGGAAGCAGGCTCCCTGCTGAGTAGAGAGCCCGATGCGGGGCTTGATCCCAGAACCCTGGGATCATGACCTAAGCCGAAGGCAGAAGTTTTAACCCACTGAGCCACCCAGGAGCCCCAAACTATTGTATTTTAAGCCCCTGAAATATCTGGTGCTCATTGTCACGGCAGCATTACTAGCTTGTCCTGACAGATGCAAATATCTGACTCACATTCATAAAGAAGAGTGGTTCCTTAAAGCTTCAGATCAAAGTATTTTCCTCAAAGCCTCTAAGTTCCTAGGGCACCTGGCTGGTGAGGCCTGTGGAGAGTGTGACTTTTAATGTCAGAGTCATGAGTTCAAGTCCCATGTTGGGCATGGAGCTTACTTTAAAAAGAAAGGAGAAGAACAAAGGAAATGCAGGATCTCAGGCTCCACCCTGAACCTGCACTAAAACAAAACAAACTGAAACAAACCTCTGTGTTCCCTTCTCGCTGAGACCAAGCAGTAGCCACAGCTGTTTACGGGTCTCTATCAGAGGGTAGGTCTCAAAAATGTGAACAACAGTGTGAGAAATGGCTCAGTTGTTTCACCACTGTTTTGTTAAGTGATTTGCTAGAAGGATTTATAAGACTCCATAACAGATTATACTCATGGCTAAGATTGTTTTACAGAGGATACAGAGTGAAAGCAGCAAGAAAAATATATGTATCGACAGACATGAGAGGTCCAGCAAAGGCTTATCCTCCCATGTGGGAGTGCTCTCTCTCTCTAAAAGCAAACTACAAAGACATACGCGGAATATCTACTCCCTACAAAGTCTGAGTCTTAAGGGTTGAGACTGTTATTGTCTCATGAGCATATCCTGGTAAACAACCAGCTATGGCAACCAAAAATAGGAACCCCAAAATGAAACCAAATGTACATCACCAGACTTGACGTCTGTGCCAAGGGACGGAACAAGCCATCACAGCGTGGGCCATTGTTCCAGGTGCAAAATCATGAAATCAGTACCATCGTGTAAAGGATACTACATTTAAAAACCATGGAAACCTACCTTCTCCACAGTGTCATTGATCTGGTGGTATATTAACTTTATTTGTGAGAGTGGAAGGCCTCAATGTCTGACTGCTCAGATCTCTGATAAATGTGATTTTCTTGGGGATTTTGCACAATAGGGTGCCGCTCAGAAAAGCTTTGGAAGTGCAGTGCAATTTTCCGAGACCTTTGAGTGTTAATTAGACTTTGGGGGCCAACAGTGGCAAACCTGCTCACCACCTACACGTAATTTCAAATCATAAAGAACAAATTTGTAAGCAGAAGTTTGAAATTGTCAGCCTGTAATTTGGGACCACCTGACTGTAATGAAATGGTTTTGCCATGCGGAGTGTTTATTAGAAGTATATATTACACTTACTTTATCGTCCATGAGACGATTAAGTCTCCACTTAATAAGTCTAGAAACACTGAGTTATATGCCCATGTCACACAGCTAATAAGGGACAGAGTCAGGATTGGAACCCAGCTCTTTCTGGGGCCAAAGTTACTCTAGTACAACCCACCACTAACTCTTTTTTTTTTTCTTTTTTTAAGATTTTATTTATTTATTTGAGAGAGAGAGAGCATGAGCAGGAAGGGGCAGAGGGAGAAGCAGACTCCCCAGTGAGCAGGGAGCCTAACATGGGACTCCATCCTAGGACCCTGGGATCATGACCTAAGCTGAAGGCAGATGCTTAACCAGCTACCAGCTGTGCCACCCAGGCACCCCTCTTTTTTTTTTTTTTTTTTTAAAGTGAACTCTATAACTCATCATGGGGCCCCAACTCAGTTAAGAGCCGCATGCTGTAACAACCAAGCCAGCTAGGCGGCCCCCACCACTAACTCTCAATCTCTCTAAGCTACATCTCATCCCCTGTTTAAAAAAAAAAAAAAAAAAAAAAAAGTGATTAGACTAGAGGTTTTCCAGGCGTAATCTTTACAAAAACCACTAAGTCAGATGAACTGGTACTTTGTACCAAGTAATTGTTAAGAGCCTGGCTTTGAGTCAGAGACACCTAGATTTGGATCTAGTCTATAGGCCAGTTGTTATTTTATGCCCTTCACCAAGTTACGTCACCCTTCTATAAACCTTTTCCTATTCTGTACAGTGGAGATAATTACACCTCACCTGGTGTTGTAAAGATGAAATGAAATAAGGTACAGAAAATACGTAGCCCAGGGCCTGGTATCCAGTAAGCTCTGTGTAAATGCAAACAGCCACTGGCGTGATGGGCAAGAGCATACTGTCTAGAACCACACTGCCTGGGTTTCAAGCCTAGCTCTGCCACTTATGGCTAATTTTTTTGTGCCTCAGTTTCTGTCTCTGCAGACTGAGAGTGACAGTAACATGGTATCAATACCAAATTAAATTGGTGCAAAGATTAAAATAGCTTAATATATAAAGCCCTTAGAAAAGCCCCTGATGCACAATATTTGGTGTGTGGTGGTTAATTTGGTTATTATGACTGATTTTGCTGGACGTATTGCTGAAATAGGGTGAGAAACGGTACGTGGCTTCTCTCATCACCTGGGCATAACGGAAATGCAAGGCTTCTGGAGATCCTGCGGTTTGAATAATCCAAGAGCTGGAGCAGCAAGCATCCAAGACGGATGCCTCATAGCTGCAGCCTGGGGAGGAAGGTGAGGCCCCAGCACCGTCCAGCTGAGGTTGGTCCTATTATGGAGAAAGCCCAGCTTTGTATGCAGCTGCCTTGTCCTCAGTTTGGCTGCATAATTGCGCCTTTTTGTTTTATTATAAAGCATCTTGAGGAATTCAGAGCCCCCTCCCGCTGATAGCAGTGAAAGCCACAGAGTGTCCGTCTCTAATGAGCCTCAGAGGCTCTGAGGGCCCTACCAAGGCAGCCAGGCAGGGAGCATGCGCACAGGCCCGCTGGCCCCCGGCTCCCTTTGAGCCCCGGCCACCGCTCCTGGCTTCATTATGGGGCTCCCTGAATACCCCCAGGATCCTCCAGGCCTGTCCTCATTGTCTCAGAAGGGGACAGAGCTGCTTCCTGAATGCTGGGCCCGTTGGTAACCTTTGTGGGCCGGCAGTGAGAAAACATAAATTAATTATTCATATCAGTGGGCCTGACGGGAGCTGTTGTTTACAGAGTTGACTCCCCTTCTGGCTACCAGACTCTCAGAACTCCCCAGGGCCTCTGGGCAAGCAGGAGACGGCACAGTCCTGGGAGACAGCTGCCCTGAGAGCCGGGATGGCAGGTGGCCGGCTGGCCCTGGACCACATGCGGTCTGCCCAGGCACTTTGTTTGGGCTGTAGGGGGTTAAAACAAAAGCAAACCAATCTAAAACCCAGAAACTCTCCAGGAAAATCTGGATTTCTGGCTTATTCTTGAAAGATGGGAAAATCTGCAGTACCTGTGGAAATCATCAGGTCGTGTATCACTGCTGACTCCTTCAGACCGGGCGTGATTTCACGAACTGCCTCAGCTCTCGTCTGGTCCTGTTTTCCGTGGGTATCGTGCAGTGAACAACAAGACTCTGGATGGGCTGCCTGGCCTCGCCTCCTGCCTCTGCCATGCACAAGCTGTATGACCTTAAGCAAATTACGCAACGCCTGTGGGCCCCGGTTTCCTCATCTGCAAAATAGAGCTTGTAGTAATAGGTTACCCAGTAAACAGGTGAGAACTGAGTGAGTTTGTGTCAGAGCTTCGAGCTCCCTGTCACGTCGTAAGTGCTGCTTAGTTGTCAGTAGCTACTAGTATTGCACGACTGGCCTAGCGTTCTTGGCATCTGAGATGACAGTCCTTGTGTTAAAGTTTTCCGTGGAAGAAGAAAATATATTTCTTTCCTAGTGTGTGTCTTCACTCTAAGAAGTCTTTCATCCCTCCTCCAGCCCCTACACTCACCACCTTGGAGGGAGCCATCAGCATAGTGCCGCCCTCTGCTCTAACATGTCCGTGGCTTAGCAGGCGAAGTTTCTTCTGGTTCCCATGACAGTGGCTGCACATGTTCCCAATGGGCAGGCCTGTTTCCCATGGTCACTCAGAACCCAGGCTCCCGGGCTCTTGTGCAGGGGCCCTCCTCCAGGTCCTGGTAGTTCTCGGCTTCCAGAGGGCACTGGGCAAACAAGAGAGTGAAGACACACATGCTTCTTAGCTTTTCTTTCGCTGGCATTGCAATGGCGAAGACAAGGCCTGCGTCTCCTCTTAGACTCGGGAGTCCTGGCAAGTATAGCCCCTAACAGGCAGCTCCTTTCCCGCAAGAGCTGTGCTCTGGGAAAGGGGCTGGGGCGGGAATCTTTGGTGTACCCTCAGCTGTCTTTGCCCCCACAGTCACAGTAAAGACGCCTGAAATCAACATCTCCCCGGGCTTATTTCCTTGTTGCTACTTTTAGCTTGTAGAGGGTGACTGCCTTGTTTTTGTTTTTTTGTCTGGTTTACTGCGGGGAGAAGAAGGGAAACAACCTTTCTGTTTTTAATCTCACCCTTCAAATTCCTACATAACACAAGAGCCTTGATTTGGGATATCAAAATTAGATTTGGGCAGTAGCATTTCATCTGAGTTACTTATTTGGAGAAACACGCAAGTTAGTCATGGTGCTTATATGTACATTGAGATCGCAGCCAACTTAGAGGAAGAAAGACATTTATAATCAGAATTTTTAAATTCAAATCTTAAACCTCTCTTTTTTTTCTTCCTTTAAGTTGGGTTCAAGTAGGTAACATAAACTTGTTTCAGCAGTTACTCATGGAGGAGGTATATGTATATAGAATACAATCAAATGTATGTATCATAAATTTTAAAAATCCATGAAAGCCAAAGTACATTTATTTTTAGGATGGACCCTATAAAGGCGAATCTTTAGGATTAAGGAAAAAAGAAATGAAAAGATGTCCTATGCAGCACCGCACATCTCTTCAAAATAGAAATTTCCACACACTGCCTTCTTTTAAACCAGTTTGTTTCTTTGGAACTACAGGGCCTGTCACATCTTTGAAGAAGTGAGATCACCATGGGGTTAAGAGGGCATCTTTGCTGCAATTTGCATACAAATCTCTGAGAAGCCAGCACAGAACTTTTATGACCTAAGACAGTGACCTCAGTGACCTTCATTCAGACTTCATTAGTTTGCTTTCTGGCTCCCAAATTGACTGACAGCTTTCTCTGTCCCTGCCAGTCCCTCTCGAGGTGAATCAGTCGTAGTCACAGAATGGAAAGAAAACACAAAATCTGCAGGTTTTTGTTTGACCCTTTCCCAGGCTGACCTGACTCACACCCCGAGCACATAATAAAAGCAAGAGGTTTTAGTAACTGAGAGGTGGAAATTGCCTGCTCTCTTCCTTGGTCCCTGGCTAAAGCTTGGTCAGTGTCATACCTCAAAGAAAGATGTGTGTTAGGAGAAGCTCTGGGTCTCTGCTTGTGCTTAGATGAGTTGCCTCTTACTAATTCTTCATTCAAGGATTTGCTGGGGAATTTCACAGCTGATTGGCAAAAGGGTAAAAAACCTCTTGAGTCTAAACCTACCATGCCCGCTGTGGCTCCTCTCCCAGCACTTGTCTCTGTGTTTCAGTGTCACATTTGTTTCGCTCTGCCTCTTATTATGGTAACTTCCATGTTATTCCCACTTCACAAGGCTTGCTGGAGGCAGGCACTGGTTTACGGTGGTCAAGAATGCAGACCCCTGGAGCCACATTTACCAGCTATGAGGACTTTAAAAAGTTATTTAGGGGCGCCTGGGTGACTCAGTGGGTTAAAGCCTCTGCCTTTGGCTCAGGTCATGATCTCAGGGTCCTGGGATCGAGCCCCCCATCATCGGGCTCTCTGCTCAGCAAAGATCCTGCTTCTTCCTCTCTTTCTGCCTCCTTCTCTTTGATCTCCGTCTGTCAAATAAATAAATAAAATCTTAAAAAAAAAGTTATTTAACCTCTTCGTGCCTCTGTTTTCTCATCTGTAAAATGGATGTGTGAATAGATAAATCTCCTGGAATGTTGTTAAGAATTGAATAAAGTGGGGCGCCTGGGTGGCTCTGTGGGTTAGGTGTGTGACTTTAGCTCAGGTCATGATCTCAGGGTCCTGGGAGCAATAGCTCAGCAGGAAGCCTGCTTGTCCCTCTCCCTTTGCCCCTCACCATTCATACCCCCTCACCCCGCTCCTGATTATGCACACACTCTCTCTCTCAAATAAATAAATAAAATCTTTAAAAAAAAAGAAAAAAGGAATGAAGTAATCCATGGTTAAGTACTCAGCCTGATGCAGAGTGAACACTCAGTAAATGATAACTCATATTCTTTTTTTTTTTTTAAGATTTTTTAAATGTATTTGACAGAGATCACAAGTAGGCAGAGAGGCAGGCAGAGAGAGGGAGAGAACAGGAAGCAGGCTCCCTGCTGAGCAGAGAGCCTGATGCGGGGCTCGATCCCAGGACCCTGAGATCATGACCTGAGCCACCCAGGCATCCCTCATATTCTTATTTACCCTCTGTTTTCCTAGCATCTGCCATTGAGCCATATGTGTCCTGTGTGTTTGACAAATGTGTACTGATTAGCCCGAGAGAATGATGGAGGAAATTGCTGAAGTATTCTTCTTCTACTTCTAGAATAATCTCGGTAAGGAACTGACTGCAGGTCAGAGTCTTCTCTGCAGGAGCACTGTAAAAAGATTCCTAGTGCCCACACCCACTGATGGGGAATCCAGTGAATCTGGGCACAACCTGAAATCTATACTTTTAGCCAGTCCTGGGGACTCGTGGTAGCTAGCCCAGCACCCTGAAGTTACGCAGGCTTTGCTAAGTGCTCAATATGAGGTAGTGGTCAATATCTGGTTTTTTGGTTACTGTTGTATTGTTTTTCATGTGCACTTTTCTTCCTTTCTTTTTTTATTTATTTATTTATTTATTTATTTATTTTTTTTAAAAGATTTTATTTATTTATTTGACACAGAGAGATCACAGTAGGCAGAGAGGCAGGCAGAGAGAGAAGGAAGGGAAGCAGGGCCCCTGCTGAGCAGAGAGCCTGATGCGGGACTCGATCCCAGGACCCTGAGATCATGACCTGAGCCGAAGGCAGCGGCTTAACCCACTGAGCCACCCAGGCGCCCTTCCTTTCTTTTTTTAAATAGAGATTTTATTTTTAAGTAAGTTCTATACCCAGCCTGGGACATGAACCCACAACCTTGAGATCAAGTGTCAATCACTCCACCAACTCAGCCAGCCAGGTGCCCCTTGTGTGCACTTTTATTTATTTATTTATTTATTTATTTATTTTTTTTTTTTTAAAGATTTTATTTATTAATTTGACAGAGAGAAATCACAAGTAGACGGAGAGGCAGCCAGAGAGAGAGAGAGAGGGAAGCAGGCTCTCCGCTGAGCAGAGAGCCCGATGCGGG
The DNA here is from genome assembly GCF_022355385.1 of Mustela nigripes. Lineage (NCBI taxonomy): Eukaryota > Metazoa > Chordata > Mammalia > Carnivora > Mustelidae > Mustela > Mustela nigripes. Next base: position 43,641,905 of record NC_081572.1, read on the forward strand.
ACTCGATCCCAGGACTCTGAGATCATGACCTGAGCCGAAGGCAGTGGCTTAACCCACTGAGCCACCCAGGCGCCTCCCTTGTGTGCACTTTTAGAGTTTGTCTTTTCAAAAAGGAAATTTTGGGGGCCCGCCTGGGTGGCTCAGTGGGTTAAAGCCTCTGCCTTTGGCTCAGGTCATGGTCTCAGGGTCCCAGAATTGAGTCCCGCATCAGGCTCTCTGCTCAGCGGGGAGCCTGCTTCCTCCTCTCTCCCTGCCTGCCTCTCTGCCTACTTGTGATCTCTGTCTATCAAATAAATAAATAAAATCTTTAAAAAAAAAGAAATTTTGTTATAATTGCCATCAAATATGGAAAATAGGGTGAGGCTATGTACATTACACCCCTCCCTTTTTTTCTTTTCAAAAATTTTTATTGAAGTGAATTACACATAACAGTAAAGTTTATCATCTTAACCATTTTTAAGTGTGCAGTTCAGTGGTATTAAATACATTTATAATGCTGTACAACCATCACCACTATCATCCCCATACAAAACCGAAACTCTATACCCGGAAAACAATAGCTCCCCAACCTCCACTTTCCCACTGCCTCTGGCAACCACCATTCTGTCTGCCTCTGTGAATCTGATTACTCTGTGAGTACCTCATGCAACAAATTACACAGCGTTTGTCTTCTTGTGACTGGCTTATTTCACTCAGCATGATGTCCTCAAGTTTCATCCGTGCTGTAGCGTATATCAGAATTTCCTTCTTTGTATTTTATTTTTAATTTTTAAAAAGATTTTATTTCTTTATTTGAGAGTGATAGAGAGACCAAGCACTAGGGGCAGAGGGACAAGCAGATGCCCCGCTGAGCCGGGAGCCAGATGTGGGGCTCGATCCCAGGACCCTGGGACCATGGCCTGAGCCGAAGGCAGACACTTGACGGACTGAGCCACCCAGGTGCCCCAGAATTTCCTTCTTTTTAAAGCCTGGATAATATTCCACTGTATGTCTGTACCACATTTGGCTTATCCATTCATCCATTGATGGACACTTGGGTTGCTTCCACGTTTTAGCTTTCATGAGTAATGCTGCTGCAAACTTGGAGTACAAATATATTTTGGAGACTCTGCTTTCCATTCTTTTGGGTAAATACCCAGAAGTAGAATTGCTGGAAAATGCTTGGTAAGGCCCTTTCTGCCCATACAGCCCCAAAGGTTGACATTAAAGGGAAGCCATTAAAAAAAAAAAAAATCCCGTTTACTTAAGAACTTTAGGTGCTGGGATGCCTGAGTGGTTTAGTCGATTAAATGTCTGCCTTTGGCTTAGATTGTCAGCCCAGGGTCCTGGGGTTGAGTCCCACGTGGGACTTTCTGTTCAGTGGGGAGCCTACTTCTCCCTCTCCCTGCTGTTCCCCCTCCTTGTGCTTTCTCTCCCTCTCTCTCTGAGAAATATATAAATAAAATCTTAAAAAAAAAAAAGAAAGAAAGAAAGAGAAAAGAACTTTAGGTGCCCCTAAGTAAAAAGTGGAGGGAAAGGCCTTTTGTGTTTGTGTGTGAGTAGATAAGGAATTGCCAGACAGTTGATAAAGTAATCCATTTGTGTTAGGAGCCAGTAAGCAGTTAGAGAGAGGAAACAGCCCAGGGTGACCTTTGGCCTGAGCACAAACAGCATCAGCAAGCTGAGTGACACTTGGATGAGGACACAGAGAAGCCCATTGTGGTCTCCCATTTCAGAACACTTGGCTGGTTGTGACTTGAATCATGTAGGTCACCCTGTTGCTGCCCCCAGATAGCAATCATGGTGTTTGAAGGTGTCAGGTTTGGATGCTCACTGGCATTCATTCCCTCTCCTGAGCTTTGGGGGAAGGAGGGCAGTGGGGTGGGGACACGTCTTTGCACTCAGGTTATAAGTGACAACCCCAAAGTCCCAACACAGGCTGAGCTTGTACCTTTCTGAATTTCATTACTTTCTGCATCTACTTCCTCCCTGTCTTTCAAAGAGATCAGCCTTCACTCGTTCAGACATAGGTAGCATGAAATACTTGTGTGTGTATTTTCTTGGGGAGCGGAGATTAATGTGAAGTTAAGACGACCACTTAACGGCAATTTATAAAATTTGCTGAACATGTAAATAGTTAAGCAAACCTGCTGGGCTTTAATAATTGGAACTTTTTCTTGGGTTTTAAAGTTACTGGATAGCATGGAGCGCTTATAACCTCCAAACTGATCAATAAGAAAGGTCAACAAATACCTCTACCCTAATTCTCAATGTTTATGGAGTATCTAAATCACCAAGTATTAGAAGGTTAAAAGAGAAGGATTTGTACACCATCCATGGAGCGCCTTGGTGGCTCAGTTGGTTAAGTGTCTGACTCCTGGTTTCCACTCAGGTCATGATCTCAAGATTGTGAGATCAAACCCTGCATCAGGCTCTGTGCTCTGCTGGGAGTCTGCTTGAGATTCTCTCTCTCCCTCTCCCTCTGTCCCTCCCTTACTTCTCTCTAAAAATAAATACATAAATCTTTAAAGAAACAAAACAAAATGTCATCCACTTCCAAGCAGGTTGCGGAGAGTAAAGCCTCGTATGTCTGATTTCATGACCGTGTGAGATCAGTTCTGGGCTACCATAAACTCCTTCTCTCCAGGAGAAAGGGATGCAGCCACCGTTAAAGCAATGTCATTGACACCTGAAGTGTGCCAAATGTGCGTCTGGGGAAAGGGTTCAAACCTCTGCTTCAAGACTCGTCAGTTTCTCTGTGGAAAGAGGCTGGCAAACAGGTTTTCCCTGCAGGAATGTAAACATAATAGAGACCCATGCTAAGGGCTTGCCATCTTTAACTGCCTCCCGAGACACAAAGAAGGATTCAATAAAACTGTCGGGGACCACTGTGTTCAGATACCAAACAGTAACAACCACATCTTCGCAGGTTGACTAATGGTTACAGAAGTCGTCGTACCTGCTTCACAATCTTGAGGGCACATCCTTTGACATTTTTCTTTGTTTCTTCAGCTCCAGTGCCCACATGTGTTCCAGCAGACATCCCATCAGCTCCAGTGCCCACATGTGTTCCAGCAGACATCCCAGCAGCTCCCTTTTGAGGCTTTCCCTTAGAGTCAAAGAGGGGACAATGGTCAGTGCTACTAAACCCAAATCAGCAGAGAACTTGAGTTTCATTAGCAGTAAGGACTTCTCACTGCACAGGCCAGCAGGTGACCTTGGAAACAGAGACGGCATTGGGGATGCACAGCACAGACGTCCTTGGGACAAGACAACGTTAATTCCTCCGTGCTGAGCTCCTCCCGGGACACCTGCTCCTGACACCCAGTTCCTTTAGGCCATCGACAGAGTGGCTTCCTGTGTGTTCCTTTGCCCAGGAAGGCTGGGAGGACAAGTTCTAGCATCCGCCACTATTTCCTTTCCATGGGGGATGACCCATCTTGGGGGACTGGAAAACTTCTCTTTTTAAGCCCTCTGAACTCAGTGGGTCTTCTCACACCATCTTTTCTAGACAGCAGCAAAGAGGCTGCCTCTGATGTCAGTGGTTCCAAAGCAGTTGATTTGAGACAGAATGCCCTGATTTGAGACAGAATGCCTAAGGAATTATAAGGCTATCAGGTTTGTGACTCGAAGAGCATTTGGGGGGTGAAAGGGCATTTCTCTTTTCTAGAGAAAAGGCAAAGGGGATAAATCTAATCCCTGGCACTGTGTCCCGGTTTCTGCTTTTCCAAACAATACCACAATTAAAACCATGTACACAACCCATGTGTGCATATGTATGAATATTTTTCTAGAGAAAACCTAGGTATTGTCTCGCGAGGTTGTAAAGCATGTGAATTTTAAAATATTAATTGGTATTTTGGGGCACCTGGGTGGCTCAGTGGGTTAAGCCTCTGCCTTCTGCTCAGGTCATGATCCCGGGGTCCTGGGATTGAGCCCCGCATCGGGCTCTCTGCTCACTGGGGAACCTGCTTCCTCCTCCTCCCTCTCTCTCTGCCTCTCCACTTACTTGTGATCTCTCTCTGTCAAATAAATAAATAAAATATTAAAAAAAAAAAAAAGAATAACACAATGGGGGACGCCTGGGTGGCTCAGTGGGTTGAGCCTCTGCCTTCGGCTCGGGCCATGATCTCAAGGTCCTGGGATCGAGCCCCACATTTATCTGCTCAGCCCCCCCCCCTTTCTGCATACTTGTGATCTCTCTCTCTTTCAAATAAATAAAATCTTTAAAAAATATATATTAATCAGAATTGTCAATTGTTCTCCAAAAATGCTGTTCCAGCTTAGACTCTTTTCCACACTTTTTGGGGGAACCTGTTCACTCCCTCACCAAAATCGTATTCTTTTTCATTTGTGCCAATCTCATGGACAGAAATGGCATCTCAATATACATATGGCCCCAATTAGTAATAAGGTACAGTCTCTTTTCTTATATTCTTTGACAATTCCTATTTCCTCTTCTTTGTGGTATTCTTTGCCCATTTTAAAAAAGATTTTATTTATTTTATATGGAGAGAGATTGAACACAAGCTGCGGGAGCAGCAGGCTCTTGCTGAGCAAGGAGCTTGATGTGAGGCTTGATGAGGGGCTCAATCCCAAGACTCCTGGATCATTTTCTGAGCTGACGGCAGATGTTTAACAGACTGAGCCACCGCGCCCCTCTTTGCCCATTTTTAAAAATCTAATGTGAATGGTTTATCTTTGAATAGTATGCTAATTATAGATTTACTTAAGGAAAATGTACTGTTCCTTTTTTCTTTCTATTGACTGTCCTAAATTGTTTATTAGTTAAGAATTTTACAAACATTGGGGCGCCTGGGTGGCTCAGTGAGTTAAAGCCTCTGCCTTCAGCTCAGGTCATGATCCTGGCATCCTGGGATCCAACCCCAAGTTGGGCTCTCTGCTTGGCGGGGAGCCTGCTTCCCCCTCTCTCTCTGCCTGCCTCTCTGCCTACTTGTGATCTCTGTCTATCAAATTAAAAAAAAATTTTTTTTATAAACATTACTTACATCAGTGGGAAGGATGAAGCTGGAGAATGTGTCTTCTCCAAGCTGCATGGCGAGAACCACCCATATTGTGGTGGAACTTGTGACCCTTCCCAAGGTCACGGCTCTTGGAACCTGCCGATGTCAGCCCTCGCAGAAACCTGTGCAGCTGGGTTGGTCTGGTGACCTGGGTGTTGGGATTTCTTTTGACAGCTTTATGGAGTGGATCCATGAGGATAACCTCAAAGAATGTGTATGGAGAATCTTCACGAACCCAGTAAGAATTTAGGACTCTCAGCGTTCCTGCTGTTCTTTGTGTTTCTAGTTTCTGGGAATATTTTTTCTGTTCATTTTAAGCAGAAGTGGGTGTTAACTCTTTAACTAATGCTTTTCTCACATATGTTAAGATGATCGTATACTTTTTTCTTTTTTGTTTTTTTTTTTTTAAGATTTTATTTATGTCTTTGATAGAGAGAAAACGAGAGAGGGAACACAAGGAGGGGGAGTGAGAGAGGAAGAAGCAGATTTCCCATCAAGCAAGGAGCCCTATGAAGGACTCCATCCCAGGACCCTGGGATCATGACCTGAGCCTAAGGCAGACGCTTAACGACTGAGCCACCCAGGCACCACCATATACTTTTTTCTTCCTTAACCTATTAATACAGCGAATTACACAAATACATCTTCTATTTAAAGAAGTTTTATTGCACTAGGCCTGTATTCCCGGGATTAAATCCTATTTGGTCTGCTATACAAGGTTGAGGGCTTCTCACTGGTACACTAAATAAGTCATGACCTTAGCCAAAGGCAGACGCTTAACGTGCCCCCAGGATCTGCTTCTTCCCTGCACCCCACTTTATCCACTGTTTTGGCAGCAGTCCTCTACTGGGTTGGTATGTTGGGGCCTGTGATTTCTTCTTTCCATCCAATACTCCTATCCCCTTCTTAGATTACTTATCTTAGATTACTTATCCCCTAAGATTACTTAACATTCATGGTCCCTGAGAGTACCCTGTGTCAGGGTACCTTGTTATAGGTTTTGTGTGTTAATCCATGATTTTTTTTTAAAAGATTTTATTTATTTATTTGACAGATAGATCACAAGTAGGCAGAGAGGCAGGCAGAGCGGGGGGGGGGGGGGAAGCAGGTTCCCTGCTGAGCAGAGAGCCGGATGCGGGGCTCCATCCCAGGACCCTGGTATCGTGACCTGAGCCGACGGCAGAGGCTTTAACCCACTGAGCCACCCAGGCACCCCTTAATCCATGATTTAGATCATGTCTAGAGATTTGGGTTAAGAAAGGGAGACATATGACAAGTTTATTATAACGGTGTGAAACATATAAAAAACCTCCACGTCCTCAGTCTTCCACCTTGAACCAGAAGCCCCAAAGGAAAATTAAGTTAGAATCCAGATCTCAGTTTTATTTTTTTTTTAAAGATTTTATTTATTTATTTGACAGAGAGAGATCACAAGTAGGCAGAGAGGCAGGAGAGAGAGAGGAGGAAGCAGGCTCCCTGCTGAGCAGAGAGCCCGATGTGGGACTCGATCCCAGGACCCTGAGATCATGACCTGAGCCGAAGGCAGCGGCTTAACCCACTGAGCCACCCAGGTGCCCCCAGATCTCAGTTTTAAAACTTAACATGAGTATCTACCATGAAGCAGTCCCTGAATTATGCATATAGGTATTTTTTAATATAAAAGATATAAATAGTACTGAAGTTCTTGGAAGAAAACATCAGTTCCAGTCATCTATCCCCACCACTTTCACTCCTCTCTCCAGAAAGAACCTGCAGTCAACAGTTTGTTGTAGATAAGATATCGCTCCAGTCCTTTTGTGGCACACATACAAATATTTTATCTCATTTGTGCATTGTTTCATTTGTTCTCACAGCCACAAGAGGCTAGTATTATTATTATTTTTTAAAGATTTTATTTATTTATTTGACAGAGAGAAATCACAAGTAGGCAGAGAGGCAGGCAGAGAGAGAGAGAGGAGGAAGCAGGCTCCGTGCTGAGCAGGGAGCCCGATGCGGAACTCAATCCCAGGACCCTGAGATCATGACCTGAGCCGAAGGCAGCGGCTTAACCACTGAGCCACCCAGGCGCCCGAGGCTAGTATTATTAACCCATTTTATGGATGACAAAATCGAGGCCCAAGAAAGTTGGGCAATGTGCCAAGTGGCCCGCAGGTAATTAGTTTGAACCCATGTTTCTTATTTTGAAAAGAGCCAGTGCCTCTTTCTCAGGAGGTGGAGGCACCAGTCTTGAAAATAAATAAATGAACTAGGGGCACCTGGGTGGCTTAGTCTGTATGAGTCTATCTTTGGCTCAGGTCATTATCCCAGGGTCCTGGGATGGAGCCTGGCTCATCCTGGCTCAGTGGGAGGTCTGCATCTCCCTCTCCCTTTCCCCCTGCTGGTGTTTCCTTTCTCTCTCTCTGTGCCTCTCTGTGTCAGATAAATAAGCAAAATCTTTAAAAGAAAAAAAAAAAAAAAAAGAATGAGCCTTGCTCAGTGGTGACAAACCCAAACCGGTCTGAAGGAGTGTAAGGGACCCTGGGGTCTCCCACTCTGCTACATTCTCCTTGAGCAGTTGTCCTTTTGGAGACTGGAGGGAGCAACAAGCCCTTGCCTAATTGAATTTCAGGTGACCCTCATCTGGATTTCAGATCTTCCATTTTGCTAGGATGTTTTAAGGCCTGTGTAAAGACATCGTTGAAGAGCTTCCAAGAAAGGTTTTCAGGTGCTAGGGACTCTCACAGTTCCCCCGAGTGTCCCTGGGGGAACTTCCAGAGATCCTGACAGCACCTCCGGCTGGGATGAGCTGGGGAGATGCCAAGAGAAATGACGGTGGCCTGGCGCCTAGGACAGGTGCGCCTGTTTTCTCGCTCATTCCTCCATTGCTCCAGGGATTTCCCCAGTGGATCTGACACTGGGAAACGGAAACTCTTTGATCTATTTGTTTGTTTTAAAGCCTGAATAAAAGGTCAGAGCTAGGGGCACCTAGGTGGCTCAGTGGGTTAAGGCCTGTCTGTTCGGCTCAGGTCATGATCTCAGGGTCCTGGGATTGAGCCCCGAATTGGGCTCTCCGCTCAGCAGGGAGCCTGCTTCCTCCTCTCTCTGCCTGCCTCTCTGACTACGTGTGACCTCTCTCCATCTCTCTCTCTGTCAAATAAATAAAAAATATCTTTTAAAAATTCTTAAAAAAAAAAAAGTCGGAGCTAGCCCCTCCCGCTCCAGCCAGCGCCTGCTGGAATGTCCGCAGTTTGCGGCTAGTTGCTTGCAGCGCCGCGAGACCCATACGAATGCCACACCCCTTGGCGGGTCCCTTCTCACCGCGGCAGGCAGAGTCTGGGCCTTCCTTCACCCCGCAAGGCGCCAAGGGTGTAGACAGATCGCGGAGGGTTTTGGCATCTGCCTTCCCCGTGAGAGGGAAGATAAACTAGGCCCCAGGCCCAGAATACATTTGCATCTCAATAACTGCGTAAACCTCAGAAACCGAGGCCGCCTCCCCCGCCGGGGTCCTGGAGCAGCGGGCCACCACGGGACTTCTGTGATGTTGGATTAATCATGCGTGCAGGTGAAGGCAACTCTGGTTTAGCCTCGGTGCTGCATTTCACATTTAAATGCCGCAGCGCAGGGTCTGGAGAGCCAGAGCTTGCAGCCCCGCCCCCCGGGAGCTGTCCGGGAGCCCCGTTACGGTCGGAAACCCCACCCACGGGGGCCTCACCAGGACCCGCTACACACAGACTAATGGAGGAACTAGAAGGGCTCAAGGAAGAACTGAATTTACCGTCTCTGCAGGCGTCGGGAACCTTGTCGTTTAAATGAGAGGACCATTTGTCTTCAAACCAACTGTTCCCAGCCCATGTTTCAAACCCTAAACCTAGCAGGCTTTCATCAAGGGTCTGTGGATTAGGAATGGATGATTATGAATCATCTTCCCTTTCCTAGCGGGATCATCAAATTTCATGCAACATTTACCAAAGGCTAATATGTGAGACATGAAGAGGGTGTTACACACCCTAATGGGTACATCATAGCCGGAGGTCCTTCAGAAAAGGGTTGGGACATTGGGCTCTTTGTCTCCCAGGGAAATGCCCATAAGTGTGGCCTCATCATTTGTGTGTGTGTGTGTGTGTGTGTGTGTATTGGTATATACTAATTTCTAAGAAAATTTTTTTTCTTAGTTCAACATTCTGGTATAGTGTTTACTCTGGATAATCCAAGATATACAAAAAAAAAATTTTTTTAAAGACTTCATTTATGTATTTGAGAGAGAGAGAGAGAGAGAGAATGCACAAGAGCAGGGGCAGAGGGAGAAGCAGGCTCTTGGCTGATCTAGGAGCCCCAACGTAGGACTCCATCCTAGGACCCTGGGGTCATGTCCTGAACCAAAGGCAGATGCTTTTATTATTGAGCCACCCAGGCCCCTCTCAAGGTTTACAATTTTCACATAAAATTACCCACATATCTTACTTTTTTTTTTTTTTAACACACTTAGCTACTTCAGACCTATTCCCTTTTGCCCAAGAAGGGCAGTCTACTTAGTGTCCTGGAGAAAATTCTCTTTGTCAAGAAAGTGTATTGTATTCTGAACTGAATTTTTCAGCTTCCATTGTTTTGGAGGTCTTTGAAGGACCTTTACCAATCTGGAAGCCCTTGGCTCTCTCAAGCCTGACAGCCTTGATTTACAGTGAAGGGATTACATTTTTCTAGATGGATCTTCCTCTTCTAGCTCTAGCAGCTGCACTTCTGAAGAGGGAATCGGGCTGCTTTGACTCTTTACAAAATGCTAATGAGTTAACTCCACAATGAAGATGAGACACCCACAGAAAAAAAGGGTGTGGTTTGGCCTCGGTAACCTCAGCACATCACACAGTATCTCTTTACAAGGTTTGCTGTAATCTTGGGGGTGGGGGAGAGGTGTACTCTGTGTGTGTGTTTGTGTGCACGCGTGTGCAAAGCTCAAGCAGCTTAATGGTGATAGCTAACGGTGCTGAGTTTGTAGACTGAGCAGGCACCGGGCCCACTGTCTTCACATCTGTTCTATGTCAGCCGTCTCAGATAAGGCAGTTACCATGACTATCCTCATCTTAAAACGAAAGAAACTGAGTCCCGGTAAGATTGAATTAAGGACACCAGGGCTCAAACCCAGGTCTGTTCTGTCTCTGGAACCCACATCCTGACCATTGAATGGCGCATCCGGAGTAGCAGCGGCCCAGAAACTGGCCCCATGAAGCTCTTGCTTACATGAGCGGCTCTGGGGGACGCTGCAGCCTGCAGGGGGCTGGAGCTTTCAGCAGCAGTGCCCAGGGGAAATAGCAGGTGTCCCCGCCCTCCCCCTGCACCTGAGATGGGGGGATGGGCTAACCCAGCCTAGAGAAGAGTCACTCCTGCGTGGGTCTGCTTTTCTTAAGTAATAATCAGTTTCTGCTTTGGCCGGCAGGCCTGCAAACTCCGTAGCCAGGAAACAGGAACCAAAAGACAAGATTGGCAAAACTGTCTGGCATTCTCCTCTTGGCTATCAGTTCTGTTTTATCAGCAGCCATGCCCAGCAGATAGGGTGTCCTGGGAAGCATGCCTCAGTCCCATGGAGTGTACAGGGGAATTCACCTGGGCACTGCTTCCTTTCATCGGCTGTGGGGGCCAGGATCCCTGCCTTAGAGGGAGTTCCATTGGTTTTATCTTGGCAGTGTGGGGGCTTGTAAAGTCTTAGGAAGCCTGTGGCCACTCGGGAGGTTGGTTGACTGTAGAAGGGCCATTTCTTCCCATTCCCTCTCCCACAGCATCCCAATCAGTGTTCTAGAATGTGTTGAAAGTATGAGGAAATGCTGATGTTTTAGACTCTTGGTCTGCTTGTCCCAGCGAGCGGTGTATACACCGGTATTTCCTGCCTGTGGCATGATGTGGAAAAAGGTTGATAAGCACATCTCTCTCCAGTTCTCCTGAGATTGCAAGAACAAACCCAGCTTATTTTGTACCTATCACAGATTGGGGTTTGGGTGGTGAATTCAAACCCAATTCTTTTTTCTACAATTCTCTTGCATCCCCCTCCGCTCCCCCTCAGTTTCCATTGCTAAAGGGCTGATGTCCCTAATAGCTAATGCAGCCAATCCCCAGACTTTGTTCTAATCCCAAAGCTGTGGCCCAGCCCCAAGGAAGGAAGGAAGAGTCCCCAGGCCCTGTTGGAAGCAGTTCTGATTCTACTAAGGACACTACAGATGAGACTTTGTCGCCAGTATTCCTGGGCAGTATTCCTGGGCAGTGCTGACAAGCAGGTGTTGTTCCTCCCTCCCCCAAGAATCAGAGACATGTCACTTGTACTGGGACCAAAGGTGGATGATGAAATAGAGTCCCCCCACCCCTGCGGCGTGGGGGTGGGGGCTCATCTTCGTATTTGGGGCTAAGGTGGCCCTGAGCCAAGTGAGGTTATAGTTCACATAGGTAAAGCTTGCCTTGCTGGACACAGGAGAGAATGAAAGCTGGACTGGCCATAGATCAGTGGCTGAGAAATTCTGGGGAGCTGCTTTGATTGTAACTATGCAAAGACCCTGGCTGTAGCCATACCCAAAAAAGATGGAAAATGCTAATGCCCATTTTACTCTTTTATTGTCAAAAAATGTGTTTGTGACTTTATTACTTTTAGAACAGGAGGAAAAAAAAAATGGAAAAAACTCACTAGTTAAAAAAAAAAAAAAAACAGCTAGGGCCATCTGGGTAGCACAGACAGTGAAAGCTTCCCACTCTTGGTTTCGGCTCAGGTCTGAGCTTAGGGTTATGAGATCAAGCCCCCACATGGGGCTCTGTACTCAGTGCTGAGACTGCTTGAGTTTCTCTCTCCCTCTTCCTCTGCCCCTCCCCAACCACTTGCTCTCATTCTCTCAAGTAAATAAATAAATCTTAAAAAAAAAAAAAACAAACCAAGGGGCACCTGAGTGGCTCAGTGGGTTAAAGCCTCTGCCTTCGGCTCAGGTCATGATCCTAGGGTCCTGGGATCGAACCCTGCATCGGGCTCTCTGCTCAGCAGGGAGCCTGCTTCCTCCACTCTCTCTCTGCCTGCCTCTCTGCCTACTTGTGATCTTGGTCTGTCAAATAAATAAATAAAATCTTTAAAAAAAAAAAAAAACAGCGTATATGCTTCACACTCGCTACACAGCCTTCCGTTGACATGTGGGATGCCTACAAGTGAGCAAATGACGGGTGCTAATTGCAGTGTGGCTTCTGAGCCAACCGCATGGGTGTTCAGGCAAGACCTGGCCACAGTTCATGTCCCCCCATTCTTCCCTGCCTCTTGCAGACCTATAAAGAACTTGTTTGCCCAAGTGTCTGTGACCATGACCACATCTGAGCAAAGCTTCCACACCTTCACCAGCTCCCCTTGAACTAGGGTCTTCACGGGAGATAGAGCATCGATGATGGAGTCAGGCACCTGTGCTTGCAGGATCGGGCAGGCCAGCTGGGAAGTCAGCTTCTGTCGGTGTCTCCTGCCCTGTTCTCCTTGGCCAGACAGACCTCTTCCTTTTGAAATCGGCAGAAGTGCTGCTGTTGACAGAAGCGCCCGCGTGTACTGATGTTGGCAGTAGTGGTCTTTTAGGAAGTCAAGGTTCCTCGTAGGCCTGGAAGGAAATGTGACCTGCTTGCATGTGCAGCTCCATGTGTGGTCTCTAAGAGAGAACAGCAGGAAACCAGGGGCTGCAGGGGCCCGGGCTTCTCTCTGACTGCTTCCTCATCTGTGGTTAGTCATGGTGGGAGGCAGATGGGATTTCTTTTATAAAAGCAGTCCTTTTACCTCCAGAAACAAAACAAAACAAAACCCCAGCTCAGCTTCCCTAAGGGCCTCCTGAAAACTGAACCCCCAGTGTGGAAGCTCTGGCCAGCCAGGGACAGCAAAGGCTCTGATCTCAGCAGCTTCTAGCATGAGTCTGCTCCAACAGTCCGTAGCGTACATTTGCCCCAAGAGCCAGGGATCTGAGGGCCAGAGGAGGAGGCCCCTGGTGTTAAGGGGAGGCACCATGTTGTTCCTCACCCATATGGAGTGGTGGCTACTGTCTTCTGTTGAGGCTGCCTGGCATAGAGCCTGGGTGTGGGGGCCACCCCTGGGGACTGCTCTCTGGTGAAACAGAAAACCAAGTCATGATCTTACCTGGGGCTGCACTGGTCTCCCTCCGGTGGTCCCAGGCCCCTGGGGAGAAATGGAGAACAACCACGCACTGCTCTGGGGTCCAGGAAAGGGGCCCTTCCAGCACCCTTGTCCCATTTGCTGGTGACCTGTGACTACCCTCATGTGATGAGCATGCGGCTTCCTGGAGGAAAGAAATTTGCATAATCAGATAGAAATAGGAACCTGGAAAAAAAACTCAGTGGGGCATGTAAGGGATTGGGCAATGACTTATCTAGAAGGCTTTGGGCCATGAGAGGGGGTTGGGTGTCAGGGAGAGGAACCAGGTTTCATCTGAGTCATGGCTAAGAATCTAAGGAGATCTCTAGAGTGTGAGACTTCTGAGGGCTCAGGAGGCAGAGGGACAAACCCGCCAGCCCAGAAATTCCTCAGAGCCTTTATCCTTTGAGGTTCTGTGGAAAGGATCCTTCCTTAGGAATGTGCATCTCTCATACCTCACCATGTGATGCCATCTTCCCCCTAGGGCCTCTACCTTTGCTCAAAACACAAAGGATTTTGTGTTCACACGTTCCGAGTGTACTTAGGGCCAGGGCAATGGAGACGTGAACATTCGGAGGGCTGGATGTAGAGCGAACACCTCAGTTTTCTCACCTTTCATGATACAGACAGCAAATCATCATATTGTACGCCTTAAACTCGCCCAGTGTTACTTGTCAGTCACACCTTAATAGCCTGGAAGGAAAAAAGGGTGAAAGTAGTGTGCCTAATACAGTGCCTGGAATGTGAATATTGGGGAACCCAGAGACACACTGACTGAGGGCTTTCGGTAATGGGTGCCTCTGCCCACAGACTCACAGGGACAGGACGTGAGTCCCAGACTTTTGTTGTTGGTGTTGAAGGCAAGAGATGTTCCTTCTTTATGAAGACAGGCCTGAGAAAAGCTGCAAATTCTGTCGTGTCCCTGAATTCATGCTGAGGTCACACAGTATATTAGCAGCTGCCTGTATTCTCCCCCAGATCCCCAGAGAACCTTCTCTTCCAGGCATCCATTCTGGTTCCCCTCTTCACCCCCATTTCTGCCTAATTACGTTTCTGCGTAATTGCTTATGCTTGCCCCCCTCCATGCCCTGTTGCCCCCCCCCCATTTTTGCCATTGAAATATGAGCTGTCCTTCCAGGCCCTGGTTCAAATGACACTTCCTCCAAGAAGGATTTAGTCATCAGAAGTGGTGACCCCTTCTTCCCCTCCACAACGTACTGTCCACACTGCTCTCTGGACCTGCCAGACACTGCCTTGCCTCTTGGGGGCTTCTAGACATGTCTCAAAGCCACTATCACAGGTATCCTGGATGGAGGAACCCAGTCTTACATAGAGCTCAGGGAATATTCGATGGGCTAATGAATAACTTTTCTAGCCCTTGAAACCCATGGGACTTCCTGAAATACTGGGGAACTGAGGGTGGGAAAGGAGAAAGTTTTTCCCCTCCCTTATAAACCATTTCCTGGTCATCTGTCTCCCAAGGAATCATAGGCATGATGCCTTTCATCCCTGCAAGGTCCAGAGAGTGAGAAGAGGTTCCTCAAGTTCACACAGCAAGTTAGTGGCAGAGCCAGGGCCTAGACTCGTGGTGTGCTCGATTTAGTGCGTTGGGAAGGCAGGGGAATATTGAGGGGCAAAAACATAAATTCTGGGGCAGTCAGGGATACGTTGATAATTGAGTGATTTTTTTTTTTTAAGATTTTATTTATTTAAGAGAGTGAGAGAATATGAGAGAGAGAGAGGGGACAGTGGGAGAAACAGACTCTCTGGTGATCAGAGAGCCTCATGTGGGACTCGATTCCAGACTCCAGGATCATGACCTGAGCGGAAGGCAGTTGCTTAACCAACTGAGCCACCCAGGAGCCCCGATAATTGAGTGACTTAAGACATGCAGAGTCCTTAGATCAGCCCGGGCCCCGGAATAAGTCTAAGTGTTTATTGCTGTCCCCTTTATTACTATTACTCTGCCCGTCATTGGCAACTACTACCTCCTCCCACCAGGTCCCATCATTTCAGGGGAGAAAGAACCCTGGGAGTACTAACTATGCCAGAACATCCTTCCTAGGCAGCAAGGAAGAAGCGAGCAGTTAGCTTTAGAGGACTAACCCTCTGGTGTACTGACCCTAGGAGTGTAGGGTGACTTTCCTGAACCAACATAGACCCAAGGCCCACCTTACTGTTTTGCAGGTGCCCAGCAGACTGGGTGAGTCTGGCACACTGCCTGGGCAGTTTGGCCGGCCCAGGGGTCACCATGGCTCAGGGCAAGCAGCAGCCACAGGGCCTACCAAGCCCTGTCTGTCTGTCTCTCTGTGACGCAGCCTGCAGACACTCTCAAGCTAGGTCCTGGGAAGAGACAGGGTGCCTACAATCAGTCTCCATGTACTTCTCCCCTCCCTGAGCTGAAAGCAGGATTTCCCATCTCTCTGGTTGGAGGCACACCAGAGTCTGGAACCCAGTGAGTGACAGCTTCAGCCGACAGCCCCAGGGATTGGGGAGTTCAGCATCGCTGCAGACCAGTAGCGTCTTATTTCTCAGACTCTCCACTTCTGTCTCCAGCCACAGCACAGGAGAGACCGGACAGGTGCGCACCCAGGGACTGCTTTTTCCCATAGGAGCACTACAGTTTGCTTCCCTCTAAAAACAAATGTAATTGCAAATTTGGGACCAGCCCAGGAGAAGGACTCTGAGAACTGAGACCACAGTTCCCTTAGTGGGCTGAACCATTTCCTGGTTTTTATTCCATTTCCATATTGGAATCTGATTGGGTAAAAAGGAGTACAGCATTAAATGCTGACTGCTTGGCAAGGGAGCCCTGTGCTTTGGGGAGTTTTTAGTTGGGATTTCATGGGAACAGTTAGGAATTAATTAGAGCAGCAATCCTCTTGCTCCAAATATGATTCTAGGATCCTGTTGTTTGCCCTGAGTCTGTCCAGAGAGCATGACCCCTCCATCTCATCACGACATCCCAGTCAGCCCAGACAGTTGTTTTCCAGCTGGAGGACCTGGGCTGGCTGAAACGTCTATACTCTGTCATACGTCCCTGGCCTTTATGACCAGGAACAGGTTCAGCCATCCATTCATTCATCCACTGAAACCAATGTTTTAAGGTGCTGGGGTTACAGTGGGGAACAAGAGAGGTATGGTTTGAATCCTCTTGGGGAGCTCAGTCTAGCAGGAGAGACAGGCATTGAAGAGTTTACACAAGCAGTGAGTAGAGGCACCTGGGTGGCTCCGTTGTTAAGTGTCTGCCTTCGGCTCAGGTCATGATCCTAGGGTCCTGGGGTCGAGCCCCACATCGGGCTGGTCCTGAGATCAAGGCCCACATTGGGCTCCCGGCTCAGCGAGAAGCCTGCTTCTCTCTCTCCCACTCCCCCTCCATCCTTGTGTTCCCTCCCTCACTGTGTCTCTCTCTGTCAAATAAGTAAGTAAAATCTTAAACAAACAAACAAACTGGTGGTCTGGTGGCTAGGGAAGGCTTTCTAGCAGAGGTGATATTCAAGTTAAGGTTGGAGGGAAGATGAAGAGATGTCCAGGCATTTTAGCTGGAAATCACATTCTGGGCAAAAGTTCTGAAAGTGCAAGAGAGAGCAAAGAGACTGTGCCAGATGAGGCTGAAAGGAAGTAAGGAGCCAGGCCACAGGGCCTCGTCTGCCACCAAAAGGATGTGGGTCTTTATTCTGACAACAGTGGGTAGTGCTCGAGTTGCTGTGGGATGCTGGGAAAGTGTTTCCTCCAGCTGGACCAGCTCCTGATGACGTCAGCCTTGTGGGCCTGGGACTGCTCAAACCAACAGACTCCCGTCAGATGTGACCGTTGTGTGGCTTTCTTTGGCTACCACAGCCAACTTTTCATTCTTTTCTTATTCACCCTTCATTAGAAGACTTGTCCCATGTGTCGGTTTCCTGCGTCAGCTGCTAACACCAGACGGGATTCCTGAGACTGCGCCGTCCAGCCCAGGACAGAGCGCGGTGAGCTTGGGGAAGGGGGAAATGAGGTGTCTCAAGGTTTCATGACTAGAACCTGAAAATGATGCCTTATGTAAAAGATGGGTGCCCTGGGTCAGTTCCAGGAGAGAAAGCCAGCGCTAGGTTGACTCATCCACAGGGGAAGGATATCGGGGTGGTCTTTTTGGGGAAGGAGGTGACTGGTTTTCTGTGATCTTCTCAGACACTGTCTGCTGTTCCCAAGGGTCTGCTATAGATCCCCCAACGGGCTGCTGCCTCCCCCTTCCAAGGGCTGTGACGGCCCAGTGCAAGCAGTGTACAGGTGTGTACCTAGTGTCTGGGTAGGGGCATCCCTTGTGCTGGTGGCCTGGGCCAGACCACTTCCTCTCTCTACTTCTAAGATTATAAAGATGAAATTTAGGAAGGACATCAAAGGCAGAATGCCAGGGAAAAGAACAGGAGGAGTGAGCATGCCAAAGAACCCTCCTTTTTTCTGCCCAACCAAGTCACCACTATTGACACTTGGGGATGGTTTAACATCTCCAGCTTTAAAATGCTCCTGCAAAAATAAATACATAAATAAGATGCTCCTACACATTTGCAAACACTTCCTGGGGGCTGGTACCAATTACCCCTTTCCCTGATGGAGAACCACGGTTCCCATGTTTATGGGCACAGGGTATGCACAGCTGTGCTTTAGGTCCTGAAGCTGGCGGCCTGGGACACTGGAAAATTCCCCCCACTTGAGAATCTCTTAGAGACCCTTTTGTTCAGGGGCATGGTCATTCTTCCCAGGCTACCCATGGGGGCTCCTGATGTCTCCTGACCCCACAGGGAGTCCCTCCTGCCTTCCCTAGCCTGGTCACACAATGGTCGCCTGCAGCTCCGTGCAGAATCTGGTGGGCACAGCTGAGATTTTAGTTCAGGCATTTCCCAGCCTTCTCTGTTGGATTGTGGCCAAGGTTGGCAGGACTGCTTCTAGTGGGTGAGTTGCTGCTCTGTTGGGCCACCAGATGGCACTCGGGAGACACCTCCCCCTTGGTCCAGCCGCCACCCCCACTCCCCAACCCCGCGCAGTCCTCCGCAGGACTGCTGGTGGCAGGAGTGACTGCAGAGGGAACTTGCCTTAAAGAGGCCTGCTCCTTAAAGAGACACCGCAGCACACCGCAAACTTGTCCGGTTCACCCCAAAACAAGACCACTGATGACAAGCACCACTGCCTAGGCTCTGAGGCTCCTTTGTCATTGCCTTCTTGAATGCTGAGCTGCCAGCTCTTGGAGCCAGTCTCCTTGACAGCCTATCCTGAGCCCCTGCGACCATTCCTGAGCCTGACAGGGACTGGGCCAGCTCCGGCTGGTGGCGTCACAGCTCCTGGCAGAGGAGCACAGGGCTGGGGTGCATCTGCAGAAGTCTGGCTGCAAGAACAAGACGCACAGCCAGCTGCAGGGGAGCAGCGGCCACAGGAGGGCAGGGGGCTGGCCTGTGAGCTCTGACCCCAGGGGGGGCACCACTGCTGCACTCTTGGACCTGGGAAGCTTGGAACCGCTGAACTTTGTTTCTGGGTTTGGGGGTCTTAGAGAATCCTTCCGTCTCCTCCTGGCCTCTTTCCAAACGCTGATGGGGATGCCGTGGTGAGTAAATTAGGAAGGGGGCTCCACCCCCTACTGTTGAGCCCTCTGATCCACTCTCCAGGAAGCCTCTCATGTTGACCTCTGGGGGTACAATCTGAGCCAAGTTGGATGAGGGCCACTTTAGGGGCTTGGCATGAGACCCTCCTGAAATTGCAGCTTACCCGACGATACAATCCGAGGCAGCTCCTCAGCCCAGGAAGCTAGGCTCACTGCGGCTGCTGGCCCAGGGGGAGCTAGGCCTCATTAGAGCCTCTGGGAACTATGTGGGGCCATGCCGGGAGCTTCCCAGCTACAGAGACTGGGATGGCACTCTGCCTCTCCCCGGCCACTATGCTGAGGGAGGCGACAAGGGCATGAATGCTGTTCTCTGGTTTACATCTTGCCAAGGCTGCAGAATATTTATGACTCAAGCTGACACAAACTTTGATGGAGAAATAAATAATTGGGGAAGGCTTTGAGTTCATCTGTGCTGTCTATAGATCTCACTGTCTCTGGAAATGTAAGAGGCTGGGAAGAGATAGGTAGGGAGAGGACAAAGGATAGAACTGTCTGGCCAAGCCTGGGTCCCTGAGAGGTGATGACCCAGCAGACGCCTAAGGAATTTCCTGCTTTCTAGGCCCAAGGTGGCAGGGGTAGGGGAAGTGAGCCTCGGAACAGTGGCACTTTACTGGACCAAGGTAAAAGAAATGAAGCAAGGAGCCAGAAACAGCCCCGCAAGGTCTGCTAGGAAGCAGAGTTTATGGTCTGCGAAGGCAGGTAGGAAGCCTGGAAGTTGTCTGCCTGATCCATGAGGGCACCCACCCAGAGATTTGAAAACTGAGCTGGGGAAGACTAGAGACTGGCCCAAGGCATAGAAGCTGTAGGGTTAGTGGACACTGGAGTTCAGGAGATAGTCACTGGATTGATTGCATCCAGGTTGTGTCCAGGGTCATTGGCCCTGTTGTGGTAGATGTGGCTTGGAGAAGCAGTTCTCCTTTTGCTTTTGCTTAATCATTGGTGGGCTTGTGGGCAGGGGTGGGGGGGTGGTTGGGTGTGTGGGTAGGGTTTCTGGAATTACACTGCCTTGCATTCCTACTATGGCTTCAGTGTCTTTCTCCGAGTTTAACTTCATTCTGTTCATTCATTTGTTCACCCATCACAGCCCAATACAGAGACATACACATCACAGTTCATTTCTAAGTGTCAGCAGCTTCTAGCTGGCCAATACTTAGCCTGTCTACTTCTAGGGAATGGGAGAGAAGAGCAGTACCTATCTTGTTAGCTTATTATAAGGATTAAGGGAGATAATCTACGTGAAGCCCATAGAGCAGTGTCCCACACCCAACAAGCACTGGGCAAACGTCAGCTGTTACTCATTTTACATATTCAACCTATAATGTTAGAAGCCCGTCTGTCAGGCTTTGGGCAGAGAGTCTGGTCTGGGGGCACAGTATGGTTATGGCTGCTTTAGAGTCTGCCTGAGCCACAGTCATCTACTGGGCGGAGTGCTTTGGATACCCCAGTGGGGAGGGAAAATGCAGTTCCAGCTTTTAAAGAGCGGATCTGGCAGGAACGGTACAAAGTCTTGTTTTTTTGGCTATCATAGTCCGGTTTTTGTTTTTGTTTTTTAATTGGAATGCAGAGGCCCTCCACCCTCACCTCTACCTCCAGCCTATGCACACTGGTGCCCCCTGCCAGCCCCAGCATGGGGAAAGGTGCATGGACATCCTTTTCACCTCTGGGTGATCAAGGAAGCAGGGACTTCCTGGCCTTCCTCTTCTGCACAGTGGAGCTGGGTTGCTAAGTGAGGAGAACAGCATTACCCTTTCTTTTTCCATCTGGCTAAGTGGCTGGTAGAAGCAAGAGTCGGTTGCTGGGAAGGCAGTGAGCAGCACACCTGTGAATTAAGGGCAAGGCCGCTGACCTTCAGAACTGGATACATCCCCTTTTCATTCAGTCTCTTATCCACTGCCCCGTGCTACAGGCAAGGCAGCCGACCCTTCAATCCCCCATAGATGCGTGGGTGGTAAGGCAGGAGCAGGTGGTCAGCAGGCCAGTAGGGAGCCGAGAGCAGCCTTGTGCACAGGCCAGAGGGAGGGCTGGCGACGGTGGAGAATTTCACCCAAAAACCTGGATAGAGAATGGTTCGTGTGGGCTTGGAGGATAAAGTGTGTTGGGTGCTGATTCAGTGCCTTGGGGTTCGAAGGCAGATCTATGCTTCGCGGACTCAGGGCAGTCTATCCACAGGAGAGCCCCTCCCTTGCTCGGACAGATTGGGGTTGCTGGCAGAGCACTTAACCTTTGGCAAAATGCAGAGGAGAATGATTCCTTAACTCCTTCCTTCCTCGAATGTCGCATGTGGTATTGGGTCTCCCCAAACTCCTCCCCACCCTTAGTGCCAGGAATCCGGAGGCTTCTTTTCCAGTCTCGAATCACCCTGGTGCTCAAAGGCCCATACACTTGTCTCCCAGCCAAGATTAGAGTCCCGCTGTGTGGTGTTACCGATCTACTGAAAGCCACCAGAAAGGGCTTCAGGGGCATCTTGGAGTAACTGCCCTTTCCTGGGACTTGTGTGCGAGAGGCAAGTGTGTGGGGATTGAGGAGGGCTGGGAGGGCTACTCAGTGCCTCCGTTTTCTCATCTAGAAAATTCGGGGAGCTGCGATGGCAGTGAGGTTTGCAGTGAGACGATCCTGTAAGCAAAGCACTGGGGTCCAAGCCAGGTGCTCCGCAGACGATCTCCGTTAATTACTACAAGCGTTCCTCCTTACTGCCTCCAAGACTATTCTCTCCCTGTACCCTATATTGTGTTCTGGAGTGGGAGGTCCAGGATGGGATTGGACAGAATGTAGGGGGGGGGGAAAGCAAACTGTGGCAATGCTAAGGAGAGCAACTGTAACATTTTAGCTTGAAAATGCTGAAAATAGCATGTTCAAGCCTTTGTAGATAAAAATGTAAAATGTATGCAAATGTATGTGTCTCACGCAGAAACATACATCTCCGGCCTCCTGACAGTGAGTGCCCGGATGTGGCCATCAGGAAAATCCTTGCAGCATACAGAAAGAGCCCAGGCTGCCTCGGTGGTGCTGGCTGTTACTGGGAAGGGCGCCATGCTGCTGCCTCCCAGGGCTGCGCTCCTGTTGCCGCCTTTCTTCTGGGTTCCGTGCCTTCTGAGAGTCCCACGTGGGAAGAGAGGCTCTGGGCCCCTCTCTGCTCCTCCGCCCTCACCATCCTCCCTCTGGTTCCTCTGAGAGCCCATTTGCTTCCTCTCCCATCCGGGCTCTATTTCTGGAGCATCTCATTGGAGATGCACACCCCCCTCCCCTCTGCCAAGCTCCAGGTGCCTGCTTGGTCCTCCCAGTCTTGTGTGCAAGTCAGGGATAGTGGGAGGGTGACAGCTGAGCAGGGAGGGGCCACAAGAGCCAGAGTCAGAGTCTGAGCCAGGAGAGTTGAGTTGGGGGTGAGCTAAGTGAATGTGAAGAGGGGCCAGTGTTACCTCACAGTGGAAACACACCCACTGCAGCCACCTGTGAAGGCTTTCCGCGCCCTCCCCCCTGCACCTACTGGGGGCTCAGCTCACCTGCTGTGAGTTGGAGGCCTCTACCCCCAGCTGGGGCTGGTTGCATGCTTCCTTTCAGCATTGTGGGCGAGGGTCTGCTCCTCCCCTCAAGAAGAACTGGATCTGTGGTTGTTTGGAAGGATGCAGAGCCCTGCCGCCATGTGGGTGGGTCCAAGGAGAGCTGAGTACCATGGAGCTTCCGTTCTCTTGGGTTCAGAAGAGGAGCTTCAGTGCCCCCTGCCCTTGCCCACCCTCTCTTTCCTCCCCTCCCTCCCTGGCCCTTCAGAGTCCTTTGGCCAGAGGAGGCCTATAGGACCAAATCTGCAGCAAAGTTGCCTTGGGTCCCAGGAGATGGGCCTAAAGCCCCCTCAACAGACTCTTCACTGCTCTTGGGAGATCTTAACCAGGAATTTCATTTCTAAAGGTTCTATTCACAAAGCTACCTTGCCCCCAGACTTCTCTCAACTTGTATGTGATTATGTGTGCAAGGTATGCCTCCTGGGCTGCAACTGTAGGTCCCCAAGGAAGTCTCCTGGGGAACCCAGTGAAGACCCTGGAGCCTCTCCTGTCTCCAGTGTGTCCTCCACTGACCCTCGTCGACCCCCAGCCCCCTGCCTTTCTCCAGCCCCTGCCCTCTGGTGTGTTAGGCAGAACGGCCTGCGTTTAGGTCAAGGGTGTTTAAACAGATGAGGTTATTAAGGTTTGGAAGGAGTGTCCCAGCGGCCAAGGCTTTCCTTAACCAGGTCCGCGCCGCCCCCCAGGCTTGCCTAGGGGAGGGGCCTGACGGCGGCACCGGCCCCAGAAACTGCGCTTAGAGATCCTGGGGTGGCAGGTGATGTCACCCCTGCGGGGCCCATAGGTCTCCCCGCGGCACTTAGTCTGCGGGCTGTCAGAATTCGGCAGAGCCCAGCGAGGGGAGGAAGAGGCGCCTGGGCCTGCGCCGCAGTCCGGAGACCCCCAGCGGGACCACTCCTCAGTCACCCGCTGGAGCCCCTCTCGCCTGGGCGTCCGAGGGGACTGGGGCTGCTCCCCACACCCCCGACCGGGTTTGGAGGCGTGCTGCGGCGGGGGAGGGGGCGCGGGAGCCTAGCGCCGATTGGTCGCGGCCCCCGCCCCCCGCCCCTGGCCGCCGCGCAGCCCGGGGGAAGTTGCTAGTCTGCGGGCGGGCTGCGGGGCCGCCGCTCGGGGATCCGCAGCCGGGCTTGCCGGGGCCGCAGTGGCCGGAAGGGCTCCCGGGGGCGCTCGCCTGCCCTCGCCCGCCCTCTCCTCCTCTTCCCGCAGCTCCACCTCGCTCCTCCCTGCTACCTGTTTCCCTGCCTCCCCCCGCCTCCACTCCGCGCCCGGCAACTTCGGCCTCCGGGGCTGGCCGCCCCTCCCGGCTCCCCGCCGGCCGGCCCGCCCGCCGCCCGCGCCCTCCCTCCTTTGTTGTGCGATGAGGGTCGGGTTTCCGATCTGACGGAGCCGCCGCCGCCGCCGCCGCCGCCGCGCCGAGCCGCGGGCATGGAGCCGCTCAGCCACCGGGGCCTGCCGCGTCTCTCCTGGATCGACACCCTCTATAGCAGTACGTGTGCTCTCGGGCCGGGGAGGCCGGACGGGAACGGGTCTCCGCGCCCCGACGGCCCCGGGGCGCGACCTGCCGGGCTTGTCTGGGGAGCCCCGCGCGGGGCTGGGGGCTGCGGGCACCGCCGGCCAGGTGCCAGGGGGCCGGGAGGTAGGGCGGATGGGGGGCGACGTGGGGGTCCCCCCAGCGATCGGCCGCAGATAGGGTCCCCGGAGCGGACTTCGAGCGGGTGGGGGCCAGTGGAGATCCGGAGAGCTGTGTCACCCCTTTCCCACCTGTTGTGTAACTGAGCACTCCCCAGCCCCTAGGAAGGAGAGCTCTTGTAGGGTGCTCCCTCCGCTTCCTTCTGTCCACGCTGAAGGAGAAGGGCCATTTTGGCAAAGTCCTTGGCGCTTGAGTTTGTCACCTCGGGGACATCCTGGGGCCGTTGAGTGTTTGGGGGTGGAAGCGGGGTCGGTTGGAAGGGACTGTAGGTGCAGATTTCCATGGGGGCCATTTGGATCGAAGGAGCTGGAAACCTCCGGCTCAGCAGTCTTTCCTGCCCGCCTCATCACTTCCCCCATCCTCACCAACCCCCAAAAAAGAAAAAAGAAAAAAAAAACCACCAAAAACCTCGGCTTCTCCACCCCCTCGCTCCCAAATCTGCCTCAGTCATGTGATTGCTCTTGCGCTGCCGCCGGGGATGTGTAACTGATCACTCGTACATTCTGGGGGCTCCTGGAGAGCTGAGCGCCCTCACTTTACACCCTGCCTTGCAGAGGTGACGGAACCTCCGCCCTTCTCTCCACCTCTCCCTTGAAGCACCTTCCCCAAAGCTTTCAGCGAGGTAGGAAGAGGGTCCTGCTGGCTCCTGCAGAAGCTAGTAAGTGCCTTTTGCCTTCTCTGAGCACTTCCGGGGGACCCTCCCAATCTCTGGCTGTATCTGCTAGCGCAGAGTCCTGAGGCAGGGGGTTAGGGGTTTCCGGAGGCCGGGTGCTAAGTTCAGTTTCTGGACACTTGCCATGGGACAAGGACATTTTTTAAAGGTTAACCTGTCTCAAATTCCTTAGTGACAGTTATATGGAAGGAGAGAGGAATGGACAAGGATGGTGCCTTGAACCCCAAGGCCTTGCCCTGGAGGCTCCTCAGTACTTATCATCCAGCCTCTGACCTCTGTATCCCCTTGGGTCCCTATCATTCCCTGTACCTTCTCCTCCCTCTTCTCCTTCCTCCTCCCCTTCCATCTTTTTTTCCTCATCCCCCTCCAGCTCTCCCTGTGATGGTTCATTCCACTTTGGTTTTTCAACATCAAAGGGGCAAAGCTGGATCCCCTGGGTGTCAGTCTTACACTGAGCCCAGCCACTCCATCTGCTCCTTCCCTGGCAGAGGCCAGCACCGTTGGGTGAAGGTCAGGGCCCATGGCTGTGCGGCGTTGTGTGTGCACACGTGTGTCTGCGTGAATGGGGCCTGCTATAGATCCACTCATGACCCCGAGGAAGGATTAGTGACCTCTTAGCTGTGCTTTTGCCAATAACAGTAAATACAATGCCTCATATTCACATGCTGCTTCTGTTCCTGAATATTCCTGGCCCTTTTGCAAAACCCAGTAGTGATTTCCCTACTTCTCAAAGCATAGAATCCTATGGAGATCTGTCTCTGGCTTTTTCTCTTTTGCCCTGAGGGAGACTCCTCAACCTAATTATTCCAAGTTTTCCTATCTCTCCCCCCAACCACCACCCCTTGGAGCAGGGAAGCCAGACTGTCTGAGAGGTCTCCTTGAACATTACTGCTGACCAGAGGAAGATAGGGCCTGGACAGGGCATTGGCCTGAAGCCTTCTTTGGGGGTGCCTGCTAACCAGGCCTGACGGAGGCAGGCTGGCATTGGAACTGTCTGCCGTGCTCCTTGCTGCCCCAGCCTCTGGGCTCCTGGGGCAACCTGGGTTGGGGTCGGGGGAGGCGCTGAGTTGGCAGCGATGTGAGGAGTCCCTGCCTTCCTCCTGAAAATGGCTTATGTGAGAGCCACAGAATGAGGCTTCCTGGGGAGGTGCTGTGCAGTCATGTTTGGGCTGTTAGCCATGAAGTTTCCTCTTGACAGGAGCCTCAATTAAAACAAATACCCGGGCTGTCATTTGCCTGGCAGCCTGGTTTTGTGGCTCCCAGAGGAAGTTGCTCTGCCTCTCAGAAAGCTGTTTGCTTACAAGGCTCACAGTCCTGGGGGGGAAGTCCCCACAAAAGCTATATCCAGCGGCATTATAAAGGGGATGTCTCCCAGGCACAGGGTGGCCCGTGTATGTCTCAGAGATATGACTGGACATCCCTCCCCTCGCCCCAGTGATAGGGGCCCTTCCTCAGTGCTGCTCCTGGTAACCAGGATAATAGCATATCCTGAGGAGCTTGAATATGCTAGGCACTACTCTGGGCTCTCTCCAGCCATCCTCTTCAGGCCACACAACTGAGCAAGACTTGTGGTCTCATCTCTGTTTTGCAGGAAGAGAGCTATGGTAAGCTCTGATCATGATCCAAAGTCACATAACTGATAAGTGACAAGGCTAGAAATTACATCATTCCCCACGTTGTTGAGGAAGACTCTGAGTGTCACCTAGAGACATCTGAGCTTACCCAAGGCCTTGGGATGCCATGGGATGGGAAGCATCTGTCTCTCTGGTCCTCTGTTTAAACAGGATTCTTCCTGAAATGGTCCAGCAGGAAAAGTGACCTCAGTGATTGGGAGCCCGAGCTGTCCCTGTTTCTCTTGCAGGACCTGAGAGCTGGTCCTAGAGCCATGGTGGGGAATGGTTGAACTCACTGTTGATTCTCTACTTGTAAGGTGCCAGACTGCCAACTGGCCCCTCCTCTGACTTGCTTCTTGCTTTTAGGGATGTCGGCTCATTCTTCCTGGCTTCAGCATCAATGCCGGGAGGAGTGTGCACATTTTCATTGCAGGTGGATGGGTGTTTGAGAAGAGGTAGACAACAGAGCCCCTTTGTCCCAATGGTAGAAGTCCAGAAGGGATGCTGTGATGGGATTTGTCTGACCTAAGAAGATGAGTTGACTCCCAGCTACCAGTGCGATATGGGGCTCATTGGAGCAGGGTCTTTGTTCCCGACAAGCTGGAATGGCAGATGAGGCTTCCAGCCACCCCTTCTTGCCTCTGTACCACTCGTTTTCCTACATTAATGTAATAACATCAGCTTTGTCCCTTGGGGCCTTGCCTCGACTCTCTCCCCATAGCTGGCATGATTCTTTCTATAGGGCTGCGTTCTTCCTTTTATCTTCTCTGTGTCTTTCTCTCATCCCCTTCTCCACTGAGCTCTTAACCACTCTCTCAGTTTTCTTCTATAGCATGGGGTAAGGTTGGATTTAAACTAAGTTCTGTGGAATAACAAAGTGGGGGATGCTCTGAGCCGGCCCCTACAAGTGGATACCATATCCTCCAAACAGAGCTGAACTGAGATAGGGATGGCAGGCAATGATTTGGAACCTCTTCAAATGGGAAATCTTTCTTTTTTCACCCCAGGCAACACTTCCAAGAGCCCAGAAAGCATTTGGGGCTGTGGGCATACAGCCCATCTGTGGGCATACATACGCATCTCCAGACCATCATGAACCAGCCTCAATTTCCCATCTTACTCCTCTGTCAGCCACGCCAAGGACCTGGCGATTGGCCTGACAGACTGTGGGTCTGATCAGAGCAGCTGTCTCACTCCAGCGCACCAGACCACCCCAGATGTCCTTGTGAACACCTGCATTTGGGTGCTTTCTTCCCCCTCTGAAAAGCCCCAGCGTTTATTCCTTCTCGTTAACACTGGTCCATTATTGTCACGGCTGCTGGAGTTGGGGCTGGCAGAATGAAGTCATCTACTTGGAGGAGAATTTTTGTTACTGTGATTGTTGCTGCTGTTCTTTGGAAAACAGAAGAAATGACAGGCACATTTGTGAAGAATTAGCTAAGTGGGTAGAAGACGGGAATAGGGAGAGAACCCGTTCCGCCTCACTCTTGCGGATGGGACGGAAGACTTGGGCTGCTCTCTGAGGTCTGGTCTGGTTCCTGGGTGCCCTGCGCGTACTTCTCTGTAATGCAAGACCAGGATGTCTCTGGTACATTCCGCGCTGATTCATTCATGTTTATAAGCTGCTTTGAAGGTGAGGAGTGCTGTGGGACTGTTGCTCAGCTATCCAGCTCCTCGTTCTCATCACAAACAGCAGTCTGTGAAGGGCTTGCTGATGAGTGGAAAAGGGCTATGAAGGGGGTGAGGGTGCTGGCAGGTGCAGAGTGCTGGACCCGGTTCTTAGGTGGTGCCTAGGCCAGCTCCCCCTGCAACATAAGCCTTCAGTGACTTTTGGTAGCATGAGTATGAGAGGGAGAAGGAAACTCCTGGGTTCTTGGCTCCTTTAACTTCTTACTCCACCAGAAATCCCAGAAATCCATTCATTGGCCCATTCACAAGTTTCCAGCTGTGTGGATTTGGTAATTGTAGTAGTTTGCAATGGAGTCAGAGACCCCCCAAGGGAGTTCCACGGTTGCTAGGGCTTGCGATTGTGCAGTTAGAAGACTTCACTGTCAGTGTTGGTCCTGCAGCTGTTTGGCTCAGCTTGAGCCCTTTGGGGACAAACTGGGAACTAGGCAGCTTCACTGTCAATTCCACGTCCATCCCTGTTCACCTCTGCCAGGCCCCTGGCTGTGGAAGCAATCTGTGGGGCTTCAGTACCCATCACTTTCTACCAGGGTCTTAGCACTTTCAGTTGAGTACCAGTAGGAAGAGGCCTGAAGCTTACCTGTACCCAGAACAGGACAGGAGAGACTGATTTTGATTTGTGGCCTTGTGCGTTTCTTGGGGCAACATAGGGTCACTTGGAGCCATGAGCCGTGATACTCCTGACTGGCAGTTGGGAGTGTTCTGCTTGTTCCTGAAGCTTGGGGAAAACCTGCCCATACCCGGTAAATGGAGAGAAAGAAATCAGAGCAGTAGGAAGTCTATAGAAACACCCCCAATGAGGATTTGGGGATAGATGCCCAATCCACCCCCCTGCCCAAGGCATTTGGCAAAGAGCCTTTCAAGGTGGGGCCAACTGGTACCATGACTGACTGAACGAAGGATAACATTCTCTGTCCCCAGATTCTGACCTTATCTGAGCCTCTCACTCAGTTTTCTGTACCTATGCTTTTTTCCTATCTTCTCTTCTGCCTTTCCTTCCCCTCCACACACCAGAATAAAAAATGAATATGGGTTTCCTAGTCATATAGAAACTACTGGTTAGTGTGGTCTTCAGGAGATGATGGGTTGGGCTCTGCAGTGACCTAATTGGTCAGGTGCCATTTCTCTCCATGCTCACTTCTGATGCCTGCATATCCCTCTAGACCACAGACAGACATGGAAGGTATGGTCAGGTGTTTTGCCTCAGATGAGGAAGGTCTCCAGAAAGGGTTGGGGGGCTAGAAAGCCTTGGGTGGACCAGTGCTGAGGAGCTCAGAGTCCTTGTCATTCTGGGCAACATGGCCGTTGGCCTGTCTGGTGTGTTGCTGTAGCTGGGGCTGCCTAGAAGAGCCCCATATTGGCTAGGGATCTGTGGGTTTACTCAGGGCTGTTGGGAAAGGCTGTGACCATAATTACCTTTATGGGATTGAAAGGTTGATCATATTAGTGCACTAGGCTAACCTCTTCCTCCTGGGCATTGCCTCCTGGCTAGCAGCAAGGGTTTAATGGATCAAGATTATGGAGAACAAAGATGTTGTGTAATTAAGCCCAGTTATTTTCCTACCTGGGAGACATCTGTTCTCCACAGCAACAATTGATTTCCTCACTTGTGGTCACCCTGTTCAGCTGCAAGTTACCCTGGGCTTAAAAAGCCTGGGGACCATCTTTGTGATTGAGTTTTTCCCTTGAAGGTGAAATTTTAGGAGAAAAAGCCCTTTCTGAAAGTTTTAGGGTCAGAGAGGCAATGGGTTCCATCCATACGATGACATACCTTGGAGTTGTACAATGGGGACCTCTTTGGGAAACGTGTCTGGGTTCCACAGAGGTACATAGAAACCTCACCCTTGGGTCTCTCAATGGGCCCAATGAAAAGAAAGCTTGGGGTGCCTGGGTGGCTCAGTGGGTTAAGCTTCTGCCTTCAGGTTGGATCATGATCCCAGGGTGTTGGGCTTGAGACCCGTTTGAGCCCCACGTCGGGCTCCTTGCTTGGCGGGGAGCCTGCTTCTCTTTGTCTCTCTGCCTCTCCAGCCCCTGCTCATGCTCTCTCTTCCTCTCTCAAATAAATAAAATCTTCAAGAAAAGAAAAGAAAAGAAAGCTCATCAGTCCTGCTGAGGTTGTAGAAATTACATTTTCCATTTGGTCTGGAAAGAACGAACATGATGTAAAACCAGCCCCACTATGGGCCAGATGCTGTGCTGTGCTCCATACTTCCCTTAGGTTATCCTGAGAGGAGAGAACAGAGGCCCTGAGAGGCTAGGTTATGGCCAAAGATCTCCAGTTTGGACTGGATCACATTTCAGGGGGCTCTGTCTCTCTGCTTAGCCTTCCAACAGCAATAATGATTGTAGCCAGTACTCTGGAGTAGCTACAGTGTGTCATCGCAGTCCCAGGCATTAACCCTGTGCGATGACCAGTCCTCATCAAGGCCCTACTTTTTGAGGCAGGAGTTCTTATCTCTTTTTTATATAGAGGAGACAGGCTCAGGGAAGTTAAGTAATTAATTCCAGGTTCTAGAGCTAGAGGACAAGCCAGGCTTTGAGCACAAGGTTGGCTGGATTCTAATAACATGTGCTTTCTCCCATACTCCTTGCCTTGCACAGCAATACCAGTCAAGTCCCTTTGGCAGCTGGTTGTTCATGGAAGCTGCTTGATCTGTTCACCTATCTAGCTAAAATGACAACTGTAAAAACTATCTTGGCTCCCCCATGGGGTTCAGGTAGCTCTCAGCCTTTGGGTGGTCTGTAAGTGCCTACCAACAGTACGACGTCTTCCAAAGGAATGATCCCAAGGAGTTATCCCTGTGGGCGCTTAGAGCCCATATCCCAGCATTACCTTGTCCCTGGGATCACTGGCAAGAAACACTGATGGTTAACAACAACAACAAAGAGTTTTAAGGGAAAGAGAGAAAATAGACTGGGGGCAGAGATGAGGTACAGCTAGTGCCCAGTTTTTAGAACAGAGCAAGGGCAGAGGCGAGTAGATGGGGACTGAAGGAGGATGAGGACTTGGCAGAGCCTAGTCGTGCTGGCCTCACTCTTCGGCCTTTTAAAATTCACCTCCACAGTTTCCAGAGGAGAATAAAGGGCCTCGGCCCTAAATTAGGCCACTGCACACCAAGGTCCTTTGCTGAGGCCCAGGGCCAGTTGGGCTGCAGATCTAGCTTCTGCCTTTGAACTCACCCACACCCAGCATGCTAATGATGGGCTGGTTCCCTGGGGAGGGCAGAGCCTCCAGCCCCTCTCCCCATTCCCCCAGGGCCCCAGAGCCCCCTGCCAAGGGGTCAGTCTGCTGCGGCTTTCACCCTATCAGACCCCTCTTTCAAGACAGTTGCAGAAAGGGCTTGCATGTGGTGAGCATTCCGGAGGTGATGAAACAGAGGACTGCCTGCCCTGAGCCGAGAACCAAAGCCCAGAGGTGTAAGTTGGGGACCAGGGAGGGGGCACTCCAACACTCCATTCTCTTCCTTTCCCTTCCCTGCCCCAAACTGCCTTGGCAGCTCACTTCCTCTGAGTCTGCAAGGCATCTTTAGGAATCCCTGTTTGGCTGGGTGTAGGGATCCATGACTGCATCCCCCCACCCCACCCAACCCCACCCAACCCCACCCCCACCCCCGGGCTCCTCCTCTGTTTATAGAGGGGCAAATAAAGACTTTCAGTTGCCCTCAAGGCCTTAGTTGCTACTGCCTTCCCTGGGGTTCCAGACCAGAGGCTCAGCCTTGAGCAGGCCCAGCCTCTCTCACCTGAGCAGGGCTGGGAGTGAGTGCCTGTTTCATCACCTGTGGCAGTAACTACTATTGTCAGCTGTGTTGTGAGAGAGGAGCCGGAAAGCCAAGGTGGGGACCTTCTTAGGGTGTAGCATGAAGGGCATTCTGCTCATGGGTGGCCTGGCCGGAGGAGACCTCTCCTCGCCACTAGAATTAGCAGCAGCTGGGGACACCTACCAAAGGGAGATTCGGCTCTAACTCTTGCAATCTAAACATAATCCACATATTTTCTGCTATAAGCCAGTACATACACAAAGCAAAACAAAAGTTTCATTGGACAGTACTTACCCTTTCTATAATGTTTGTAGTGCACTTATATTTTTATGCCCTTCTGTTCTGTTCCATTTTGTTGCATTCAAAGCAAACCTGGAAAGTGCTGTCATGACCTACTACATTGATTTCGTGACCTGCAGTAGGAAAACAGTGGGCAAGATGATCTCCAAAGGGCTTTTATGAACTGTAAGGAATAATAATTTACCAAACCGTGGTGCTTTCTATACCTTTGTTGGGATTTTTGCCAGATTCCCACAATTCTGTTCTTATGGACTTACTGTTTTTCTTCAGTTCTATTCGGTGTTTAAAGTAGAACTTTCTTAGAAGGGGAACGAGTGGCAATATGCACCACTTGCAATAAACCAAAAGTTACCTTACAAATAAATGCACTAAAAACTAAACAAGATTATTAATTCAAATTATGCACTGTTGCCCTTGGAAAGATCTAGGTCTAAGCCTCCTGTGTTCTTGTTTAAAGAAAAAGGAACAGGGGCGCCTGGGTGGCTCAGTGGTTTGGGCTGCTGCCTTTGGCTTGGGTCATGATCTCAGGGTCCTGGGATCGAGCCCCGCATCGGGCTCCCTGCTCCGCAGGAAGCCTGCTTCCCTCTCTTTCTCTCTCTCTCTCTCTGCCTGCCTCTCTGCCTACTTGTGATCTCTGTCTGTCAAATAAATAAATAAAATCTTTAAAAAAAAAAAAAAGGAACAGAAGATAGAAAGATGTTAAAGACATACTAGCATCAAACAGAGTCTTTCTTCTTCAGTAACAGGGAGATTGAAAGGAATCAAGAAGGGAATAATTTTCTCAATATGTGCTTGAGTGTGCTTTAATGCAGTGTGGCTAGCAAGCAGGTGCTAATCAAAGGGCCCTTCTGTGTTGGCATTCTCTTCTTCTATCTACCCAGAGTCTGGGGTCCCCTGTTTCCTGTGGTGGGAGAGGAGAGGAAAAAGACAGTTTTCTCTTAGGAACAAATATATTAGAGCAGAGTCTCAAACTCAGTTGTATATTTGAATCACCTGGGGGTCTTGTTAAGGTCTGAGGCCCAAGACTCTGCATTCTAGCAAGTTCCCAGGTAATGCCAGTGCTGCTGAAGGTTTAGGGACCACAGTTTGGGGAGCAGAGCTCCAAGGTTCTTAATTCCCATCCCTAGGAGACTGATTACAGACCGTGAACCAAGTCAGACCCTTCTGTAACCGGATTCTAGCTGGATGAAAAGCCGCCCATGACCTCTCTCTCTCTCTTTTGAGCCCACTTTTCAAATAAAAACAAAAAGAACAGAGCAATTGGTTGCACATTTAATGGGTACCACACTTGAGCCAGTGTTCTCGAGTTCATGATCTCATTTAATCCTCACAGTGAAACCTGTGGAAGGTTGTTATTACCCTTGTGCTGGAGGGCAAGAAGAGAGAGCCGCCATTGGGGTTGGCCTCTGCTAGGGATTTCTCCCATGGGGCAGGGGGTGCACACCAGGCCTCTGATGTTCACCCCCTTCCTGAATGGCAGAAGCTCAAGCATCTGCCTTTCTGAGTGCCTCTGTCTAGATGAAACCCATGTCCTCCCCACCCCCTTTCCCCCTGAAGGGCCAACTTTGGTGTTAATGGAGCTGAATGCCTTGGCTATTAATTTTCTAGCACATCACTGAGAGGGTTAATGAGGGACCAGCTGGTGTGCCACTCAGCCATGTGGAAGCACCATTTCCCCCTGATTTAGGTGGGCAAACATTTTGCAAACCCCATGGTTGTCCCTGACTAAACGTTCCTCCTCTGGGCATGGATGGTGCCTACCTCGATGTCTCTGTGGGCGCCGTGTGCCATCTTTCGGTGCAAAATCTTTAGAGACTGGAAGCAGGAGCAGGTTCTCTCTCTTGCTCCCTACAAAGGAAGGATGGGCCACATCTGATGTCCAAATGCAGTTTCTGGCTCAAGCACCCTGTCCTGGCTGATCACCGCCACAACAGCCAGGCCCTCTAGCGGACGCCTGAGTAGACCCCTTCTCTGACCCCACCCCCTTTCCAAGTGGCCTTATTGATGACAAACCCACTTGCGCTGGCCACTCCTTTGCCCAGAAACCTTCCATGGAGCATTGTATTTCCACATGAGCTCCAAACTGCCTTCAGGCTTCCCCATGCCGGGCAGTGTGGGCTGGGGGTTCCTCACACTGTCCATTCAGGTTTCCCAGCCTCCTGCAGCCACCCTCTGTGCTCTGCTGAACTCCCCTCACTCTCAAGCCTCACCTGGGCACCCACCACCTTCAGGAAGCCCCCCCCTCCCCACTCATGCCTGACAATAGCCTTCGCCTCAGTGAGGACCCCAGCTCAGAATCCTGACTGCTCTGGGCCCCATCATGGGGGTGGGTGGGGCTGCTTTCTTACCTATTGTTTTGTGTTTACCTGTGCGCGTTTCCAGGCTGTTGTCATTTCTTCCCTGCCAGACTCTAAACTCCTTAGCGCCATGAAGACAAATAACAAAGGCTGCTGTTCATGGAGTGCCAGACACTGTCCTTAAGCGCTTTGCAAACAATGTTCCATTTAATCTTCAGCCTCCTGTGGCGGTCCCAACTATTTTTATCCAGTTTTATAGATGAGGAAACTTTTTTTTTCTTTAAGATTCTAGAGACATTAAATAGCTTTCCTGTAAAGGGCTGAGCTGGGCTGTAAACCCAGATCTGGGTGGATGCCCCAGCCCACAGTCTTCACTAGAAGAACCCAAGTGCCAGGGCCCTCTGAATGAGAACTGTGTGTTTGAAAAGCTCTTCTGCACACCCCCTGCAGTCTGGGGACTGGCTCTTAACCACTGCCTGCTTCTCCCTTTTCCACACCCCAAGCTGTGCCCTCACACAGGTGGAAACTTGGAAAGGCTTTGTGATTGGTGGAGAGAGGGTAGGAAGTAATGGAGTGTTCTGCGTGGTCTGGGTCCATCGTACAAGGGCCCCCTAAGAGAATCATGGTGCAGGGGAGATGCAAGGAGGAAGCAGGGCTGGGCCTGAGGAGGG
The DNA here is from genome assembly GCF_022355385.1 of Mustela nigripes. Lineage (NCBI taxonomy): Eukaryota > Metazoa > Chordata > Mammalia > Carnivora > Mustelidae > Mustela > Mustela nigripes. Next base: position 43,676,904 of record NC_081572.1, read on the forward strand.
CAGTCGGAAAAGAATTTTGGAGAGACCGAGTCAGTGACCCTCTCTTGGCCCCATCCAGAGCTCAGGGCCTCACTCAGCTCTGGGCATATTAATCAGCGGGGACTTCTTGTGAAAATACACATTCTGATCCAGCAAGTCTAGGGCAGGGCCTCCCATTTGGCATTTTTTTAGAAGGTATTTTTATTTGATAGAGAGAGAGTGTGTGTGTACACCAGCAAGGGAGCCGAGGGAGAGGGAGGGGAAGAAGCAGACTCACCACTGCCATCCCAGGATCCCTGAGATCACGACCTGAGCCGAAGGGAGATGCTCAGCTGACTGAGCCACCCAGGCGCCCTCCCACTTGGCATTTCTAGCAAGCCCTCTGCTGATGCCCTGGGTAGGAAGGACCTAGACTCCTCCAAGCCCTTCTGGAGGATCTGACTGAGTCACTTGCCAGTTTAGTGCCTTCCCACTTCCCTCCTTTCTGTAGGATAAAATCTAAACTCCTTAGTATGACATCCTTTCAGACACTGTCTGCAGCCCACCTGCTGCCTTGCCTCCTCGTGCTCCCTCCCATGCTCCCAACCCTCCAGGCAAACTGAATTCTTCATGGTTCCTCAGACACACCATGCCTGGTCATAGTTTGGTATTTTCTGCATAGGATGTTCCTTTGCCTAGAGGAGCACTTATTGGTCTTTAGCTGAGGATGATGCTGAATGTCACTTCCTTGGGAAGTCATTGCCTGGGGAGTGAGCTCTAGACCTAAGCTTCTGGCCCTGGAGAGAAGTCCCTGAGAGGTTTCTAGAACCCTTCCCTGTCCCTGCTCCCAGTAAAGGTCAGCTGTGGTCCCTGGCCTTGGAATCAGGTGACTTCATTGTCCTGCTTCAGACACTCATTGTTTCTTGCCACCTTGAGTAAAAATAGAGCTGAGAATGACTGAAGTGAAACTTGCCTTGGAGTCCAGGAGGGCAGGGATGGGGCCCCTCCCTGGGAAGGCATGGGGGCGCTCTTTGGAGCCCCGGGAGGCAGGAGTCATCTGTGTGAGCTCTGGGGAGGAGGCCTCGTGACCGGGGCCAGGGCCCCAGGGCCCTGTGGTCGTGCCCAGGACCCCGAGAGGCCAGCCTGGCTCTCCTGTCAGTATTCTTATGGCTGCTTTCACTTTAAAAGTTTCTCTCTGGGCTGTGGAAATATTTTAGGACTTCCGGAGGGGTTTCCTTCAGTATGGTGCTTGCTTCCGGAGTTTTCCCCTGGGCTTTTTGCCTCCAGGTTTCAGCTCCAGGCAGGGGCAGCTTCCGGAAGGGCTGGGGCTGCAGCCTTGGCTGCCTGCAGCCCTCCTCAGGACCTCCTACCCCCTGATTGCCCACCCCCTGGCTGACCCCCTAGAGGCTAAGCGGACTAGTTTCTGTGGATTTGACACAGAAATATTGAGGCTGTTTTTATAGACTTGACAGGAAAAAATAATGATGTGATTCATGGGCAAATGGCGGTGGGAACAGCTAGCATTTACCTGGCACTTGCCAAATGTCCTAAGCAATGTTCTAAGCACTTTGTGTCTATAAATTCTCTTCTTGATAAGAGTCCCATGGAGAAGACCCTTGATGAGAACGCAGGTGCACAAATTAGGCAAGTAACTTGCTCAGTGTCACATAGCTAGTTAAGGGATGCGCTGGGATATGAACCCGTAGAGTGGGGCCCCAGTGTTCTTGCTCTTTAACAGGACACGAGGCTACATCTTGCCTACCAACAGCCACTGCTAAAGATGTAAAGTTTCTTTAAGGTCAAGGACATGGAAACCTCCAGGGATGGTTTCACAGAGCAGCCGATAACACAGCCTGCTCCCAGAGGGAGGTGTGACTTCATGGTTTCCCTGGAGATCCCTGGATGGAAAGAGGGTTTCGGGCAGGTGTGAGGAGCGCATGCTAGGGTCCCTACCCACCTGCCCACTACCCCCCTGAATGTTGTAGAGACTCTGGCCACATGCCAGCCTGTCACCAGGTACAAGATACACTGATCCATCTTTGCTGAGAGGTGGTAGAAAGTGAGCGTCCCTAACTGGCCCAGGCTCCAGGCATGTCTGAGGTCCATGCCTGTAAATCCTAATTCCAGGTCCTTTTCAGATTTATTAATTCACACATAATTGTGTCACAATGTGATATCTTCCTTTTCCTTGAAAATGTTCATGATTCTCCAGGATAGACTTTTTTTTCTCTTTTATAAAAGGAATGCATGCCGTTATAGAAGATGAGAAAAATGCCTAGAAATAGAGGGGAGAAAAGCCATGTTCCACTGTCCTAACCCCTGAGAAGAGCTTTCCTCTTTGCTCTTCTCTGTTGTCTTGGGTCTGGGCACCCAGCCCACCTGCGTGCTCCTGGCAGAGGTGAGGCTGGGGACCAGGGCATGACAGAAGCCCCTCAGAGCCCCACATATAAGCACCAACCCTGGATGTTTGTGCCCAGGAAAGAGGATCTGGCAGCTCCCCTTCTCCAGCTGGCTCCTTCAGCCAGGGCAAGGACTGGGGAGGCCTGCAGCTTCCTTTCCAGGCCATCATGTACCCACCCACCCTCACCTCAGCCCATCCTAGGGGCACAGTGTGGAGGTGCCTGCTGCTATCCCAGCTTTTCTGCCCCAGCCCCTATCCCAGCTTGTGACTAGAGGCCAGTTTCCAGAACGCTCACATAGGGAGCATTAGCGGCTCCGTTTGGCCAGAAGCCCGCATCCAAGTCTCCACTGCCTCTTCTTCCACCACGTGCCTCCCCCAGGCCCAGTTTCTCAGTGTTGTGGTCCTTCCTCATTTTCCGAAGGTTAACTCCAATTAATTCAAAGAGAAATCTGAGACCACAAGCTTTGTCTGTTGTCTCTGCTACTCACTCCTTCCAGTTCTCTGCCATCTTCTTCCTTTTCTACGTGTCTCCAGTTACCTCCACGTTCATCAGGGTCCAGCAGGAAACAGGTGGTTCACTCAGGCTGGGGAGTTTGGGGAGAGCTTAAATGGGACTATGAGCCCAAATGTGAGCAGGGTGAGGGGAGGGTCTGGTTCCCACACCTGGAGGCACAGAGGCCACCTGTGAGACTTGGCAGGAGCTACAGCCTTCAGGGGAAGCACACAGCCTGGGTGGCCCACGGGGAGGGCCGGCGGGGGAGGTGGTGGCGGAGAAATACTCCCTCCTACTCTCCCTTCCTCTGATTTCTCTGGAGCAACCAGAGTGCAGAAGCAGGGAGAATGGACCTGGAGGAACATACTCCAAGACACTAGGCTGTGTCCAGGAAGATCATTCTCTCTGAATCTTTCCCCATCTACAGAGTGAGAGTTATAAAACCCACCCTGTGTATGATGTGAGGTCGCTGGAAAAATAGCTGAGGCAATGAAGAGTGATGACACGTGTCCATCATCCTGTTTTATTTATACTAGAGTAAGGGGTGATTGTTGTCCATGTTGTCCATAATAGAACCCAGGTCTCTGTAGAACCCAAGAGCCTCAGGTGTGGGTTCTGGGACGTAGTTCCATCTTTTAGCCTTGGATCCCCTCACCTGTGAATTCACGGTGTGGTTCATACCTACGGTGCTAACATTGATGACATTCAGTTACGTAATGCATGAAGATGCCCGGCCCCATAGGTGCATCTGTTGTGTCACTTTCTGCCCTTTTGCAATAGACGAGACCACAGGCCCTTTGAACACAGGCCCTTATGGCTCTGCTCCTGGTAGTGTTCGTGCTTTACTATATGGCCAGCCTCTCTGGCTCCAGGTAGGGCCTGCTATGGGTCCCTCTGCTCTCAGTCCTAAGGGGCCTATTCTCTCCGGACAGCACCTGCCTCCCTGCGGGGAACAACACTCACAGGGGCCTGCATTCAGGGGTAGCATCCCTCCTCCTTCGACCGAATCCAGGCCCTATGGTGGTCCCCAAGCACCCAGGTGTGGGTCCCCAGTCTCTGTCCTCAGCATCATTGACCCAGGCCCAAGGCCATGGAAGTAGTTCCTAATATTGACAATAACCATCACTGACTTATATTGAGTCTCAGTGTGCATGGGCGGTGATCAGTTCATTCTCTTGGCCTCACCAGAGTCCCTGTGGCTAGCATAGCATGTCAGAGTAACTGATTTCCCTGGTAGTCCTACATCCTTTATGCATTTAAAAACATTTTTCAGAAAAGGGTCTATGCAATTCATTAGACGGCCACGGGTCTGTGGCACAAAAGTGTGAAGGTTTCCTTCTCATTTCCTGCAAGTTCCAGGTTCCCTGTACTCTCAGTAGAATTCAGCCTTCTCTGGGTGACTCGGGGCTGTGCCTATGACAATGGCCTTCACTGAACTGGGAGGCAAGCTCTTCTCCAGGCCTGGTTGCTCCCTGGCTCTGTGACCTTAGCAGGTTCTCAGTGCCCTGAAGTATAAAATGGAATGGTTGGACCATGCCTGCATAATTTTGATTTCTATATTCTATCTGAAATATATAACATACATACGAAAGAGAATATAAAGCGTCTGGGTTTGGCTTAATAAGGACTTCCAAGACAAGTATCCATTTGTCCTCCATGAAGCTTAAGGAGACCTTTGCCAGGCCTGAGAAGCCGATGTAGGCCTCACTGAGTTCATTTGCTAATACAAACTCCACTGACGGGTGTTTAAACAATAGAGATGTGTTGGATCACACTTCAGGAGACCAGAAGTCCAACGTCAAGGTGCCAGCTGCTATTGATTCCTTCCATGGGAGAATCTGTCCTGTGCCTCCCTCCCAGCTTCTGCTGGGTGACTGGCAATCCTTGATGTTGTGTGCTTTATAGATCCATCACCCCGATCGACCTCTGCCTGCCCTCTTCACATGGCCTTCTCCCCATGTCTCTGCATCCAAGTTTCCCCTTTGTATAAAGAAAATAGTCATGTTGGATTGGTGCCCACCGTAATGACCTCATTTTAACTCGATTACCTCTGTAAGGACCGTATTTCCAAATGAGTCACATTCTGAGATCTTGGGGGTTAAGACTCCCAACATCTCTTTGGGGGGGACACAATTCATCCCATCACACTCATTTTCACGCCCCCCCGCCCCGCCCGCAGTGCAGACAGAGGTAACACCATCCTGAATCTTGTGCTCACCCTCCTTTTCTTCAGAGTTTTAACACATAGGAATGTATTCCTAAATAACATAACTGTGCAGGTTTGCCAGCGATTTATGTAAATAGAATCATCGTATAAGTATTTTTTTGTGGCTTGCCTTTTTCTGCTTAAAATTGTGTTTTTGAGATTCGTCTTTGTTCTCGTGTACAGCTCTAGAGTATTCATTGTCAAAGCTGCATAGAATCCCATTCTGTGAATAAGCTACAACTTATTTAGTAGTAATAATGGTACTCCTATGTTTTTGGACAAAATCCGTAGCAGGAAAATCATTTTACACTGCAACACAGCACACACACACACACACAAACTATATATATATACACACACACACACACACACACACACACACACACACACGTATACCTGAAACAAGCTTCACGAAGAAATACCTACTCTTAGTCTGTGACATGCTCATTTTTAATCCATTCCAAAAGGTGACCTGCCAAACTGATTGCATCCTGCAATGATGGGTCAATTAGCAGTGGTTTAGAGTGCCCCCTCGTATGTCTGGCTTGATGGCCCTGGGGGTCTGTGCCCAGCAAATTAGTTGACCATACGTGGATGTGTTCATGTCTGACATCTCAAATCTACTCCATGGATCTGTAGATGTGGCAAGCCACCTGTAGCTCTGAGCGTTTACCATCTCTGTTCATCTGGTCTCACGGCTCCGCTGTTCTTGCCAAGGCTGTCTGCGCATGCACCCACTGGCATGGGAACACTGTGCCATCTGTCATGACTGCTGGCATCTCCCCGCTCCTACGGGGCAGCTTCTACCCGTGGCCTCGCCCTTGTAGCACATCTCCTGGGCCGTGGCCTGAGAGACCAGATCCCGGGAATGTTAGACAAGTGTGCACTGTAGCATTATGGTTTTAGTCTGGCAGCAAGAGAGAGGGTAGTGTCTGGGACCAGACTGTCTGGGTTCCAAGCTTGACCACTCAGCAGCTATGTGACCTTGGATAATATATGTGACCTCTCTGTGCCTCATTTTCCTTATTTGGAAGATGGGGGTATTAGTAGTACCTACCTCATGGGGTGGTATGAGGATAAAGTGAATTAATTGTTTGCATCTCTTATTATTGCTTCTGAGGCCAATTGTGTGTCAGGGTCCGATATATAATTCTTGGCTAATATCTCTGGACACAATGGCTATGTTGGGAAGAGGTCAAGACACTCAGTTAAAAGAAATCAGAGGTCAGGACGCCTGGGTGTCTCAGTCATTAAGCATCTGCCATCGGCTCAGGTCATGATTCTCGGGTCCTGGGATCGAGCCCCACATTGGGTTCCCTGCTCAGCGGGGAGCCTGCTTCTTCCTCTGTCTGCCACTCCCCGTGCTTGTGCATGAGCACTCTCTCTGACAAATAAATAAAATCTTTAAAAAAGAAAAGAAGCTAGAGCTGGATGGAAGGCCTGGTTCTGGACCAGGCTGCCTGTATTCATATCCCAGCTCCACCACTGACTAGTCCTATAGCCATGAGAAAGTTATTTAGCCTTCCCGGCCTGAGGAAACGAAGGCACAGAGAGGTTAGGTAACTAGCTCAAGAGCGTACGGCTAATAAGTGGTGGAGCCAAGATTCAAACCTCAGGGCCGTCTCCTCTCCTGAACAAGTACATGATACTGAGTGTCATCAGAAGTGATTCCTTCTAAGTGGGAGCCAGAGAGAGCTGTTGGGGGGACGTGCTGCTGAACCGGGTTTGAATCTCTCATTTAGGCAAGCAAGTGGGGAAGGAGACGTGCAGAGGCACTGACGCAAGAATCAGTGCTGAGTTTGGGAATGTCCGGGGGCAGTCCGAGGTACTAGAGGTGTTAAGTGCAAGGTGAAGGGTGGGACCAGTGCTGTGGCTCAGGAAGCCAGCAGACTGGGCCACAGAGGCCCGGAAGGCTGTGCTAGTAGCGGGACTCCTGACAGTACTAAGTATCATGCCAGGAGCTCTCAGACTGTTGGCCTCATTGTGAGAATTAAGGGACTTACTAAGGCACCAGACACAGTATGTTCTTCCTGTCCACTGGATGGAAGCTTCATGAAGGCAGAGGCTGAGTCTGCTTTTCCTCCATGTTGCATCCCCATCCACAGGCACAGTGCCTGGCGCATAGTAGGTACACATCAGATGTCCGTCAATGAAATGGAGGAGAGCTGCCTCTCATTGGAGAAATGTCTCATTGGATCCTTTGCTTATTTTTAATTGGGTTATGTGTCTTCTTGTTGAGCTGTGAGATTTCTTTACATATTCTAGCCGCAAGTCCCTTATCAGGTATATGATTTGCAGATATTTTCTCCCATTTTAATGGGTTGTCGTTTCACTATCTTGATACTGTCCTTTGAACCACAAAAGCTTTTGATTTGGATGGCATTCAGTTTATCTGCATTTTCTTTTCATGCTTTTGTTGTCCTTCACCCAATCCAAGGTCATGAGCTTTAACCCTTATGTTCTAAGAGGTTTATAGTTTCAGCGCTTACATGTAAAGTCTTCAGTCCACTTGGAGTTAATTTTTGTATATGCAGTAAAGTATGAATTAAGGGCCCACATTCATTCTTTTGTAGGCAGATACCAGTTGTCTTACCACCATTTGTTGAAAAACTGTCAAATGGTCTTGGCATGCTCGTTGCAAATTAGTTGACCATACGTGGATGTGTTCATGTCTGACATCTCAAATCTACTCCATGGATCTGTAGATGTGGCAAGCCACCTGTAGCTCTGAGCGTTTACCATCTCTGTTCATCTGGTCTCAGTCGTCCTGAGGCTCCTGCAGGACACATTACCAGGACATCCTCTGAACACCCTCTCCCAGGTGGCCCCTGGACTTAAGCACTGCCCACATCTGTCACGGTGGCCACTGGGAGGGCCCAGTGTGACCGGCCCCTGGAAGCCCATGGGTGCTGTGGAAGCGTGCTTTCCCTCCCTCTCCCTGCATGCGGGCACATTTCCCAGTGTGGGGTGAGAGGTCCCAGAGCAGGGCCTGTTTGTGCCAAAGCCCAGCTTCTGATTGGGTGGATGGCCTTGGTGTGGGCCAGGTAGGAGGGACCGTAGGGCGGGAAGTGGCTCTTGGGAAGGAGAAGGGAGTGAAGCCTGCAGGAGGGAAGCATTCCTGGCACTAGAGGCATCTTCACCAGGACAACAGCCTTGGGAGGGAGAACCCGGCATCCATGGGTAGGCACTGGGAGGCTAGAAAGGGCCATTAGTGTTGCCAATCTCTGGTCCTAACATGGCTTCCTTCCCTGTTTCTTGAGAGAGAGAGAGAGAGTGTGTAGGAATGGGAATGTGTGACTTGATCCCTCTCCTTTCCAAGTTCTTATTCCATGAGGCTGGGGGACCTGGGTGCTTGAAGAGGTCAGGTGGCTCTTGGCCAGAATGTCCTCTGTGTAGGGTTGTTGCCTCACACTGACTCCAGCCAGTGAATGAGACTTTTGTGGAGTGGGATCAGGAGCTGGGAGACTGAGGATTGGTGGTATCATGGGGACATGTTGGCTGCGGGGGAGTTCCAGGCTTAGGGGTACTTTTGTGCAACACAGGCAGAGAACACAATGGAGCAGGGAACTGTAAAGCATCACTTGTTGAATTCTGTGTTGCTGGGTTGCCTGTGGGCTGAGGAAAGTGGGGGGCGGGGGTGCTTTTCCTGGTGGGGTGCTGGCTCAGAAGGCAGGGAAGGGGCTGCATGGCGGTGGAGAGGCCCTTGGTGCTGTCTGTCGCCCCTCCTCCAGATCTCCTAAGGCCTTAGAGATGAACCTTCTAGAACTGGCAGCCACTGAGATGACACCGTATTTGTTAGGCGTTAGGTATACGAGAGGGGACTCTATGGCTTGCTTCAGGGCCCAGCTCCCTTATTTCCATCCCTTGGACAGAACTGGGGGAAGAACAGAGTTTTCTGTAGGGCATGTGCCACCTCCTTCCTCTGTGTTTGTCCGCCCCCCCCCCCCCCCCCCCCCCCGCCAACTCTCCCACCTCCAAGTGGGAACAGAGCTGGGTGAGCCCAGGCGTAGTTGCTCACTGCCTGAGAATTGCATCAGCCCCGCCTGGCAGGCTGGAGCGGGAGCCTGTTGCTATGGTGACCACGAGGCTTCAAACCAGTGCGGAGGACAAGTTAGTTGCTGGGTGTGGTTTTCTTGCCTTGCAATGCCTTCATGTGACAGGCACCGTCCATGGGTCTGTACTTCTCTTCCACGGGGAGATGTGTCATCATCGGCCTAGGTGGCCAGGATGGGGCAGCTGCTCCAAAAGCCGTGACCAGGTCTGGTGTGTGTGACCAGAAGATGCCAGCAGCTCCCTTAGCCCTTCTGCCTCATTCTGGAAACATTGGGTGATTTGAGCAAGTAAACCAGCTTCTGGGGGAGGGAAGGGATCCAGGATGTAACCTGTTGCCGAGTAGAGAGGGCAGCTTTGTATCCCAGACAATAAAATCCAACCAGGCTGTTTTGTGTTTTTTTTGTTTGTTTGTTTGTTTGTTTGTTTTGCTAAACCACCTGCTAGAGTTCATCTTGCTAACGGTCATAGATGGCTTGGCCAAACCAGCACAGTACCTTGGTTCAGAATCTCTTCTCTCAACATTTTGCCTGTAGTGGGAAGGGAGAGGAAATGTCCACATTCTAGCCACATCAAGAACCTGATCTGTGCCAGGCACTGCACTAAATATTGTCCAATTTTATCGTCCCCTTATGACTTAATCTAGTAGGTCATGCTGTCCCCATTTTTGCAGAGGGCGGTCTCAGGGACCCAGAGAGTTTCAGGTGACTTGCCCAAAGAGTTAAATCTCGGTCTTTGAGCTTCGTGTCCAGTGCTCTTTTAGGTTCCAGAACCCGCTAGAATCAGGAGTTTTTAGGATGTCTAGTAATGACACACACGGTCCATCTCTTGTTGGGGAAACCGCGGCAGTCTCTCCACAGAGAAAACCATCTGTTCTGTGTGGAGCATGGTTGAATGGAGCTGTTTCTGGCTTCTGAACAGGACGAATGAGAGATGCGGGTGTTGCCTGTGGACAGAGAAGAACCCAGGAAGCATTGAGGTCATACCAGGGAAGGGCACTAACAAAGCCCAGACTGGGTTCATTAACGGGACTTGGGATTTCTGACTGGGACCCTGTAGGGGTAAAGACTGATTGTCAGATGAATTCTCAGCAGAGAGGGGTCTGGTGACCTGGTCCGACAGTGGGAGGAAAGGCTCCAGACTGCACTTCTGAGCTTCTGCGTGTTGATGGCTACGGCCTGTACATTTGCGGGAGCCCAGGAAGAGCTGTACCAGTGAGCACGAGGGCCCCTTCTTTCTTCCCTTTCTGCCTTTGTGGTTCCCAGGAGGCTGTGTGCTCTGCCCCCACTCATGTAGTGCTCTGGAACATTGCTGCTGCACACCGTGCACCTGGATTGCTTGTCTGATCCTGTTGAAGGGTCCTGGCCCCCAGGAATGAGCTTGGATCTAGGGCTGAGTGTGGACAGTGGTCCCAGGAGGAGCAGGCAGTGACCTCTAAGTGTCTTTCCAAGGGCCAGGTTTTGGGGGATAAATAATAATATCACCAATAATAACCACCCTAACATTACCTACTTCATGCCAGGCACTGTTCTTAGGCCTTTACTTGAGCTAACTAATTCATTTAACTGTCAGAGAGCTCTGTGAAATAGTGGTATTATTATTATCGTCATTATTTATAAAGGACACTCAAGCACAGAGAGGTTAAGCAAGTTGCCCAAGGTCACACAGCTAACAACTGAGATTTGAATTTAGATAGTGTAACTCCAGAGTCAGTGCTATAAAAGCACTATGGCCTACTATGCCCTTTCCTGGCTCCCACAGGAAGCCTCCAGACCCTATAACCCCTTCTCTTAACCTCAATTCAGAATCTTGCTCTCATTCTCCTAGGAGACTGAGATGTGTCCACTTGCCTGCCTGGAGGTCCTGTGTATGAGATGTGGCCTCTGACAGCAACCAAGCTCTGGTGTTTGTGGGTATTGTGCCCCTTCTCTCCTCTCAGGCTCACATGCCCAGATGTGGAAGGGACATTTCCAGGAGCACTCCTGGGATCAGAGGTAACTGACCTTGATTGTTGCTGCTCTGGCCCTGTCCCACCAGTCTGCCTGCACTCAGACGATCCAGTGTGAACACCTGGGACGACCTGGCCGGCCCTGTGGGCCCTGGCACCTGTCTCTCTTGGCTTGTCCTCTCTGGCCTGTGGTCTGCAGACACATTTGTTATGAGAGCCAAGTTGAATCATCTCTTTTTCCTTTCCCTCCCCAATCTCGTGTCAGCCTCTGGGCCATGTCTGGTCTTGAGCTTGATTCTCAGAGGAGACTTCCTTACTGCGGAAGGTAAGGCTGGCATCTCTCGAAGCCAGGTGGGAGGATGGAACCCTGTGGATTTGAGTGAAGGACTTGGGAGGTGGCAGAGGGGTGGGGGCAGAGCCAGGGGAAGTGGTGACCTGGGGAGGAGTTGCATTTCCAGCTGTGACCCTGGGTCATTCTGTGTGTTCTCTAGGTCATCACTAGGGTCCGCTGAACACTGTAATGGGTGCCCAGGTGCTGCCTGATGGGAGAGGGAGTATTGAATTGGAGCCGACAGATGTCTAGGGCAAAGCCAGGCTTGTCTGGTGCCAGGAAGTTGGCAGCAAAACAGAGATGAACTGTGGACGTGGAACCTAACTGTGTAACTCCAAAAGTGACTCCAAAGCCTTCTTTGAAAATTAAGTGGACTCCAGGCCTAGTTTAGTCCCCATGCCCCCTGCTAATCCTCACCAAAGAGTTTCTGTCTCCAGTTCTGCTCCTTCTGCTCCTTCCTGTCTGCTTTTTTAAAAGTATGTTTTATTCTATTTTTAAGTTGTGACAAAATACATAAAACAAAATTTACCATCGTAATCATTTTTAAGTATGCGGCTCAGAGGCTTTAAGTACGCTTGCACTGCTGTGCCGCCATCCCTGCCATCCATCCCCAGAACACTCGTCATCTTGCAAAACCGAAACTCTGTGCCCTTTAAACACCAACTCCCCCTTCTCCCCCACCCAGCCCCTGACAACCACCTGTCCACTTCCTGCCTCTGTGAATTTGACTATGCTAAGTATCTCATATAAGTGGACTCATACAGTATTTGTCTTTTTGTGGCTGGCTTATTCCACTCAGCATCATGGCCTCAAGATTCATTCATGTTGTTTCTTCAACCTTTTGACTCTGGGTATTGCCTTGTCTCCTTTTGGGCTCACTTCACACATCAGCAGTAGGCCATCCTTGGGGCTTGCTTGGTCAGGGATGGGCTCGCTGACTTGGTCCTGGGAGAGTGGGTGGGTCACCCATTCCGTGGGAAGGCTTGGCCCTCTGGTGCTGGCTTCTACTATTGATGCTCCCAGAACCAACCCACTTGCCTGAAGCCATTCCAGATTTCCTTCCCCTCTGCCCTACATAGAGGGTGCTGGGTTCCTGGTTCTCTTCTGAATAGGAGAAGGGTGGCCGTGGTTCACCATGAGCCTGGCATAGGTTGTGTCATGGGAAAGGGATTGTTGGGCACTGGGACGTGCATATGGAGCTTCTTTGAGACTGGGGCCAGCCGGCCAACCTTATATGGAGTAGTAGTTGGAGGTCTTACTAGGGTCGGCAGGTTATACAGCAGACCCAACCCGGTCCCTGGAATCTCCACGACTTAACACAAGCGCCGTTCACTGCTTGCTCACACCAGAGCCTCGCTGGTCAGAAGGGGCCTCTGCTGCATGTGGTCGCCCAGAGACCCAGCAGACAGAGGCTGCCCCGTCTGAACCTGTGGCCTCCAAGGTCACTGCGGCAGGAGGAGGGGAATGGAGGATTTTGCATGATGGGTGACCAGAGCAGAGAGTCAGAAGGCAGCAGGGCCTTGATGGGGATATGTGTCTGTACCTGTGTGTGCATGTTTGTGCCTATGCGTGCCTCTGTGTGTGTGGGCAAAGAGCAGAAACAAGCTGGCTGGCCGAACTGCAGTGCCCTTCCCTTGCTCAGCCCTCACCTGGCTTGGTAGAGCTCCAGAGGAAGGGTGATTTGGTGGGTCAGAAAGAGGCCATTGACCTCGGGAGGTCCTCTCATCTCCTCTCAGTGGATGATCACAGGAAGCTGGAACAGGAAAACCACCAATGCTCTGGACCTGAGGGGGCAGACAGAAAGGGGCATGAATTTTGAGGCACCCTCAAAATAATAGAACAAGAATAGAATGATTTTTAAGGTTGAGGGAAGGTCTGTGGAGAGCCAGCAGCTTGAGCTGAATGCCAGCGAGTGTGGCCTCCTGGCAGCCGTGGACAGAGATGTGGGGTGTTTGTGTGGAGGTACGTGTGAAGGCGTGCATGCGTGTGCAAGCTGGGAATATCTCGGCTGACATCTGCAGAGAAGGGTGGGAGCGGGGAAGCCACACGGCCCTGGGATGGAAGGGAACCTGTGGTGTGGGGGCACGCGCTCATGGATTCTGATCCCGGCCACCACCAAAGTACAAGTTTGCTCTTGGGGTCTTACTGAGCCCTCTGGACCTTATGTTATTTATCTGTCTCCTGAACTGTCCCTTCCTACTTCTCAGCACTAGATTGAGAGTCATTTAATTTTTCATAAATACGCTAGGGACTCATGAAACCATATATGGGACAGGGGTCTCTGAGGAGGCCATTCCAAGCGGGTGATAAGTGGGACTCGATTTGAAAGTCATTGTCAGTAATGGTCCTTTGATTCTCCCTCTTCACTGCCTCCTGTCCATTCCCCCTTCTGCCTTTTTGGGGCCAAGTAGCATTTGCCACCAGCATGCGGGCAGAGGGGAGGAAGAGCAGAGCCTTAGATCAGTTCAGGATCATTATTCGTCATCAATCTGTGGCAGTTCAGAGGCGAAACTAGAGACAAGTTAAAGCTGTTAACTCTAATAAGGGTTAGAATTCCTGAAGGATTTGTCTCAGGGACCGCCTGGCCCCCCCACCCCAGACCCTAAGTAATTGAATTGGTTGTTAGGGGAGGAGTTTCAGTGAATGGGATCTGCCCATTGCCGGTTACCCAGAATCTGCTTGGTGAATGCGCTCCAGACTCCTGCCACCTAGTGGAGGGAGCCGGAATAGACCAAAGGCCAAATGAATGGGTATTTGACTTTCTTTCTTTCTTTCTTTCTTTCTTTCTTTTTTAATTTATTTATTTAACAGACAGAGATCACAAGTAGGCAGAGAGGCAGGCGGAGAGAGAGCGGAGGAAGCAGGCTCCCCGCTGAGCAGAGAGCCCGACGTGGGGCTTGATCCCAGGACCCTGGGATCATGACCGGAGCCGAAGGCAGAGGCTTTAACCCACTGAGACACCCAGGCGCCCCGGAATTTGACTTTCTAGGGGAATGTTTTTTGTCTGATTGATTGAATGCTGTGTGGTTTGTGAAATACGTTTCTTGTTTGGCCTCTGATAATGCTCTTAGGAGCAGCCACATGGAATGCACAGGGCGGCCGTGTCATCCCATTTCACGAGAACATGGAGGCTCGGAAAGAAAGAGCAACTTGCTGCAAGTCCAGAAGAGCTGGGCCCAGAACCCAGATTTGTCTGACTTCTGGTCCTGGGCTTGACTCATTGTAAGCCACCGACTAGTGGTAGCAGGAATGGGGGGGATGCCCAGTCCTGCTTGGGGTCCATTCCTTTACTACATCTGGCACATAATAACGCAGGAGATGTTTGTTGAATGACTGTGGCTCATTTACACAGAGAGGTTTCCTCCATGATGGCAAAGCCATCTAACCATTCTGCACCAGCATTCCTTCCTGTATGTTCAGTGGGCATATAACTGCTTTTTCTATAGAGCAATTAGAAATTCTAGGCCCTTGTGCCTGAGACTTGGTTCAAAGTCTTCAATCTGTGGGTCAGTTTATTATTGGCCAGATAGCCCTGGATAAGACTCAGAACCTCTTGAGCCTCAGCTTTCCCCTGTGTAAAATGGGGGAGTAATATCCACGCTGACAACACCCGCGTATTGTGAGAGCTCAGCTGCAGGGTTGTTCGTACACTCTAAAACACGGTGCAGATAATAGCATTTCTCTTCGATCTCTCGGAGTCTGGACACTGCTGAAACTACCCTCTCTTCTCTGCCCAGGGCTGTCGGTGGGCCCCTGCCCCCTCACCTGCCACTGAACCCCACGACCTAGGATTCCTTTGTCCCAGGCTTTGGGACCCTGGCTTCTCCAGGTGGGCCCTGTTTCTGCCTCCCTCCCCCAGGAAGTCTGGAGGTAGAGGGTCTGATTGAATCTCTGTGGTAACCAGAGAGGCCCAGCTGCACCCCCACGGGGACAGGGAGTCTGTTCCTAGCAGCGAGGCCAAGCCAGAACCGAGTGCTCCAACTCCAACTCTCCTGAGGCACCTCCAGGAACCAGCTGTCCTATCACCTCTGCCCTTCACTGGGTTAGTGACTTCTGTGAAGTGTGAGGAGCCTACGCTGTGGTCCAGGTGGCTGCTGCGGGCTATGAGTGAATGGGACAGGGCCTGCCCCTTCAGCCTATGCCAGATGTACAATCCCTTTATGCCTTCCTCCTCCTCCTCTTCCCAGGTAGACCTCCCAGTCCTTCATGACTTAATTCAAACCCCACCTCTTGCAAGTACCCTTTCCTATCCTTCTCATGCCACGTGGCTGATGGCTTCCCAGGGCTGTTTCAGAGTTCGGTTTCTTTCGGTACAGGGTCCTTGTCTTAATCGGGTGGTTCTCAGCCTTACAATATGTTAGAATCACCTGGGGAGCTTATGACAGCCCTGATGCCCAGCCTCCCGCCCCCCCACCCCCAATTTAGTATAGATCTCTGGAGCAGGAGCCAGATAGTAGCTTCCAAACTTTCCAGGGGATGCCAGTGTGCAGGGAAGTTTGGAACTGGTGTCTTAAAGTTGAAGATTTGAACTGTTCAGATGGCCTGTGAGGCCTTGCTCGAAGCCGACCTTCCAGAAATAGGCTGTTGGAGGAAAAATTGGGCCAGCCCATGGGAGCCTAGCCCGGGGTCTGTTTCCATAGCCCTCGTTCTGTTTTTTGTTTTTTGGGCAAGGACTAGGAGATGGCTGAGGGCACTCACCACATAGGAAGAGGACCAAGGTGGTAAGGACAGTTACTGTTTATTTAGCATTTGTGCTGGGCCCAGTGCCTCACAGTAATATATCTTCTCATTGGGACCCTATGGAAAACTCATGAGGTATAGACATTATGAGTTTTTCCTGTTTATAGGTGAGGAAACCGAGGCTCTGGAAGATTAAGTAGCTTGCCTAAGATCACATGGCTGTTAAGCAGTAATACTGGGATTATAACCAGAATCTGACTCAAAGCACAGTCCCTGGACCACTGTACTATCCCGGCTCCCCAGCCTCCCTCCTGTCGGCTTTGAACAGGGGCTACAGAGAAGGAGGCGTCTGCAAAGAGGTTGGTACAGGGGCACCTCAC
Organism: Mustela nigripes; assembly: GCF_022355385.1. Classification (NCBI taxonomy): domain Eukaryota; kingdom Metazoa; phylum Chordata; class Mammalia; order Carnivora; family Mustelidae; genus Mustela; species Mustela nigripes. Next base: position 43,693,351 of record NC_081572.1, read on the forward strand.
CTTAGTGCCATGCTACCACCGAGGGACTCCCGGGGGTATCTCCTGGATCCACTGGGGTCACGGGGCCCTGAAGGTGTCCAGCGCGCTTTCCTCCTCCCTCAGCTGACCTCTCCGGATGCCTGTTCTCTCCAGACACTGTCCGAGTTCTTTAAGCTAATTAAGTTATTCAATGTCGGCTTACAACCAGCTTGTGACATGGGCATTGTTATCCCCGTTGTTACCTCAAAGATGAGGAATGAAACACAGTCCTTCTGGTTCTGTGGCAGCCCCTGTCTGGCATGGGCAAGAAGACCCTAGACTACGCATTGGCCGTGGGGTCTGCGATTCCCCCACATTGGAGGGGAGGCCGAGTTTCATAGCCGTGAGTGCCTGAGAATGTGGGGAAGACCCACAGCTTAGCTGGAAGAGCAATCTGGGGGAGTTAGAGGATCTTGGGGGGGAAGTGAGCAGATCTGTGCATCTCTTGGGGAGGGGCTCACACACTGTGTCTAACAGGGTCCCTGCAGGCCTCAGCCCAGCACCTGGCATCTGAGGGAGGTCGGAGCAGGGAGCAGAATCATTTTCTGGGAGTTAGTGACCCGACGCCATCCATGCAAGAGAGCCCTGGGACCTTAGCTCCCGCCCCGCCAGTCTGTCCTGGGCAGTGGCCCAAACAGGACGCAGTTCTTAACCCCATTCTTTGCAGCTCTGTTTCCCTCACTGGGAGCAGCTTCTTCCTTCTCTCCCTGTCTTGCTTCCCATCAAGGGACGCTCAGGCCCTCCTCCAAATGGATCTCTTCCCTCACCAGAGTTTGGCATCCATTTTTTCTTCCGCTTGTGGGCCCACAGGTTCTTCGAGTGGCCAAGAAGAGGTTGGAAAGATCCCCCCAAACTGCCCTCAGCCTCTATTTTGGAGGTTGGATGTGACTGTGTCCATCATAAGTGCTGGGCAGCTTCAGGGGAAGGTTGTAAACAGCTAGATGCCTGTGTGCCTTCAGCTGGCAGGGCAACCCTTCCTCCCTGCCTGCACCAACCAGAGCTTGGGATGGTAGAAATGAAGGCTGGTCATTTGGGTTTGAACCTACCCCCAACAGGCTAGCTCTCCACCTTGCCCCAAAAGGAACATGTCTGAGGTCTCTGCGGTCTGTCGCCAGTTGGCTTCCGTCCTGCCATCTGGCCCAGGCTCTGTTACATGTTTGGAATAGGTAACCCTATATTCACATGTGTTCCCAATCTAGATGACTCCTAGGAGCTCTAGGAGGTAAGGTGGGGGGGGGTGTCCCAAGATTCTGTCTGCCTTGTAATGCAAGACAGGAACACAGGCATCGGGCAGAATTATGTAAAGTTAGCGATATATGGCAATTATATGTCTGGCAAGACCCCACGTTAGGGAATGGTCCCACTGGGTCCTGCCTAACTCTCAGCTTGGTTCACGAGGCCCTTGGTGTGCTGGTCTGTGCTCACTTCTCCCGTATTTTCTGCCTCCCCACCCTCTTGCTCACTCAGTGTTCTAGCCGTGCTAGGCTATTTATAGTCCCCTTGAGGGGCCCTGCTGTTTTACATTTTGTGCCTTTGCCAAGCCTCTTCCCGTTGCCTAGAACTCTGCTCCTATCCCCATCCACCTGGCAAGCACCCACGCATCCTTCAAGATTCAATTAATAATATTAATAATAGCCACTAAGATTGATAGGGTGCTTACTACGTGCTAAGTGCTTCGTGTGCGTTATTCCAGATAATCCTCAAAGCAGCCCCGGGCACTTGGCCCCTTCGTCATCCTCTTTCACATTCACTGGGTTAACCAATATCTGTTCAGAGGTGGCTGCCCTGCCAGGCACTCTTCGGAGCACAGAGAGATTAGGGACAGAGCCTGCATTGGAGCCTTAGCTGAGGGACCTCAGGGTCTCGCTCGGAGCCACAGTAATAAACCATCTCCCTGTGAGTACCATCCAACCCTTCCGGCCCGTCCCTCTCAGACACTGTTGCCTCCTCCCTCCTTTCTGCTTCACTTGTGAGGTCCTTCTGTCATGGCACCGAGGATATCCTCTTGCCCACCAGACAACCTTCCTCTGCTGGGCTGTGAGGGTGTCACTCAGGAATGTGTTTATTATAAGCAGCAGAAAACCCAACATTTAAGGGCTTATATTTTTCCCCTCAATAAAAAATGAGATGGGCTCTTCCTGTTGCAGGTCAGTCGCTTTTCAGCATCAAGGGAACGTTCGTGTTCTTTCTTGGTCGTTTCCTCAGGCAGCAGTACGGCTGCTATAGCTCCAGTCATCACACTTGAGTTCAGGGCAAGAAGTCCCTTTTTTTTTTTTTTTAAAGATTTTATTTATTTATTTATTTGACAGAGAGAGATCACAAGTAGGCAGAGAGGCAGGCAGAGAGAGAGAGGAGGAAGCAGGCTCCCTGCTGAGCAGAGAGCCCGATGAGGGACTCGATCCCAGGACTCTGAGATCATGACCTGAGCCGAAGGCAGCGGCTTAACCCACTGAGCCACCCAGGCGCCCCAAGAAGTCCCTTTTTAATCATCAGAGCAGGGGCCTTGCCAGAGGCTCCATCATGCTGTTCTTGGGGCTCATAGGCCAGTGGCTACTCCTATTTGTGAGAGTCAAAAAAAGTGAGCATCTTGCCTGGGACTGGGTCCTTTGTCCCCTCAAATAAAACCAGGGTAGGTAGGGAGGGATGAAGGAAAGATCAATGTTGGGTAGGAGACAAGCAGTATGTGCCAGCATCCTAGAGAGCAGCGATCATGTATTAATTTCTCCCAAAATCTTAGAACCTGATTGCTTTATGATTATTTTTGTGCTGCTGCCTTGCATTTATTCTGTGCACATACACTTTTATTTTTTCAAACATAGTATCATACTGTACACACTATTACTTCCTTTTTCAGTTCATGATATACACCATCCATATAATTTGGGTTTTTTTTTAAAGATTTTATTTATTTGACAGACAGAGATCACAAGTAGGCAGAAAGGCAGGCAGGAGAGGGGGAGGGGAAGCAGGCTTCCCGCTGGGCAAAGAGCCCCATGTGGGGCTTGATCCCAGGACCATGAGATCATGACCTGAGCTGAAGGCAGAGGCTGTAACCCACTGAGCCACCCAGGCGCCCTGACCATCCATATAGTTTTAATGGCTACATAGTAGTCCATCTTGGAGAAATACTATACTTTACTCAATGAATTCTGTATAATCATTCAGTTTGCTTTTAATATTTCATAATCATAGATAGCCCTGTGATTAATAACCTTGTAGCCTTATTTTTTAGATGCACTTCTTTTCTGTTAAGATTCAATTTATTTATTTGAGGGAGAGACAGCACAGAGGGAGAGTAAGAGGGAGAAGCAGACTCCCTGCTGAGCAGGGAGCCCAACACACGGCTTGATCCCAGAACCCTGAGATCATGACCTGAGCTGAAGGCAGATGCTTAACCGACTGAGCCACCCAGGTGCCCCTAGGTACATTTCTAATTATTTCTTAGGACATAGTCTTGTCTTATGCTGGGTTAAAAGCTGTGCAAACTATTAAAGCTTTCAAAACCAGTTACCAAACTGACTTCAGACAAGTTGTGTCATACCCTCCAAGAGGTGGGTTTTTTGTTTTTGTTTTTTTTTTTTTAATTTGTCAGAGAGACAGCAAGCGAGAGCGAGCACTGGCAGACAGAGAGGCAGGCAGAGTCAGAGGGAGAAGCAGGCTCCCTGCAGAGCAAGGAGCCCGATGTGGGACTCGATCCCAGGACGCTGGGATCATGACCTGAGCCGAAGGCAGCTGTTTAACCAACTGAGCCACCCAGGCGTCCCGGGTTTTGTTTTTTTTTAAGGTTTTATTTTAAGTAATCTCTACACCCAACATGGGGCTCAAACTCACAATCCTGAGTTCAAGAATTGCATGTTCTACTGACTGAGCCAGCTGGGTCTCCCCATAGCCTCCAAGAGTTTCTGAGGTTGCCTGTTCCCTGACAACTTTGAGTATTTTTTTTTTTAAACCTTGCAGATTTGGTAGAAGAAATTCCATATATATATATATATGTATGTATATATATATATATATATATATATGTATGTATATATATACATACATATATATGTGTATATATATATATATATTCTCTTTGATTACATTTTAAATGGATATATACATTGAGCATTTGTAGTTCCCCATTTAATTTTCTCTTCACTTTTCTGACATTTAGAAAGTTAAAGTATTCATCTTTTTCTAATTTTGCAGACGTTTGCAAAAGTTTTATGTATTCAGGAGATGAGGAATTTCCTGGGAGAAGGGGGCAGCAGAGATGGATTCAAAGGCTAAATAGGATTTCATAGGGTGGACAAGGGGTGAGGAGGGTGTTCTAGATCTAGGAACAGCATGTGCAAAGGTTCAGAGGGGGAAAACAGTGTCACGTGTCTGGGGACTGTATTAATTTCACAGGGGTGCCAAAAAAAAAAGTTACCACAAATTTAGTGGCTTAAAACAACAGAAATTTATTTTCTTCCAGTCTGGAGACCAGAATTCCAAATCAAGGTGTTGGCAAGGCAGTGTTCCTTACTGAGATTATAGGGAGAGAATTCTTGCTTGCTTCTTCCAGTCTCTTCCAATCTCTTTTCATAGGGCCTTCTGTGCATCTGTGTCATCTCTCCTTCTGTCTCCCATAAGGATACATCGTCAGACTTAGGATGCAGTCAGTTATCTTCAAGTTAATGACATCTGCAAATACCCTCTTTCCAAATAAGGTCACATAAGGGACTGAGGTTAAGACCTGAATGTTTGTATCTATATTTGGGGGCTACTATAGAACCCACTGCAGGGACCTGGAAGATGTCTGATATTACTCAGCAGCAGAGGATGACCCTGTAAAGGTAGATTCAGCTGTTGACCATAAAGGGACTTGAGTTGTCGTGTTTGGAATTTACCCTTGAAGTGAATGGGGAACTGTTGAATTTCTAACAGGGGAGAAACGCAGTCAGATTTTCAGTCTGGCTCATGGGGAGTTAGTGTTGGATTCGTCCTTGTAAGAGCTGGTGAAAATGGGGGAGAAGTTGGGGAGTGGAGAATAGCTCATGATGTAGAAGATGAAGACCAGGAAGAAGACGGGATCCAAAATGACTCCTGGGTTTCCTACTTGAGCAATCTAGCATATTAACTTCATATTAGCATATTAACTTCAATCTAGCATATTAACTTCAGTTCCTGCAGGTGTCCAGGAACCAATCAGAGAGATGGGTCTACGGCTTAGACCTCTCCCTGGCACGTAAATAAAATTTGGGAGAGGGAGCAAAGCAGGGGTGACAGAAGCTTGGAGAGCACCAATTTTTTCCCCATCATTTTATTACAAAAATTTTCAAACATACATAAATGCGTAAAGAATTGTACAGCGAGGGGTACCCGACTGGCTCAGTCAGTAGAGCATGTGACTCTTAATCTCAGGGTTGTGAGTTCCTGAGTTCATGACATGGAGTTGGGTGTGGAGCCTACTTTAAATTAAAAAAAAAAGAAAAAAGAATTTTACAGTGGATACCCATGTACCCACCATCTAAAGTCTATAATTATCTGTATTTTTTGGATGTTTTCTGTTTTCTACACTTGCTTTATTGTACATCTCTCCGTTTCTTTGAGCATCATCAACCCATCTTGTTTTTTAGGTGTTTCAGATAGTAGCACACTTGACTTCAACACTTAAGCATGAATATCATTAACCAGAATTCAGTGTTTAGTAAAATGCACAAATCCTAAGTATATTTCACAAAGGTGATGAATGCATCCACCTATGCACCCCAAATCTCTCTTCAAGGTACAGAACATTTCTTTCTTTTTTTTTTTTTTTTTTTTTTTTTTAAGATTTATTTATTTATTAGAGAGAGAGAGTGCACACGCAAGAGGGGGAGAGACGGAGAGGGAGAGGGTCCCGGAGCAGGCTCCCCGGTGAGCACAGAGCCCGACACAGGGCTCGATCCCATGACTCTGAGATCATGGCCTGAGCTGAAATCAAGAGTCAGATGTTTAACCAACTGAGCCATCCAGGCATCCCAGGATATAGAACATTTCTATCACTCAGAAAGTTCCCTGTGCCCCTTACAGTCAACTGCTGTCTCTATCCCAACCCCAGAGGTAACCATTGTTTTCCTTTCTTTCTTTTTTTTTTTTTTTTTAAGATTTTATATATTTATTTGACAGAGAGTGAACACAAGCAGGGAGAGCAGGAGCAGCAGGCTGAGGGAGAGGAAGAAGCAGGCTTGCCGCCATGCAGGGAGCCCAATGCAGGGCTCCATCCTAGAACCCTGGGATCATGACCTGGGCTGAAGGCAGAAGCTTAATGACTGAGCCACCCTGGTGTCCCCCTTTTTTTTATTGTCGACCATAGGGTAGTTTGGTCTGTTCTAGAACTTAACGTAAATGGAGCCATACAGGATATGCTCCTTGGTGTCTGACTTCTTTGACTTGGCACAATGCCTGTAAGAGTTATTTCTGTTGTTGCGTGTATCCGTTGTTTATCCCTTTTTATTGGTGAGCAGTATTCTGTTGTAAGGATGCTTAAAGAATACCTATTTTTAAGGGGTGGGGATAGACTTAGAGACCAAGGAGACTTAGAAGGAACAGGGAAGGCAGTGGGAAAAGCACCTAGGAAGAATGTCAAGGAAAATCATCTGAATCAGTTACAATTAAGTTTGAGTACCTATAACATAAAAGCTAAATAACAGAAGCTTAAATCATCTGAGCATTTTTCTCTCTCATGTAAAAGAAGTCTGAGGGCGCCTGGGTGGCTCAGTTTGTTAAACATCTGCCTTTGGCTCAGGTCATGATCCTGGGGTCCTGAGATGGAGTCCTGTGGCAGGCTCCCTGCTTAGTGGAGAGTCTGCTTCTCCCTCTCCCTCTGCTCTTCCACCCCTCCCCCACTCATACACAAGAGTGTGTGCGTGCTCTCTCTGTGAAATAAATAAAATCTAATAAAAAAGAAGAAGAAGAAGTCTGGTGGTAGACAGGCCTGGAGTGGTATGGCATTTCATTGTGCCATCACCAGCCTGGGTTCCTAGCTTTCTGCTCGGCTAGCTTCAGTGAAGGCGTCTATCCTCAATGTCACCTCATGGTTTAACATGGCTGCTGGAGCTCCAGCCATCCCATCTGTTTTCCAAACCTTGGCAACAGAAGGAGGAACCATGGGGGGGCAGGGCGAGGAGTGGCATGCTTTCCAGCTAAACCAATCATTTTTAGCAGCCTTCCTTCAAGTTTCATACATATCCACTTAACATCTCATTGGCTGGAACTTAATCATGTGGCCCACACCATTAGGGAAAGTGGTCTTTTAGTTAGCCACTGGGCACAGTGCCACTCAAATATAATGATATTTCTGTTACTAGAAGGGGAAACGGATATTGGCTGTTAGCAGCCTCCCCTGCCCTCTCTGAGGCTTGGTGGCCAAGCCTTTGTATCCACAGCTTCTCATAAACTGAAGCCTGTGTTCAGTAGATTTCCATCCTCCTGAGTCCCCAGGACACCTTCTTTCTCTGAGGGTTGGTTTCTCTGTCTTTTCTGTACCTTTTCCTGGTGAGCGCCCTCCTGGGTCTCTGACGGACTTCCTGGGCTGTCAGCGTTTGACAGGTGGTGGAACAAAAGAGAAAGTGTTTGAGAACATTTGCAAAGAGCTCTATATGTGCACTTTCCTCCGCTCCTGGGACTCCCCCACGGATGTGGCCGGCACCCCTACCTCCTGGTCTTTGGTCTGCCTCTCCAGATCAGGAGAGCTGTGGAAGTTGACTTCTCTGGAAGTTAGAAACTCAAAGGGAAAAGGGTGGCATTTGGAGACATAACCTGGGTTCAGAACCTTTCTGGGCAGATCTTCCTGAGACTCACTGATAAACTGGGGATAGTAGCAACAGCCTTCCAGATGTAGCTGTGGGAGGTGCAGGCCCATGGCTGGCCCTCTGATGAGGAGGAATTGGAGCTTACCCAGATCTGGGCCAATGACCTCTGGGAATATAGGTCAGTGTACAGGAGAGTCAGCATGGCCCGCTGGAATCTGAGCTTTTGGCCAGCTCAGGGTTCACTGTACCGCACACCCCTGGCCTTGACTCCAGGCACTCACAGGGCAGCCTGGAGCCCCCTGGAGGAGAGATGGAGGTTAACAGGATGTCTCATTCCCTCCTTGTGTTTCTCGAAGTGAGGAGATCTCACCAGACAGTGCCCTCCCTTCTCTGACAATGCCAGACTTGGGCCGACTGGATGCTGTGGCTTCTTCGCCTTTGCTCTGCCCCCCTCAGAAATAGCAGAGTTGACTCACCCCCTACCAGCCTCATGCATAGTCCCTGCGTTCTCCAGCCAGCGGGCCCTATCTCCGTGTACGTGGCTTACACACATTTCCGTGGCTGGATCCTGTGGTTCTTCACATGCATGCCTGTTCTGGGGGAAAAAAATAATAGCTTACATCCTCTGACAGCTTAATGGGCCGTCAGCACGGGGACTGGAGAGAAAGTCAGAGGGAGCAGGTGCAGCAAGCCTGGGGGAAGCTATTGGCTGCCAAAGGGCCAGATTGGACTGAGTACAGCCATGGCCAGACGCCCTGGTGACCTGTTGACACCATTCTCGGGCTGCTCGCTGCCCAGGGGCTGGTATGTTGTGACAGAAGGGGAAGAGCCAGGGCCCCGTGGAGAATTTGGCTCAAACCTGAGACCTGAGCGGGACAGTGCATTCCTCCGCTCACTCATTCCCTCCACACACGTTTCCCAAGATCCTGCCGCACGTGGTCCTATGGGTTCTGGGCACACACAGTGATGACCGAGACAGCCAGATCCTGCCCCAGGGGCACAGAGACGACTGGGCAAGAGCAACCGAGCCGCTAGAAGTCCATGTTGCTGTCATTTTGAGCAGAGATGCCAGGGAAGACATCCAGGAAGAAGCACCGTCTGAGCAGATGATGGGACGAGGCCCAGACAGGGTGAGGGGCAGCGAGAGGGTCACTCATGCCGCTGCAGGAGAGACCCCTATGGTGGAGCTTGGGGGGCCTTTCTGCGGGGCTGTGCCCCCGTGGGCCCGGCCTGCCGTCCCCGGGAGGGGCATTCGTGCGTGGGCTCCGCAGCCTGGTCGGGTAAACGGCAGCTCGACTTCCCTGCAGCCTTTTCTTCCCTCTTCTCCAAAGGGAGCCTCCATTGAAATTATAGAAATAAGTGCCAGCTTTTGAGTCTGCCATTAAACCACATCCCTGCCAGGCCTCAGAGCCACCTTCTCGCCCACACTCGGCCAGCCCTGGGCTCCGTCTCGTGCCAGGGCCTTGTTCGGAGGAGGGAAGGCTCCCCGGGGGCAGTGCCTCAGCCCTCCACCCCGAAAGCTGCTCTGCGCCCCATGCCAGGGATCGGCTCGGTGTACGAATGGTACCCAAGGAGGAGGGGCTCAGGAAGTGACATCGCTCGGCCCGCCCAACCTCCTTAGTCCCTATAAAAAGCAAAATGGTGACTCAGAGAGGAGAGTTGGAAGCATCCTGCCTCCTGCTCCCACTGTGAATTTTTAGACTTGGAACGAGGCAGGAGGCAAAGGAAACAGCGGCTCGAAATCCGCGGCTGACATGCTATTAAGCAGGTGGCAACAGTAGAGCCGCTCCTCCCCGACTCCCAACAGCCCTGGAGCTGCAGCCGAGGGGCCTGCTGGCGCTCCCCAGCCCCTCACGAGGCCCGGGCCCCCCGCGCAGCCCCCGCCTGGGTCAGGCTGTGCATGCTGCGGCGGGGGGCATGGCAGCCGGGGGTCGCCGTCGGCGCCCACTGCGCTACCAGTCCCTGGCGGCCCTCGTGGAGGACTCTCAGTGGCCTTTCTTGTTCCTTGTCTCAGACTTCAGCTACGGGGCCGACGACTACGACGGAGAGGGGAATGAGGAGCAGAAGGGGCCCCCGGAGGGCTCGGAGACCATGCCGTACATCGACGAGTCGCCCACCATGTCACCCCAGCTCAGTGCCCGTGGCCAGGGCGGCGGGGATGGCATCTCCCCCACCCCACCTGAGGGGCTGGCACCTGGGGTAGGTACACCTGCTTTTCCTTTGGGGTTGGAGAAGATGGGGGAGTTCTAGGGGAGGGGGCCTGCCTGGGGGTCACGGGCCAGGGTCTGCTTGGGATGCCACTGGTGGGGAGCAGGGCTGGGGAAACGTGGACCTGGATGTTCTTGGTGCTCTCGTCTTCTCATTTCGGTCCTGGGCCCCTTGCAGAGTAGGCTCCCCGCCCCCACCCCCACCTGCTGCTCTCTCTGCCACCCCTGCCTCTTCTACCAGCCATCTGCTTCCCTGGATACCCTCACTTCCTCTCTCAGCTTTCTTTTCCAGCCCCTCTCGAGCAGGATGGGGTCTGGGGGAGGGAACCAGCTCTTCTCTCCGGCCCGGAGCCGGGCAGGGGCTGCACACGTGACCCGTGGGCTGTAGACGTCCAGATGCCGGCTCAGCAAAGCAAGGCTGGTCTCTGTGCTCTCTGCAGGGTGGAGTGAGCTGCTCAGGCAGCGTTCCCCGAAGATCAAGGGCCCTATTCTGCCCACCTCTGGAAGGGAATGAGCCCTAATGGTGTCCCCCTCTCCTCTTGTCGACTGACGGGAGCTCTGCTCCAAAGAGAAGCATTTTATAAGGAATATTAAGTACGTGCTTTGAGACAGGCTAGGAGGTTTGCAATCCTTGTAATTAATGCTGCTTCTGGCTGCAGGGCCCGGCTCTGTCTGCACCCAGCTTGTACAGGGTCATCTAAGCGAGCGAGACAGAGGGGTTCCTGGGGACTGTTTTTCTGGAGTTGGGGAGCATCAAAGCCATTCCTCCATGTGGGGGTGGGGGTGGGGCTTGGAGGGCCCCGTCCTGCTCAGTAGAGGGCTTATCCAGGTATGTTTTGGGAAGGGGGCCCTTTCTTCCATCCTTCCTGAGGAGCAGTCACTGAGGTATCAGGGAGTACTTGTTCCCATCCTAAAGGGCCCAACAAGCCCCACTCCAGCAGGGGACCTGCTGGGACTCTACCATTTCTGGAGAGCCCCCTGCTTCTTTCCCTCCCAGCCTCCTTGGCCACCCTCCGCCCCTCCACAGAGCTCTCACCCCCTCTTCGCACACTGGGGTGGCTGTTATAGCCTTTGGCAACAAGGGCCTTGGCAACCAGCTTCCCACTTAGGGGAAGCCACATTGTTGCCATGGCAACAGAGGCCGAGGCTGAGCTTAGTGGCTGCCAGGCAGTGCAAGTTTGGAAAGATGGTGGGGGCAGGTGGGAGGTGGAGGGGCTGGGTGAGGTTCAGGACCCCCACAGCCGGCATTCTGGGCTGTTGTCCTGTCATCCCTAAGGAAGGTGAGAGACCACCATCTTGAACAGGCAGGGGAGGGTTTTTCTACTGATAAAGGAAGGAGTATTCTGGGACCTGAACTCAGGCCAGCCAGGGGAAACAAGGAGAAAACCCTTGCTTCCCATCTCTGCCTTCTGGTCTCTGACCTAATAGAGCTTAGAGGACCCCTGGAGGACTCAGCTGTTATCCGCACAAGGAGCAGGTGCAGGAAGATTCATGGGAGGACCCAACCCAGGGCCAGGAATGCTGGCTGAGGGCTGAGAGCTGAGAACGTGTAGCTAAGTAGAGCTGCTCGCTGGCAAGAAAAGTGCCTTTGCCGTCTTCTTCTCCCCTCTCTGCCTTCCTCCTTGCTCCCTGTCCCGGCTCCTTCCCTCACCACATGACCGCCTTGCTTGTGCGCTTGCCCGTCCATTTTTAGATTCCTTGGTCAAAGGTACTGTTGGGTGCTTTCTCCAGTGAAACAGGTACAGCAGGGGACCCACCCCATCCCACCTCCCTGCCTGGAGCTCCGAAGCTTTGGGGCAGTGCCTTTTTTCCACTTTGTGGCTGCTCATTTTGCTAGGTGGCTCAGGAGGGAATAACATGGTTTGAGAACTTTGAAGTCCAGAGATGCTACAGTGACAGCTGATGAAAGGGCTTGGGGCTTGGGAACCCCAGAGTTGAGTTTTTACACCATTGGCTAGAAGACATGCTGAGGGTGGGGAGCATTTATCCAACCTGGGGATCCTGATGAAGATTGCAGCCTGGTGCACCCCCTGCCTGCAGGCCTTCCCTCCTAGAGTTAGTTTGCATTCCCCAACCTTTCTGCTGGATCACTGGCTCCACCTAGTGGACTCCACAATTATTGCTGTTTACATTGGGGTGCAGGAGAGAGTGGACACACCCCTTCCTGAGTACTTGGGGGTTGTTTTGGTTGAAAAGAAAAAAACAAAAACAAAACAAAACAAAAAGAAAACCAAGATTTCTGCTGCTTGGCTCTGTTCATTTGGCCAGGCAGGGCCCCTCCCTGCCAGGCTTCTGTTGGGGCATTAGGAACCAAGGGGACTTTTGGACTAAATCAGACAATTGTTCTAGATATTCAGATGTCTGGCCTCTGGCAGCTGGGCATTTCGTACCCAAACATGACATGCAGCCAGCTTGTTCCGGGAAGCCTAAGGTTAGGTCTTTGTATTTGGTCAGGGTACTCCAAATAGGATCTGTGTCTAGATCTAGATCTGTAGAGAGATTTACCATAAGGAATTGGTGCACGTCGTTATGGAGGCTGGGAAGTCCCAAGACCTGCCATCAGCAAGCTGGACACACAGGAATGATGTATAGTTAGTTCTAGGTTGAGCCTAAAGCCCTGAGAACAGCAGAGCCCAGTGGTGTGAGTTGCACCCTGAAGCTAGCAGGCTCAAAATCCCAGAAGATCCGGTGTTTCAGGCTGCGTCAGAAGCCTGGAAGAGACTCATGTCTCATCAGCTCAACTGGTAGGACGAGTTCCCTCTTATTCAGCCTTTTTGTTCTATTTGGGTCTTCAGTGGATTAGATGAGGCCCACCGCCCACATTAGGGAGAGCAATCTGCTTTACCCAGATTCAGATGTTAATTTCACTCAGAAACGCTCTCACCAACACACGCAGAATAATTTTGACCAAATGTCTGGGTACCCATGGCCCAGGCAGCTTGACACATGAAAGGAACATGAGCTTTGACTAGATGAACACCTGCTACTCTCTAGCTGTAGGATCTGGAAAAGTGACATAACCCCTCTGAGCCTCACTTTCCTCAGCTTTATTTCTTTTTATTTTATTTTAAGATTTTATTCATTTGAGAGAGAGAACAGAGGGTGGAGCAGAGGGAGAGAGAATCTCAAGCAGATTCCATGCTAAGCATGGAGCCCCATGTGGGGCTCGATCTCATGAGCCTGGGATCATAACCTGAGCCGAAATCAAAAGTTGGACGCTTAACTGACTGAGCCACCGGGGGGCCTCCTTGCTACTCTCTTTAAGTAGGACCAACTCCCCGAAGGGGTGGTGAGAGGAGGGACTGGGATGATTCAGGTAAAGCCCACAGCATTGGATCAGACTCATCCTGATGCTCTGTCCTTTGTGACTGGGACCTATAAGACTTTTCTCGCCAGCTTTTGGAGCCAAGACCATTGCAAGGACCTAGGCTCATGGCATTTGCTAGACAACAACTGAGTCTGCCTTTTGCAACCTCCTTTCTGAGGTTGGATCAGTCCTGCCAGGTGTGGGAGCCCAGATGAAGCCAGGTCCCTGTAGTGCTGGCAGGACAGACCCATACTCCTCCCTCCCTGCCATACCCCTACAGCCTTGCCCTGCTGCTCCTATAGTAGATATGCCCTCGCTGAGCAGAGCTCCTTAGTAGGGCCAGGGCCCCCTACCAGTGCTGGCTCTATTCAGCTGAGAGTCCTGTGCCTGATTCCATCTTGGGAAGGAAGGGCAGGGACTCTTGATCTCAGCTAAGAAGTGGGGGCCCGCTTTCCTCTGCTAGGACCAGGGTCTTACAGAAAAGCTTGCTCCCCCCAAGCCATAGACTCCTCCATCACCCCTCTTGGGAGACGCCCTAAAAAGCAGAAGCAAGGCAGAGATCTGGGTGTTGTCTCAGTGCTAGAGCACTTACCAGCTGTGCACCCCAAGGGATGTCACTTTCCCTGTCTGGGCTCCAGTGTACTGATCTGTAAAGGAAAGATAATGAGAATTTCCTCCTTCCTGACCTCACGCAGCTGTTGGGAGGTTTCCATGCAATGGGGTTAGGCAGAGTGCTGTGCAGTCATGAAGTCTGTACATTTGTGGCTGGGACTGCTCAGTGTCAGACTCATTCTGTAGTTCCTAGGGTACCCAGAGGCGGTTTGAATAAAAGGCTGAATTGAGGGGCTCAGACTTTATCTAGCAGGAGAATCCAAAGTAAGGGTGGCAGAGTGTTGAAGGGATCACCCTTCTTCTTCTGGCCTCCACAACACTGCCCCCCCTCCCCCGCTCCCAGCGCTTGGACTTGCCATGAGCCTGGTTTCTCCAGGAGCGCCTGCTAGGGCTTTCTTTTGCTTAGATGATGTGCTGGCCAGCCTTCCACCCTCAGGGCTGTAGGCTGGTTGCTTCTGCCAGGAGGGCCTCCAGACCCCTCCCGTCCTGCAAAGAGAATGCACAAAAACACTAAATGCAGGTGCTGTTAAAGTACTTTATAAACACTTGCTTGCTTCACCCTCACCATGACCCTGTGGGGAAGGCACCACCATTGCCCTGTGTTAAGCTACGGAAACTGGGGTGCAGAGAGGTACCACCTACCACCTACCACCTACGGAAACTGGGGTGCAGAGAGGTACCACCTACCACCTACCACCTAC
>NC_081572.1:43707965-43771748 GCF_022355385.1 Mustela nigripes
CCAGGGCCCCCCAGCTGGCAAGTGGTAGGATCCTCACCTCGGTCGCTCTCTGTTACCTCTCCCGAACAGGAGCCTTCGTGCCTGCCTTTGTTCTTGCCTCTTTCTGGCTGTGTGGCTTTGGGCAACTTGTGGGGTCTTGGTACCCTCGGCTATAAATGAAGACAAATGCCTCCCATGCAGAAGGGCTGCTGCCAGGACCAAGTGACACAGGACCTGTGAAAATGCCCTATGCCAGCCACACAGAGCACTAGTTCCTGAGATGGGAGTTGATTCTGTATCTCTCCTGGGATCTGAACCCAATTTTCCAGGAGGCCCCATCTCAGTTCCCAGCTGTACTCCTGCCTCATGAAGGCCCCTGAAGGGAGAGGGGAGAGGGGGCACCTCTGTGAAGGATTCAAGGGGGGAGAGGGGCACAAAGTGAAGAGCCCAGCTGCTGGGAAGGAGGTGAGTGGTCTTAGGCTCTTTGTCACTTGGCCACGATCTGCCTTCCCTTCTCCCAGCCCCCACCACGAAGGTGTTCCCCTTAAGCCCACCTTGCTAGACACCAAACCACTGCCAGGAGCTTGAGAACCAAGCAGGGAGGGAAGTGCTGGGAAATCGAGATACAGCCACAGCTTGGCCTGCTGCACTGGGCACTGGTGGGTGGATATTCACCCTTCCTCCCTCCTCAGCCTGGTTTCCTGTGGTAGGACTGTGTTCCTTTCAGCCCTAGCACCCCACGTCATACGACCACATTCCAGAGGAACCATCCATCCCATTGAAACCTCTTGATTTGTGTTCTGGGGAGACCCTTTGCCTTGCCCTGTGAGCATTCATGTCTACTCACTAATTATTTTCAGAGCACCCACTTTTTACAAGAGATTGTTCCAACTGCTATGGGGAATTCGCATGCACAGGGGCTGTCCCCCCGATTCCCCCATATACACTCTATTTCAAGGCCATCTATGCAACAACCTGGAGAGATGTCCAGCATCCCAAGGGAGGGGTCATGTGACCTCAGGTAGGGGAACCAGGCAGGGGAGTCTGGGGGAGGCAGCCTCAGAGAGCAGGAAGTGTTCTGCTTGGGCACTGGTCAGGAAGAACATTCTAGGTAAAGAGGGCTATGCAAGTTCTGGAATGTGGGGAAACCTCTGGAAGTTTGAGAAAAGGATAATGGTCTGCTGGGTACTGGGTTCAAAAGAAGAGGTGGGAGGTGAAGCAGGGAGTGAGCTAGGGCCCCCCACTTCTGTGCTCCCCACACACTACCACCCCTGCCAAAGAAAAGGAGACTAGCTAGTGCTTAACAAGGGCTGACACTTGCCAGGCACTGCCCTACATGTACTAGTCCTCATTGCAACCCGGAGTTGGTACTGTAATCCCATTTTACAGACAAGGAAACTGGGACCCTAGAAGTTAGAATGACTTGGCCAAGGTTGCACAAATGGCAAGAGGCAGAGTGAGGATTGAAATCCAGAATCTAGGGAAGTTCTTTTTTCTTTGCTTGTTTTACTGCATAAATAGTGTCACGTACTGACTGACACCCAGCATTTGCTTTATGTAATTCGACTCTATATATGATTTTTGGAATGACTTCTACAACAGAGGAGGAAAGGCAGAGGGAGGAGCACAGTAATCAGGAGGATGATGCATCTGATTCTGTCTGTGGCCTTAGTAGACTCTGCCTGCTCCTGGCACTGGCCCCTTGGGGCCAGTTCTTACTGGCGCAGAATCTCTAGAGTTCCAGCGAATCTGGAGGTGAAGCTTCAGCCCTTGCCCAGAAAGTTGGGAGGGCTGGGAATTGTCAGAGAGGAGGGAGAAGAGGCTTCTAGCCCAGGATGAGGCCTGAAGGTGAGAATGGCCCGGCCCATTAAGGGGAGAGTGGGTAGGAGACTGTTGTCAACAGTAGGATTGGCTGAGTTGCCAGCAAGGGCCCCACTGCCCTTGTTTGGGCTGACTTGGTGGCTTCCTGGGGGCACAGAGGAGCAGTGTTTTAGAAAGAATAATCTGATGTCACCGGGGGGTATGACTATTGAACAATGGTCTCCTCGTTCCCTGCTTAAAACCCTCCAGTGCGATCCTTTTCTTTTCTCCTAGTGGCAAAATCCAGCTCTTAGCAATGCTGTTAAGGCTCTGCTGGATCTGACCACTTGACCCCTGCCCACTTCTGCGGGTCATTACCAATCTCTCAACTAGAATGTGAGCTCCATGATGGAGCTTTGTCAATTTTGTAACCAGATGTTTGTTCATCCAAAAACTAGTACCTAGAACTGCGCCTGGCACCTCGTAGATGCTCAATGTTGGCTGAGTGATTGAACGCACACTCTCCCCCAGACTGAACTCATTTCCTGTGCTCACATAGTCCTGTCTGTCTCCCCCCCGCTGCACCTGCTGGCGGGGCTAACCCCTGAACATGTTGGGGTATGAATTTCAATGTTGCCTCCTCCGGAGAACCTTCTAGGACTCTCCCTTTGCTGCAGCAGCTGCTCCTGTCTTGTACCCCCAGAGCTCAGTCTACTTTCCCAATCGTAGCACTTGCCACACTTCTTTTTTTAACTTCTTTATTTTCCCTGGTTACATCACTGAAAATTCTAACTTTACAGAAATATGTAATGTAGAAAGTGAAAGTCTCTTAAAGTCCTATCCTACAGACAGAACTTTGGTGAAGAGTTGGTTATATACTTTTCCTTATTTTTCCATGTGACATATTAGATATATGCTTCCCCCTGCCCTTAAATCGTACTGGTACGGTTATGTAATTTACTTTCCTTATTTTATTTAATAAGTCTTGGACATTTTGTCTATCAGTAAGTAAAGATCTACCTCACTCTTCTTTCTTTAAGTCACTTAACCATCCCCTTCTGCTAGACATTTGGCTGTTTCTAGTCTTGCACTGGTATAAACATCACTGCTGTGAATATCTTTGTACAGAGATCTTTGTGCCCTTAGTAGGAATGTGTTTGCAGAAAAATCCCTTAAAGTGCAGATGCTGGGTCAGAGGATGTGAACCTTTAAAATCACAGTAGGTATTTCCACATTATCCTTTCGGGGAGAGTTGTCCTTCAGCTCCATAGTTCTGAGATCGTGTCCTACTCCTGGTACTGCCTTGGCTCATGATGGTCAGTCTGTCCCCAAGCCTGTCAGCTCCATAGAGGGAGACATAGTGTCCCATTATGGCTGCATTGTGAAAGCCCAATGCCCAGGAGGCTGTTAATAAATACTTACTGATTTAGTGGCTAAGAGAATGAGGGAGAGAATGAGAGGAATGAGGATGAGTGTGAGGGAAGGCCGTTGGGTTTGCAGAGAGGAAACTCTCAGTGGCTTTGAGAGTGTGCTTTTGGCAAGTGTCAGAAATCTCAGTGGGTTAAGCATCTGACTCTTGATTGCAGCTCAAGTCATGATCTCAGAGTTGTGAGGTCGAGCCTCATGTCTGACTCCACGCTGGGTGTGGAGCATGTTTAAGATTCTATCTCTCTCCTCCTCCCTTTGCTCCTCCCCACCTCCCTCTTTAAAGAAAGGAAAAGAAAAGAAAAAAGAAAAAAGCTCAGTCAGTGACCCTTGCCCATCGGCAGTCCATGCTTCTCACCCTCCATAGTGTGGTTCCAGCCTACTTCTCCAAGTTCACCTCCTGCCCCTTTTCTGTTCTGTCCTCCCTCTGCGTTTGCTCACCAGAAGTTCTCCTTTCTGGCCTTCCTCCCTTTGCCTGCAAACTCTTCCCCTTTTCCAGCTACTGCTCAGAAGCCGCTCTCCTGAGAAGCTTTTTCTCTAAGGCAGAGATACTGCCTTTGTCCTGTGCTCCCACTGTGGTGATCACCAAGACACTGTCTCTTTTGTTCCTGTGGCCTTCACTTCCCATAGGTTGAGGGCACTCTAACAGCTGTGTCTCCCAGATTCGTGTTCGTAATGCCAGGCTTCACTGGGTATGAAGGAGCAAACACCGTGACCAGGTAGATAGGCAAGACCAGGGCTCAAAATGGAACATGATTGTGACCGTGTAGGGCCGAGATGCTGCAAACTCTGGTTGGGGTGGTGGCTTTAGAAGAGGAAAAGAAGGCAGAACCAAAGGGACTCGGTAAAAGGGATTGGGGAGGGAGGGAAGGAAGAGTCGCAAGATGGCGGCCCTGCCAACAGAAGTGGAGAAGCCAGAAGGGGAAGCTGGCTTAGGGAGGAGGAAGGGTCATTTGCTCTGATGTGGAGTCGAGGGGCTGTTGGCAGGACTTCCAAGTGAAAAGAGCCAGCTGACAGTGGAGATGTCGGGCTTGGAGCTGAGCAGGTTGCTGGAGCTACACGTGGTGACAGGGCACCATTGGCCGGGAAGCAAGAAGGGAGGAGTTCGTCAAGGGGAGAGAGCAGCCGGCTGAGGCCGGGGTCCTGAGTGGGTGACTCCAGGAGGCAGGAGAAGGAAGGGCCCACCTTAGCCGGAGTGGTCAGACTACCGAGGCTGTGGAGTAGGAGAGAGAGGCCTCTCACTTCAGAATAAGGCAGTTTAGAGACCTTTGGAGCAAGCTGCTACTCTGGAAAGAGGCGCAGGAGCCAGACTGAGGCAGTGGAGTGTGGAGGAGGCAGAAAGGAAGCTCATGTCCAGGACTGGCTCAGGGCACTTGGAGGGGAAAGGAAAGGGAGCGTCGCTGGGACTTGTGAGTCATTTCCCCCCCGGGAGCGGACCGAGGGCCTCTGAGTGGTGTCTGTGTGCCCGATGGCAATGGAAGGGCATTCTCCTTACTCACTGGAATTTCCAGCCAGCTGGGGTGGGGTGGAGCAGAGACGCCTTGGATGTTTAGGGAGCAGCTTCTGAGAGGTTCCAGGGTTTGGGGAAGAAGTGGGTGTTGATCTGGCTATGCTGGTTAGGGGCGTGGGGAATGAAGACCAGGCTACTCCAAGAGACTTCCAAGGGTATTTCATGCCCCCTTGGGCAGGGGAAGGGACACAAGAGGGACCCTTGGGCTCTCAGGCCCTTCTCCCATTCCACCTGCTCGTCTGACTCATGGGGGCAGTCCTGCCATGCTCTTGAAGCTTGCAGGATAGGAGACAGAAATGGTGGCAGAGAGCCCTGGGGCTGGCACACTTGTGCCCTGGGGAATGCCAGGCCCAGTTGTTCCCAAGCCCCAGGAGCAACCTCACCCGCCCAAACCAAATGAGGAATTGTGGCTGAAAGGGCCCTTCAGATGTGCTCTGGCTATTTATAACCTGAGCAGGGAAGGGACAGGGAAAAACCAGGGACCGAGGGAGGGGGCGGGGTGGAAGGTGGGGTGTGCATCTGTGGAACCCTGTCAGCCCTGAGGCCCCAAGAGCCTACCCCAAATCCCTTCATCTGTTTTTCAGCTTTAGTGACAGGGAGTCAGTCAGCCGTGAGGACAGATTCTCTGTGGCGGGAGCCCCATCTCAAGCTCAGAGCTCCCACAGACCTTTTGGGGGGTTGGGATAGACCATTTCCATTCTTCTCTATTTCCCTCTTCTCTCCTCAGCCCTCCACCCAGCTTGGAGGCTCAGCCAGGGGCCCTTTCTCAGTTGAGGTGCCCAGTGGAAAGGAGAGGCAGAATGGCGTGCAGTTGACCTTCCTCTGGGACTCCTTTCCAGAGAGTTTGAATCCTCCCCGCTGTGGCCATTACCACCTGACAGGGCGTAGGACTTGTCCCTAAGGAGGCTGGTGATAGATACATACACCAGTGGACAGCTCAGACACCGCATCACTAAGAGCCACACTGACTGGTCCCAGCAACTGTATATTGACTGGGAGAGAGAATTGTGAGCTAGAAGCATCAGGAAGATTTCAGGGACTCCCTGGCTGGAGACATTGTGGAGGGGCTGGTCGCACATTGAAGGGGTTGGCTTGAGTGGGGCTGAAGGGCTCACCACCAGAACCCTGAACTTCCACTTGGTCTACCTGGGTGGTGGCACTGATGATTCGGGTCTACATGGGGAAGTGGTGGGTTGGTCGTGTGCGACGCTGAACTGGATTCCAGGATGCCAGTTCTGGTGAGGAAGTGGGACGGGGGTGGGGGGGTGGGGGGGTGGATATTCAGGGATCACGACCACCACCCTGTGTCTGCCAGACCCACGCAATTCCCAGCACCCCTCAAAAAAACAACCAGCTACAAGAAGGCAGCAGCCTTGTCTGTGGGCCTGATTCAGGTCACCTGTGTGTTTCATTTAGACATTTTGTTTGGTTTTAACATCACTGATCTGCCACCATTTTTAAACGGAGAGATCAGCTAAAAATCCACATTGCCAGCTTCTCTAGGACTATCTGAGATGGCGCAGCCCACATTGTCCCAGCAGCCAGCAACGGGGAGCTGGGTGGTGGCTTTTCCCCTCCACCCAACAGCCCTCCCCGCCAACCTCTCACCCCCGCCCCCATGCCTACCTGGCTCACTTCCATTGATCTTAAGGGCTGCTGGAGTTTGCAGCCTTTGCCCTAGGTGTTGTGTGGTGAAAGAGCTTTTCCCGCTTTTCCCAGGTGCTGCCCCTGAACGCCTCCCCCAGGGGAGTAAGACCATTCTCCTTTCTAGCTGGGGCCTACACAGCCCCAAACGTAAACTTCTCTGTCTGGATGGGCTTAGCCTTTGCCGCCCTTGAGGAAGCCAAGGGAAGCAGACTGGGGGCGGGAAGGGCAGCTGGTGTTACCCGTCCTGGGTTTCCTGTACCCTCTGCCATAGGGCTGGGCTCTGCAGGGCAGAGGCCCCTCTCGAGGCAAAAGCGCTCCAAGGAGGTGGGGAGTGCGCGTCCCAGCAGCATCTGTGAGTAGGAGATGGGGCAGCTCCCGCCAGCCAAGGTGGGCCTGCCGCAGACTCCGGCTGGCACTTTTGGTGCTGTTGTGGCAAGGCGGCCGAGGCCTCCTTTTGCACAAAGCCTTGTGCTCCCAGCCGCCGTGGCGATAGAAGCTGTTTCCTCTCACCAGGCCCCAGCCTCCCCTCCGCAAAGGTGTCAGAACCGGCGGCGGAGATGAGAAAGGGGCTCAGCCTGGGGCTCTCCCCGGGTGCGAGCGAGGTTCGCCCGGCCCTCCCGGAGGCCGTGCGGGCAGCTGCTCCTCTGCTCCTCCCCCTGCTGGCCCGGGCTCTGGTGAGGGGCTGTAAATAAAGCCTGTCTCTGGAAAGCGGACCTCCCCCCGCGGCCGGCCCGTCTGCGGCCTCCCCTCGCCCCTCCTCCGCGCTCCAGAAGCCTCCGCCAGCCGCCGGCCGGTGACCGCAGAGAAGGAACGGCTCCACCTCACGAGTCAAGTCGTGCATTTCCTGTGTATTAATAGCAAACGCGAGCCTCCGAGTCCAGAAAGGGCGGGATCTGTGGGGCCGGCGGCGGCGGCAGGGCGGCCGGCCCGAGCTCGCTAGCGGCGGCCGGGGAGCGCGGGGCCCCGCCTGCGCCCGGGCCCGGCACGCACAGCGGGAAGGGCAGCGGCGGCTGGCGGGGGCGCCTCCTCCTGCTCCGCTGCGCGGTCTCTCCAGGGACAGCCCTAAGCTCGCGGCGGCGGCGGCGGGGCTGCTGGAGCTGCCGGAGCTGCCCGAGCTGCCCGAGCTGCCCGAGCGCCGCTTCCCCTCTCCCGGGCCGGGGGCGCGCGCGAGGCGGCCCGCAGCCCCGGCGCGCGGGAGGGCCGGGAAGCGGCAGCAGGAAAGGGTTCATAATGGAGCCTTTCATCGGGAGCCGGTGGCCGGGCGCCAGGACTGACTCCGGGGAGGCCAGCATGCTGGTTTAGGCCTGCCCTGCACGCTCTTCCCCTCCCTGCCCGCCTGCCTCCCTCCGGGGCGGCGGCGGCAACGGCTGCTGCTGCTGCGTGGACCCCGCTTCCTGTTTGCCCTCCGCGCCTCCGGCTGCCATGGAAGAGGAAGAGGAGGCTATAGGCTTTTTGGACAAGGTTCTGGAGGATGAAGATGTGTTTCTCCTGGAGGAGTGCGAGCTGGGAACCCCGACCAGCCCCGGCTCAGGGTCCCCCTTCTTGGTGGCCGTGAAGGTGGGAATGTGACACGCCCTGGATGCTTGTCGGGGGAGGGGCAGGGCTAGCTGCGCTCGGCTGCCGAAAGCTGTGTGCGGGCAGAAATGGCTGGTTTGCGCACAAACCTCGTGGCTGGGTGGAAGCCCCGCACTCTGGCCCGAGAGGGGCTGGCGCATGCCTGCGAGGGGATGCGAGGGGCTGAGCTCTCCGGCAGCTGTTCCTGGGGGAGAGGTGCAGTGTCTTCCTCCTCCCCATGGGCCAGTTGTCCTCAGCGGGAGTGGCAGCCGGTTTTCCCCAGGCCAGCTGTGCCGGGGGCTTTCTCTGGCAGTGACATGAGTCACCCGGTGGGCACAGCAGTGGTGTGAGCCTGCTGCCCCAGAGGAGTCGGCTGACTCGAAACCAGGAGGCCTTAATTCGTTGTTTCCATGGCAACAGTAGGCTAAGTGCACTTGGGAAGTTCGGGCCAAAGGGGCCACTCACCACTCGCTTTCTAGCCAGGAGACTTTGTCAGGCTGAGCTAAGGCAAGAGAGCCTGGGGGAGAGACTGGGAGCCAGAGGTCACTGAGCTTCCTTGAAGGAAAAGAATTGGATTAGTTGGTTTGGAGGCAGGAGCCAGGAGGGTAGGCACTTTTCCCAGGGTGGGTGTAGGCAAGAAGCATCTGCGGCCCGGCCCACTCACTCTGGGTCTGTGAATGTTCTCCCCAGCGATGCCCCTGTCCTGTCTTAGGAGTTGCCTTGAAGGCAGGAGGAGCAGGAGGGGGGCTGTGCATCCATCCCCTTTTCTTCTCTTCCCCTCCTCTCCAAGGGCGGGGTCCCAGTGCTGCCTGGGACATTGCACCCTGTGCCATTCATTCTTCCTTTCTTTCTCATCCACTTCTGAGAGCCCTCACCTCAGCCTTTTGCTCACCTCCTCCGAGTTCTGCAGCTAGAATGGAAGGCCAGTGGGAATGTATGGCAGGGAGTTTGCAGATGGCCGGCTGGCCGTCCAGGTTGCCTAGCAGAGTGTCCGTCTGTGCCCACCTCCCTGTTGGGCTGGTCCGCACCCCAGAGGGCGTGGTGCATGGGGGCATTGCTCTGGGCAGGAGGCTGCCACTGAGCCTCTCTGGGCCTCTTTGCCCCTCCTGTAGGATGGGGAATCACAGCCGTGCCACACCCACACTACATTGTGGTTCCAAGGGCAAGCTAATGGAGGTGAAAACAGGCTGGAGACCCACAGGAGATGGTTGATGTGCGGCATCTAGGTGCAGCTGTAGCTGTGGGCCTGGGTGCGGAGGAGAGGTAATGGGAGGCTGGTGGTGGCTCACATCCCACCCCTGGTTCTCTCATCTGGTGCTAGCTCAGAGCACTGGGGTTCAGTCACATCTCCACCAGGCCTGCAGAGATCTCTGCACTTAGGGTCTGAGCAACCTCCCCACCAGGAACAGGATGGGGGAAAGTCTGGTAATGAACCAAGAGCACTGGCTGGAACCAAGAGCCAAATAGTGTGTGGGATGTGAGGTGTAGGGGGTTCCCTGATGGGCCTTCTTGGAACCCCTTCCCAGCACAGATGGGGTCCTGCTCATGGGCTTCCTTATGGAACCACCCTTACTCTAGACTCTGGCTTATACCTGGGTCTTAGCCCATATTTCATTTTGCCCAGAACTCTAGATGTCTGCCTCCTCGACTATGCCCTGTTTTCCTCCAGGGCAAGGGCCATATTGTATTCACTGATGAACACTGCAAAGAGCTTGGGATGGGGCTGGTGCTCAGTGAATGTGTGGAGGGAGGGAGCAAGGCTCCGTGGGGCCTGCAAAGAAGGTACCTTGTTCCTGGCCTTGTTCTATTCAGAGATGTTCCGAGGAGGGAGCACACCAGTGCCTGGGGGGCCCAGGCACACACGACCCCTAAAAACCCAGACCTTCCCGGATCCCTGTGAGCGCCTAGGTGAAGTCTTCCCCTCTTTGTGGCCTCAGTTTTCCTGGACTTGTCTCAGCATGGGGGAAGGGGCCTTTCCTGAGTGTTGGTGAATTCCAGACCTCTCCCCCACTCCCATCTCATCCTGAACACCTCCAGGATACCCTCACTCTCTCTACCAAACTTGGTCAGCTGGAGAGGGGTGGGGAGAAACCTCATTGAATTGAGTCATTCAACAAACACTGTCAGGTTTGTTCTAGTCAAAGCACTCTGCCTTGCACTGGGGAGGAGACGGGATGAACGGGCATGATCCTTTCTCAAGGAGAGTTCACAGCTCAGGGTGAGGGGGCAAATGCACAGATAAAAGGACTAGAAAGAGAAAGTCCTCAGGGTTCCAGTAACAGGGTATGTATGAACTTCAGAGGAGGAGAGACTGCTTCTGTTTTGGTCAGAGCTGGACTGGGTACACGTGCGTGCACACGTGTGTGTGTGTGTGTGTGTGTGTGTGTGTGTGCATGTGCGTGGTCAAGGGGCACTTCTGGAGGGTGCGTTCCTGTCCTGGGCTAGGAATGGTCTTGGCAGTCTGCGCGATAGACGACTCTCAGCAGCTGGTGGGAATCCAAGGCCGTTCTCTCTGGGCTATTACTTTCCTTCAGGAGTACTTACCTTCAGCAGCGGCTGTGTCCCTGAGCATGTGTCCTATAAATCAATCCTGCTTTCAGTGTAATTTCTGAGATGCGTCTGTCTTCCCCCAGGGACAGAGGTGGATAGGGCAGCGGTTTCCTCCAGAGCTGGGGCCTGGGTTTGTCGTGTCTTTCAACCCAGACCCCCTTTTGAGGACTTAATTCTCCATAAACAAATAATCACACTCATACGCTAGCCACACCATCTCCTGGCGGTAAAGGGTTGAATGCTTTCCAAAAATCTTTCGCACAATTCTATTTCAAGGTACGCAGGGCTGAGGCGGCCATGCTATCTAAAAGCTGCTATTTAAAGGAACTCCTTTGTCGGGAATGAAAGTCCTTTTGTCAGGTGTTATTCTGGGCCAGTTTTTAACGGAGAGTCAGAAACGCCCAAGTTTGTTTCCTCCCACCCTTGGGCCCCACGTTGGCCACGCCTGTGTCCCCCACTGAGGTGTTTCCGGGATTGTGAAACCCACGGAGGATGACGTGAGTTGTGATTTTGGGAGGCACCTAGGTGTATTTCTTGAACTTCAATAGTTAGGTTTATATTTTAATGTGTATTAGGAAAAATATGACTTGTGCATCTTATGCTTTTAAATATCACGTTTGGGGGCGCCTGGGTGGCTCAGTGGGTTAATAAGCCGCTGCCTTCGGCTCAGGTCATGATCTCAGGGTCCTGGGATCGAGTCCCGCATCAGGCTCTCTGCTCGGCAGGGAGCCTGCTTCCCTCTCTCTCTCTCTCTCCATCTACTTGTGATCTCTCTCTGTCAAATAAATAAATAAAATCTTTAAAAAATAAATAAGTAAAGAAATATCACGTTTGGAATGAGGCTGGGCTTTTAAGAAGTCAGTTGTAAAAAAACGATGTTAAGTAGACGGTAGTGTCGGAGGTGTGAGTGACAGAACTGCAAAGATGGGACTCAAACACCTGACCTTTGGAAGCCCTGCTGGGACCTGTCTAGGGCCTCAGACAGCAGGGAGCCTGGAATAGAGGAATCCACTCTCTGGGAGAGTGGGCTGTGCCCCCCTTCCAGATTCTGCTAAGGCAGTAGCTGAAGGAGAGCTCCCCAGTGCCTAGCACTAGCAAGAGGAGCAATGGCTGGATGGTCCTGCGTTGTCTTGGCTCAGAGAAGGGCCAGCTATCCTAAGGCTGGTGCTTGGCATGGGCACAGCCCCCTAGACCTGGTGGCATCTCTTTTGCGCAGTTCCTGCTGGGTGCACCCCGAAAAGTGGCGCAGCCCATGAGCCGAACTCTGCCGGGTACAGCGCCACTTGGCCCTAGGGCTCTGAACGGCAGGTGCCCCTGCCTGTTCAGTCCTTGCTATTGTCTTGGAGGAGGTCACAGTTCCTGGACAGATCGTATTTTGGTTTGGCCTAGACCCAAACCTTTAGAGGCATTTATTTATATAGCTTCTGCGCTCTCTAGAAGACCAGGCCAGAGCTGGCTAACCTGACCTTGTAGACACTGTCCCTCCCAGAGGGACTTGAATGCTTGGATTTGGGGGCCTTGAGCTGACCGACTTGCAGCCTTGCAGGTTATGGGAAATCCTGGGAGTGAACCAGCCTACAGTGGCTGTGTTTCATGAGCTCTGCTTAGGGAGGATAGCAGAGACCATGCAGCTTCCCTGTGCTGGGGGACCGACAGGAAGTATGGCACAGACTGGGGCAGGGGGTTCCCTGACCTCTTCAGAGAACTGGCCTCGAGCGTTCTGGGCATGTGGATACGGCCTCCAGCGGGCTCTCTGGGCACAGAGACTGGTGCTCTCACCTTTGTATTTGTATCCCAGAGCCCGAAACATGTACAGAATGAATGAATGTCCAGCCCTGGTGTTTTTAAAAACAAGAATAGCCCCACGAGGATTGAAGAAACAGTTGTGAGTTTCCAGATAATTCTAAGCCAGGAACATGGGGGTATGAGGAAAGAAAAAAAAAAAAAGGAAGAGGTTTTTGGTGGTAACCGAGAATAGGCCTCCTGTTGATAACGTGAGCAGAACTTCATTTCACGTGCTTAAGCTCTCCCCGACCTTCACCCCATGCCAGCGTAACTTCGGAGGGAGAATAGCCCATAGTGGGACTCTTGGGGGTTGACTTTAGATTTGGGGGGAGCTCAGATTGGACTCAGAGGTGGGAGTCTCTTGAGGAGAGGGTCTTCAAGTGATTTCTTTTACAAGATGTTTGCCAGCCTCTCAGATAAATCTGGCAGGGAACAGCAAGGGGGTGCGGGGGGAATCACTGGCCCCCCCAACACGGAAGGCGAGTTCCCATTTGTCCGGCTTAGAAAGGAGCGGGGCTGGTGCTGTGTGCAGAGAGGTGGCCTCAAGTCTGACCAGGAGGGCCTGGGACCAGCTGGGGCCCTGCTCTGGGCTCCAGCTCAGATCTCATTCCTTGAAGGGTGTGCTGTGTGCCTGAGCCCCGGGCAGCTGGCAGTTTCCACTCCGTGCCTCAAGGGGATAATGACAACACCTTCCAGAGGGTGGGATTGTCCTGAGTTAATCCCTGGAAAGCTCTCCCAATGGCTCCTGGTACTTGTGAAGCCTTAAGTACATAACTCTTGCCCTTCCTAAAGCTTGCTGTCCCTACTGGTTTCCTAATGCTGCCGAAACAAATTACCACCCATTTCATGGTTAAAAACACAAATTTATTCTCTTACATGCAAGCCTTAAAGGGTTAGCAGGGCTGCATTCCTTCTGGAAGCTCTAGGGGCAAGAATCCATTCCCAGGCCTTTTCCAGCTTCTAGAGGCTCCCTGTACTCCTCAGCTCATGGCCCCATCTTGGTCCTGGAAGCTGGTAGTGTAGCATCTTCCAATCTTTGCAATCACTTTCCCTCCTCCTGCTCCCCTTCTCTGGTCACATTGCTTTTTCTGACTGTGACCCTCTTTCCACCCCCTCGTAAAGGTCCTTGAGATCTCATAATCCGGTGTCATCTTTCCATCAAAAAATCCTTAATTTAATCATACCTGCAAAATCCCTTTTTCCATATAAGGGGATGTGTGTATGTAGGCTTGGGGGACTAGGGTGTGGACATCTCTAGCAGGGTATTGTTTTGCGATCACAGGATCAGATAACATTTCAGAGACTGGAGGCAGTGGCCTGTGGCGCAGATTGGATTCCTGGGCTGCTGGAAGGCCAAGGATTCTAGCCCTCCCTTGGGGCATGGTGGGAAAGCTGTGGGAACACGGTGGGGCAGGTTGTGCAGCTGGGAAAAGCCATTCTTCTCCAGACGTCAGAAATTTTTCTTTCTTTCTTTCTTTTTTTTTTTTTTTTTAAGATTTTTATTTATTTGATAGACACAGATCACAAGTAGAGAGACAGGCTCGTGGGGGAGGGCAGGGGAAGAATGCGGGGCTTGATCCCAGGACCCTGAGATCATGACCTGAGCTGAAGGCAGAAGCTTAACCCACTGAGCCACCCAGTTACCCTGGACGTCAGAAATTTCTGATAGCTTCATATACTCTCCCAGCCTGTGCCAAATAAGTAAGGGTATGCATCTGATGCCCAGAGAGGGTTCTATGCGTGATTCCGGGAAAGCACCTGATACTTGAAAAAGAAAATGAGAACAGGGATGGGGGTGCGGTGGAGATGTTACTCTTTAAGCAGTGGGACAGCCTGGAATCTGGTACTGAAGGACTGGGATGCAATCCTAGCTCTGCCACTTCCAGGCTGTGTGACCCCAGCCTCGTCCCTTCCCTCCTCCAAGTCCTATTTGCTTCCATTTGCATGATGGAAAAATCTAGTACCTGCCTCAGTGAGGTATATGAGGGCTAAAGTAGCATGAGAAGAACTTACAAGGCTTAGGAAGTATAAGGTGCCCACGTGCCAGGGGTACTGTACGGTGCGGGCCTTCAGGGCTCTGCAGAGGAATGTGATGTTGTTTCATCCCCCAACCTCCAACCCTGGAATCACTGAGCAGTACCTCAGGTGGGAGAGTCTGTGCTGCAGAGAAGAGCCAGGGTGGGAGCCCGCCTGTTAGGCAGCAGGAACCGAAGTACAGAGGCCCAAGCACTCCCAGCAGGTTGGGAAGACCCAGAGACCTGCCGGCTGCACGGGAGGTGGGCAGGCGGAGGTCAGCAGGGTCAGAAGAGGCACTAGGAACCAACAAAGGTGTTTAAGCCAAGACTAAGCCAGACCCCATATCACGGGGCATTGTTATATATTATATTTACTTGTTTTTTGTTTTTACTGTCTTTCCTCTAGATTATAAACCATGTAAGAGTAGGGATTATAGTTTGTTTGCTTCCTGGTGTATCTACAGAGTCCAGTGGGTGTTCAGTAAATATTTGTTGCATGAATAAATAAATGAATGAATGACCTAATTGAATCCCCAAGTAATCACTTTTTGCAGCGTCGAAATTTTTGTTTCTGGTATAGATAGTTATGTTAGTGCTATGTTAGTTTCAGGTATGTGATACAGTGATTCAGCAGTTGTCTACGTTACTCAGAGCTCATCATGAAAAGGGCACTCTCAACCCCCTTCACCCGTTTCACTCACCCTCCCACCTGCCTCCCCTCTGGCCACCACCACTTTGTTCTCTGCACTTAAGAGTCTGGTTTTTTTTTTGCTGTCTCTTTTGCCTTTTGTTTCCTGAACTCCAAATACGACTGCAATTGTATGGTATTTGTCTTTCTGCAACTAACTTATTTCACTTGGCTTTACACCTTCTAGGCCCATACACGTCCTTGCAAAGGGCAAGGTTTCACAGCACTGATATGAAGTCCTTGGCAGGCATTAGGTGTAAGGTGGTGTCCTCAGAAGGTTAGCCGGGCTCTGGTGTGTGGTGTGAAGGGAGGAGAGAGAGGCAGAGGTCCATTAGAAGAATCCAGGCTGCAGAGCCAAAGTCCCTAGCTTCTCCCACAGGGAGGGACGGAACAGCGTCATTTTAAGAGACGAGCAAGATGGTCTTCCAAGGCTAAGTGGGGCATGATCTCCGTAAAGGAGAAGGAATTCTGGAGTGGGGAGGAGGTTAGTTAGGATATGTGCCTTGTACAGTGAGGCAGTCAGGAAATGCTGGGGGATACAAGGGTGAGGCTGAAGACCCCACAGAGAGCACCTTCTGTGGCGGGGTTGAGCCCTTGGGGACAGGAAGATCTAGCTAGAAGGCCACAAGATGTGGCTCCCATGGCCACTTCTTGAGTATAAACTCATGTTTATGAGTCGCGACTCCCCCAGGAGCCTTTTCCAGCCCCTCTTGGGTCCTCCTACATGACCGTACCCTGCCTCACCCATGGTTCCGATTTCCTTTCTTTTTTCTTCTTTGAAGTAGGCTCCACACCCAGCCTGGAGCTCCACTCAGGGTTTGAACTCACAACCCCAAGATCAAGACCTGAGCTGAGATTAAGAGTTTACCGCTTAACTGACTGAGCCCCCCAGGTGCCCCCCTCTGATTCTCCTTGTCCGTATTCCTCCACTAAACTGCCCCAGGTCCTTTATTACCACGGACTAGGTGGCTGGCTGGATGGCAAATCAGGAAATGTGGGAAGAAGAATGTGGGAGAAAAAGTGAGGTGTGAGCACCAGAAATAGGGAGGATCGTTTTTCCTTGTTTGTTCCACATTTTCCAAATTATCATAAATGTATGTGGTTTCTGTTCCCTACCAAAGTGCCTGCGAAAGAGGAGGGAAAGGGCAAGAAAAGATCGCTCAGGATGTTAGCCTCCTTTCTCATGAGCTCTTGGTTCTTGGTTTGCTTTCCTACAGGTGGAGGCAGGGAAAGGCCTGGAGATGAGGAAGCTGGTTCTCTCGGGGTTCCTGGCCAGCGAAGAGATCTACATTAACCAGCTGGAAGCCTTGCTGCTGGTGAGTCTGTGCTCCGGCTTGCCAGTCAGCGTCATGCTTGCAAACTGCTTTTGGGGTGGGAGGAGAAGGGGGACCTGGACCTCTCCTTCCCTGTGGGCAGAGTCTGTCAGCCTGGCACTGGGCAGCCGGGGTCCTTGCCAAAAAGGGGCCTGTGCCTCTCGGCCCCAGGCCTCCTTGACCTGCCCTGGGAAAGGTGGGAGAAACACAACCGTGTTGGAGATGAACACTCCCATGGCCTCTGACCATGCACAGGCACCACTGATCAGGGATGGTGCTCTGTCCGGGTGGGGGGTGGTGCCCAGGTGCGGCCCAGGTGAGGACCTAGCCTCCACCTCCACACTGTGCTCTGGGCAGTCTCTACCAGTCAATCAAGCCGAGTCCTCTTTGTCATGCCCTGGTCGCAGTCCTTTCTCCTCCCACAGATAGTGAGCCCGTGGCTCTCCTCCGGTCCCGTGGCAGGAAGTGTGAGGTGGGCGGGTGTCTGTATCGTTTGAGAGGCACCATAGCTCTGAGCCATTAGACTAACTCCAACCCTCTGTGAAGATGCCTCAGTTTCCTCCCACGATGGCAGCACTGTGAGACTCAGACTGGAAGAGAAGTATTAGTAATATGAGGTAAAAGTACTACACAGATGTGAGGCCTTTTTCCTTTGAAGAAAGTGTGCCTTAGATGTGGCTAGATCTTACGCAGAGGAACTGGGGAGTGTAAAGGCCTCCCCCTGGGTATTTTGCAGCCTGAGACATGGGATGACATCAGTAAAAGAGGGAATAAGAAATGTAGATGAGTAGAGACTCATTCTTTTTTTTTTTTAAAGATTTTATTTATTTATTTGAGGAGGGGGGTAGGGCACAAGCCGAGGGAGAGGGAGAAACAGACTTCCTGCCTAGCAGGGAGCCCGACAGGGGGCTCAGTCCCAGGACCCTGGGATCATGACCAGAGCTGAAGGCGGAGGATTAACGACTGAGCCACCCAGCTACCCCAGAAACTCATTCTTGTAAGAACTATAAGATACACATTTATGTACCTGTTGTGATATGAGATGTTGCCACCCAGGATGCCGGGGGCCTTGGCATTTATTACTCCAGGAATAACCATCGAAATGTGCAGATACTTTGCCATGCCTGGGTGGCTCAGTGGGTTAAGTGTCCGACTCTTAATTTCGGCTCAGGTCATGGTCTCAGCGTCATGAGCTCAAGCCCCACATCTGCTTGTCCCTTTCCCCCTGCTCCTCCCCCGACTCACATGCTCTCTTTCTACCCCCTCTCAAATACATAAATAAAAATCGTAAAAAAAAGAAATGTGCATTAAAAAAAATTAATAAAAGAAATGTGTAGATAACTTTGTGACGGCCTGGGCTCGGTCTGTGGTACCTCTCACCGAGAGTTTATTGGTAGGCATGATAGTGTTGTTCAGGAGCTGGGTAGTCCAGGAGACAGACAAGGACTGTGGTCTGGGGCCAGAACTAAGGCAAGACTTGACTCTGCCATTACTCATATAGACTCATGGCACTGTTTTTCTTATCTGGATCTGAACCCATTAGTGCATCATGAAATCAATGTAGGTTGGAGCCAGCATTTTTTATAAAACGAGAAAGAAAATACCAGTGTGCGTTGTGCATAGTAAGAGTAAGTACTATTTCACTTAACTTCGGGTGTGTTGGGTGTGTATGTGTGTGTATATATATACACACACATATATATATGTATGTACTGGGCCACATTCTTTCTCATGGGTATTGTCATTTTGGAAACCCCTGGCTTTGGTCAAGTTATGCATAACCTCCTTGAGCCTCATCTGAACATGAGAATAATTCCGTGACCTTCTCTATCTTCTTCACGGGGTTGAGAGACTCAGGTGATCCTTTTGGGGTCCCAGGCACTCAGGGTAGCTGAAGGAAGGAGGACAAGCGGAAGACCAGTCAGATGCATGTGACACGCCTCAGGAACAGAGAATTGCCACAGCCAAGTGAGGGGGTGTCATTGTCATTACTGAAATTGAAAGGAGTTCCAACAGAGGACCTTCTGACAGACGGCCTGTCAGAATCCCTGCTTGACCGCTCTCAAGTTCGAGCCCTTCAGAATATTGATGAACCCTTGTGGCCCATCTTCTCCATCTGCAGATCCCGGATACTGCTATGAGTACTCTGTTTGTGGGGTTGTTGTGGGGACAAAAGGAGTTTGTGTGTGAAGCTCTTATGATGAAGTCCCAGAACCTAAGTCAGGTTCGGTGGGGTGAGGAGGTTCGGAGCCGACGACTAAAGAAAGAATTCTTAAGACGTCTTTGGTGCAAAATGGTGGTTTATTAAAGCACGGGGACAGGGCCCGTGGGCAGGAAGAGCTGCTGCCCCGGGTTGTGAGGGGTGGTTGGTTATATACACAGGAGTTGGGTAGGTGAGGACAAAGGGGTGTTCAGAAGGGCTATTGGGGCAAAGAATACTATCAGGATATTGAAGGCTTAGTTGCTATCAAGTAAAGACAATTGAGAGTCTCCTGGTGGAATGTTACATTCCTGCTATCAAGCATCCTTGTTAATGAGATTTAAGTTTAGAAGAAATTTAACTTTATTTACTTTTCCTTCTACTTCCACCTCCTTCGGTTTTTATGGAGGGGAGGGTAACATTAGGCTTGAGGAACTGAGTTCTGTGTCTTTGGAAATTGGGCTATTGATAAGGTAACTTCTTTGTTGTAATCTCAAGGACATTTGCAAACCAAGGGAGACTCCTGTCTTGCAGGATTGTGATCTCAGCAAGTTAACTATTTATCATTTTATGGCAGTCAGGGGTGCCTGAGCAATGC
This sequence comes from Mustela nigripes, assembly GCF_022355385.1. Taxonomy (NCBI): domain Eukaryota; kingdom Metazoa; phylum Chordata; class Mammalia; order Carnivora; family Mustelidae; genus Mustela; species Mustela nigripes. The sequence goes on from NC_081572.1 coordinate 43,727,030, forward strand.
TACACATATGGAGGGGAGCGGATGAAGGGGGGGGGTTGCAAGGCGCCAGCTCTTGCTTTGTCCTCAGCCAGCCTCCTGCTCCCTCATCACTTAGAACAGAGACTAAAGCGTTAGCTGCTGCTGTTATTTTGTCCAGTCCTGAGAGAGATGCAGGTTGGGGCCTGTTTCTGTCAACACAGCCTTTCCCTGAAGGAAGGGGAGGCCTGTCCTCAGAGGAGGCTGGGCCCTCATGGATTCCAACCTGCCTGTGCCTTCTTGTCAGTCATTGGGCCTAAGGTGAGCTTCTCTGTGTCGGGGCAAAGATAGCAACAGAATTAGGGGCCAAGACACTCCCTCCCTGCCTCACCTTTCTAACAGCTCAAGCCTCAAAGGCAAAGCCTGTGAGGTTTAGGCCTGCAGGCCACCCAGGACACATCCCTCCTCTCCCGCCAGCTTGTTCATTCCAGGCCCCTGATTGGTTCTTGAACAAAGGCCCGGAGGAGAGTGGGGAGGCTGACTGGGAGACCAGATCTATGCTGGAGGGCTCCAGGAAGAGGGGGCGGACCCTCCACAGCTACAGCCTCAGACAGTGAAACACCAAGATAAGGAATCCGGCCTCCACCCAAGGCCTTGAGCTGGGAGCCCTCCCCTCACAGCTTTCCCCTCAAAGCCTTTTTCCTTTAGGGGGTGATTTGACCCAGGGGCCCTGGGAAAGAAAATCTCTCCTCTCCGTGGCCCACTCCCAGATCTCCTACTCATCACCCAGCCCCTCTGGCTCTGCTCCTCCCCTGTTTGTGTCAGACTATTCTCAGCTTAACACTTCCTGATATGCAGATGGCTGGGCGTGTGTGGTGTGTGTACCCAAGGCTGTGTGCACACACAGACGCTGTTGGGACTCACACAGGAGCCTCTGTTCCTGACCCCTGGGTTGTCAGATGGGGCAAGGTTTGGTAATCTGGAAACCTCTGGTTCCCGGTTCCCGGTTCCCGGTTCCCGGTTGGCTCAGATTACAAATGGAGTGGGCCCGTGGCCCCAGGCTGGAGTGGGGGGTGGAGGAAGGGAGACAACCAGATGCATTTCATTCTGCGTCTCAGCCACTGTGGGGAATGTGGAAGTGAGCTCAGGGGCTGCCTCTGGCCATTGCTACAGCGCTTCCACCACAGGGCCTCGCTGGCCCTCCTCCCTCAGCCTCGCATTTGGGGTTCTCAGGTTCCTTTTCTCTAAAATAGGTTAATGATGCTTCCCTCCCTGGATTCCGGGAGGAGGACTAACTGAGATGATACGTTGGCAGCCTCCAGGCCTTCTGGGATAGGAGGTGGAGGAAGTGGGCTGATTTCTTGCCCCTGTTTCGAAAGGCAGGTTGCTGGGGACAGCTGACAGACGGCTGTGGGAAGACCCGCTCTGAGTCAGAACCCACCTGGCCCCGCTTCCTGAGAAGCACTTTGTGGAAAGTGGAGAGCCAGACCCGACTCCCGGGTCACTCAGTGATCCTCTCTTTTAAGAATCTGTTTCTCCCCTGACGAAATGGAGAGCCAGGGGCTAGCCCTGCTTTCTGCAGCAGGATTCTGGGAGGAGGGAGCAGCATGCTAGCCGTTGGGGAGAACAGTGTTGGACGCAAGTTCAGTGTTGGGTTGCTTTTGCCTTTTAGCCATCTGGACCTGAGGCCTGGTTTCAGGGCTTCACCAGATAAAAGTAACTTCCTTCAAGGGTCTCTGGCCAGCCGGGGCTCCCACACGCCCAGCACTTTCCCTGCCCCCCGCCAACCCCAGTGAAGTCAAGCCCAAGACCAAAGGGCCCCAGCCTTGTCCTGAGAACCCTCTGACATCCTGAGCATAGGCCCTATCCATGTGACCCGCTGTTGGTGAGCACCCATTGCTTCCCTTTTTGTAGACAGAGTGGGAAGTTCAGGAGGAAGCAGAGCATTTGGGTCTTGTCTTTGCTGGGGTGGCTGATGGGTGCTTCCCCAGCAGCTTCTGAGAAGTCCTGACCCTTTGTCTTCCCAGGGCTGTTCCCGCCCTATGTGCTTTTTTTCCCCCTCTGCGTGGGGACAGCACCCAGGCAGGAGCAAGGAGTAGAGGCTCTTGGACTCTGTGGTGATTTGTCTCTCCACTGGATCCTGGGGCGGGGGGGGGGGACAAAAAAAAGGATAAACTAGGACAGCAATCTTGAGGAACAGCTCCGTGTCCTTCACAGAATGTTGGGAGCCCTGAAGCTGAGGGCGGCCGCCCACCTGGGGTTGGGAGAACAGTGTTTCCTTTCTGTGGTTCCTGGTTCTTCTGTTTCCCTGCTTACCCACGCCCTACCCCTCCACCTGCTCAGATCTTCCCAACCTTCGAGGCCCTTTTCCTGTCACCACCTCTGTGAAGCCCCCTGGGCTGTATCAGCACTACCTTGGGACCACTTGGTTGGTATTTACAGTCCAAGACGGGTAATACCCTGTCTGGCTTTGTCCACTACATGGTCTGGTTTACCCACATGTTCTCCAGAGCAAGGATCTTGAGTGAGAAAAATAATCTCCTGAAAAGAGAATTGGCTCTTCGTCACTCACCTGCCTAAATCCCTTCAGGGAAAGGCAGTGCATTTCTTGCCCCTGCCTGGTCTGGCCCCTGCCCAGTCCTCCAGCTCTCCTTAGGCCCCGCTCCTCCCCCTTGCCCACTGCACACGGGCTCCCTGGCTTTCTCCAGCTCCTCTCTCTCATCAAGCCCCTGCCCACCGTGGAACCGGCATTGAGGAATACTGTCCTCTGAGCCCCCAGGCTTCCCATTTCAGGGTAAATGTTCCCTTCTGGGAGAAGCTGTCCTTCCCCACCCTGTCTCAGGAGGTCCCCTTATTTCCTTCATTGTGCCCAGGTGGAAATAGTGTGTATGACGGTTTCCTTGTGTTTTGTCTGTCTCCCCTATTGAATGGGGGGCTCCACGGGGCAGGGATTGGACGTGTGTGGTGAGTCACTGAATACCTGGTCTGACCTCACATTAGGCACTTGGTACATTATTCGTGGGGCAGATGATGATAATAGCCGCTAACATTATTGACTGCCTCCTGGGTACCAAGCACCTACTGGATATTTTCTATAAATAATGGCTCTTGATCTTCCCATCAGTGTTCGTGAGAAGGTCATATTACCCCAGTTTTACAAATGAGGCTGCAGAGGCCCGGATGCTAAGTGACAGAGCTGAGACTCAAACCCACACCTCCTGGCCTGCACCAGGGAAAACCCCATCCTACTGCCCTTGCAAAGCCTGGGCGTTAGGGTTAATTGGTCCCAGTGCTAAGAAGCTCGGAAGGAGGGCTCTGCTTTTCCCTTCCTTTTTCCTCGCTTCTGGACTTTTTAGAGCTGGGAGGACAGGGATGCTGGAAGTCAGAGCCTCATCTGGGTATTTGGGAAGATGGGACTTCCTCTTATGGACAGGCATTGCTGGAGCTTGGCTGCTCTGATGGTCCTCTCAGACTAAGCCAGTGATAACTCCGGTCTCTTTTAATGTCACTGTTCCAGCCAGTATAGCCTCTAGTCACCCATTAATGGCTGGAATGCTTCTCTGGTTAGAAAGCTCACTAACCAGTCCTATGAGGTGATGGGGACCTGTCCCCATGACTTCTGGCTGTTCCTAGGTTTCCAGAGTGACTCAGACTAAGTCAAAGGGCTCTTTCCACACAGCCTTTCCACTAGATGAAGAACATTAAGTCTGACTCAGGCTTTTGTCTTCTGCGTAAATGTGTCTGCCCCTCCCGTACTTTCTCCCGTACTGTCTCCTGGAGGGCCTCTGGAGTGCAGTCTAGGCATCTTTGCAGGCTTTGGGGCTAAGGGAAGGCCAAGCAAGGAAGAGTTCCTTATCTTTTGATATCAGGGTTTTTTTTTGTTTTTCTTCAGCTGTGAATTTTAATAGCTTTTTATCCCCTGATGATAAAAATTAATATTTACTCGGGTACCTGGGTGGCTCAGTAGGTGAAACATCTGTCTTTGGCTCAGGTCATGATCTCAGGGTCCTGGGATCGAGCCCCGCATCAGGTTCTCCACTCAGCAGGGGGCCTGCTTCTCCCTCTCCCTCTGCCCCTCCTCCAGCTTGTACTCTCTCTCTCATTTGCTCGCTCTCTATGTCTCAAATAAAATCTTTTTTAAAAAATTAATATTTACTCATTGTAGGTGGTTCAGAAAATGAAGAAAAATCACACTGAAGAAATTGCACCCAGGTCCTATTCTCCTACCGTACCCCTGTTGGGCATGAAGGCAACAACTACAGCTCCCCACCAGTGTTAGGGAGTGTCCTGAGTTACTGTTTGTCCCTGCATCCACCCTGAAGGCCCTGGAGCATCTTGGTGTAGATAAGCTCAGTTGACAGATAAGTTTCATCTCACCTGTCAATCTCAGCATGGAGAAATAGTCTGGGACTGTGACCAGGCTCAGTGAGAAAGAGCATTTGTGATTGACTCGTGATGTCTGCCATGGTCGACCAGCAGTGTCTGCCTTGGTCAACTTGCAATGTCTGCCATGGGTACAGAGGTAGGATGGTGGCGTCTGTGCTGTCTGCTCACTCTCTAAGGGATGGGAACTTGAACTGTCAGTGCAGCTGAGGTTGGTCTTGAGTCTGTTTGAGACTCTACCCCCAAATCCTAGAATCATGTTCTGATTGTTGGAAGGAAATGGCTCAGGGCTTGAGTTCCCAGTCAACCCTCCCTTCCACTGATGGAAGGTGACAAGGGAGCTTGTAACTCAGCGCATGAGGCCACTGTGAAAGAAAGGTATGGATCCTGTGAAACCAGTAAGCGAACCCAGTACAGGCTGGGGGCCAGGGACCCCTTGGGCGACAAGGGTGTGGGGGAAATGTGTCCTGGCATTAACACATGGGCCAGTGGTTGGGGGGGGGTCCTCTGGGCCAGGCCCTGGCTGTCAGGGTTCCCCTCCTTGTAGTAGGGCATGGCTTATTGGAGCCTATAATAGCAGCTACTCAATGCAAACCACACTTCAAGGGTTTACTGTTTGTCCCTGTATCCACCCCACCTGAAGGCCTTGGAGCATCTTGGTGGAGATAAGCTCAGTTGACGGATAAGTTTCATCTCACCTGTCAACCTCAGCATGGAGAGAGTCTGGGACTGTGACCAGGCTCGGTGAGAAAGAGCATTGTGATTGACTCACGATGTTTGCCATGGTCAACTTGCAATGTCTGCCATGGGTACAGGAGATAGGACATGGCCATGTGCCCTCCGTGGCCTTGTCAAGGCCCAACTCTAGCCACGAGAAGTACGTGTCTGTGCCCTGAAGCTTCTGCCTATCTGGTTCATCGGTTCTTACCTTCTCTCTTTCTCCCTCCTCATTCACAGCCCATGAAACCCCTGAAGGCCACAGCCACCACCTCCCAGCCTGTGCTCACCATCCAACAGATCGAGACCATCTTCTACAAGATCCAGGACATCTACGAGATCCACAAGGAGTTCTATGACAACCTCTGCCCCAAGGTGCAGCAGTGGGACAGCCAGGTCACCATGGGCCACCTCTTCCAGAAGCTGGTAAGTCTCCTGTGGACGGACAGCACTTATCTGGTGCCTCAGTGGAGCTGCTAGTGTTGGGAGGTGTCCAGGAATCCCCAGCCTTCTTGATCTCCTTAAAGGCCTGGGTCACTTCTGAGTCCCAGGGGAAAGCCTGGACCTCTGCTCTGTGGGGCCCTGGGCTTAGTGTCCCGACTCCACGCCTCCCACTGTAAAGCCTGAAAGTGCTTCTAGGGATGTGAGGGGCTTCAGGGCTGGAATGAAGGCTCACCTGCTGGGCTTTAGGTTGCCTGTCCCTCAGCGGACAGAGAGGCTGACAGTGCCAGTGGGCAGGCAGGGACTGCTCCCTTGAAACACTGGGCATTTGCCTCACCGCGGTGCTGCCTCTGAAATGAAGCGGTCAGATCGGTCTGTGAATGATTCCCTCCTGGGGACCCTGGAGCAAAAAGCATCAAGAACTCAGCCCACCCACCATTGCAGGGGAGAGACAAGGTAGAATTAACATGCAGTCATAGTGTTGGGAAAGGCTTTCAGAGGTCTTCCAGTTCCCAAGGTTTCTGTGACACCTTCTCCCCTAGCTCTGAGACGGTCTCTGGCTGTGTCCCCTGGAGGACCCCGAGGTCAGACCTACAGCGCCCCCATCCCCACTCTTTTCTGACCTTTCCCTGCCCGTAACTCCGCCCACCCAGGAGGCAGCAAGGAGACTGCCAGTCCGTGGTCTTCGTTGTCTGGGTGTGAATGGAGGTGGGCAGGGAGCAGTGCCTCTCCTTTACCTCCCCTGCAGTGGTGGGACTGGTTGAATGGACAGGCCTGTACTCTCCTTACACTGGAGAAAACTCTTGCTTTTTAGAAGGATTCTTCTAGGGCCTCAAGCGCACAGTATGTTCAGAACTGGACTTATGTCTCGAAAGTTCTTTGCTCTTCTTCTTGCCCCAGTGTCAGTGGGTGTTGCCACCATCCCATCCCCCATCCATCCATCCATGACTCCCTTGGACTAGTCCTTGGTACTCTCCTGCCCCACTCCCTTCCCCATCCCCACTTCTGGAGGATGCTCACTGCTGGGCCTGCCTTTCCCTGCCCCCTCTGGGGCCCCCTCCTCCCCTCAGGAGTGGCTCCTGCCTCCAGGCCCCCCTTCCTGCCAGCCTCCCCACCTCTGCTTAGCAGCAGCAGAGTTACCTGCTGACCTTGCTTCTCCCCAACTTAAATCCCTTCAGTGGCTCCCCCTTGCCTTTGAATAAATGCCAGGCTCTGAGGAGTGGTGTATGAGACCCTTTGCATGCTGGCCATCCCTGGCCTCTGGCTGTTGCTTCCCCTGTCCTTGTGCACTCCCTCCCCCGACTGACACTGAACTTTCTATTCTCAGTCCGTGCAGCAGACACTCTTGACCTCTCTCTCTTTTTCTTAGCTCCAGCTGCCTGAAATGTCCTTCCCCAACTGCTTCCAACTTAGAAGTGACATCCTTGGCGAAACCTTCCCCCAAACTTCCAATGTAGCCCCTTTGTTTATCCCCTCAGTGAACATGGGAACCTCCTAAAACCATAAGCTCTCAGAGAATAGGCTGCATTTTCTTTATCATTAGACCCCAGAACTAGCCTAGTACTCAATACATGGTGAGTGAGGGGACGCCTGGGTGGCTCAGTTGGTTAAGCCGCTGCCTTCGGCTCAGGTCATGATCTCAGGGTCCTGGGATCGAGTCCCACATCGGGCTCCTTGCTCCGCAGGGAGCCTGCTTCTCCCTCTGACTCTGCCTTCCACTCTGTCTGCCTGTGCTCGCTTTCGCTCTCTCTCTCTGATAAATAAATAAATAAAATCTTAAAAAAAAAAAAAAAAAAAACATGGTGAGTGAGTAAATGAATGAGTGCACCATGACCTTGACGACTGTGACTAGGGAGAACTTGGAAGGGCATCGAGGGGGACGTACATCACAGGGCCTAAGGTCTGTGTCCCAAGAGGCCAGCAGCTTTGGAGGGACAAACATAGCCTCTAGAGCCACAGCTGCCTTTGTTTTGGTTTTTTCAAGAGTTACTTATTTATTTGAGAGAAAGAGAAAGTGTGCACATGTGGAAGAGGGGAGGGGCTGAGGGTGAGGGAAAGAGCCTCCCAAGTAGACTGTGCTGAGTGCGGAGCCCGATGCGGAGCTCCAAGTGGGGCTTGAACTCGCAACCCTGAGATCATGACCTGAGCCAAGAGCAAGAGTCAGGGGTTTAACTGACTGCACCATCTAGGTGCCCCCAGCCACAGCCGACTTTGAATCCCAACTCTGCTACAGGTTAAGCCTATGACTTTGGGCACAACCTCTCTGACTCAGCTTCCTCATCTGTGAAAAAGAGGATAATAATAGTACTTACCTCACCGAATTGTTGTGAGGACTACGTGAGTTAATACCTGAGAAGGGCTTGGAACAGGGCCCAGAACATAGTAAATTAGTAAATACTCAATAGTCAGCCATTAGCATTACTGTTACTACCATCACTGCTGTCACCACCGCCGTCGTCCTCGCTATTCTTAGCGAGAGGCACCCCGGAAGGTGGTATTGCCGGGGAACCCCACACTCCCGGTTCCGGCAGCCCCAGAGTGCCTGCTCCAGTTCAGGGATGGTACGTACCCAGTCATCACTCCCGGCCGGATCCCAGGAGCCTGAGCGGATTGGCTTGGGGGACAGCCTCTCCTTGGCCTCATCAGAGAACAAACGAGAGGAGGGCGGGGGGACCTAGGCCAGCACATAGCAGAAATGCTGTCCCACTTGTATCTCTGTCACTCGGACCCTGCTGTCACCAGTGTCCCCCATTCAGCTCCACAGGCGGCGGGTGGTGAATTTGCTATCCCCCTTCCCTCCCCCAGCAGCATGAAGGGCTCTCTGTGGCCCCTGGGGCTGCAGGCCTGGGAGGGCCGGGGAGGAGCTGGGCAGCCCAGGCATCTGGAGGTGGTTTATTTTCAGCTGGTCTCCATTACTGAGAGAAGGGAATTAGCATCTCTGCTATTTGTTTTATGAGATCACCCCAGTGCCAGGCTGCTGTTTCCAAGCAACCTCCACATCCCAGTTAATGGCCCTGGCAGGCTGGGCCTTAGGCTCTGCAGACGAGGGTACACCGTGAAGATGGCAGTGCCTGGGACGAGCCCTGACCCCCAAGTGCCGGTCTTCTGCCCGGGTGGCTCCAGCTCCAACTCAGCTCCTGCTACTCCCTTAGGCTGTGGGGTGGGAGGATAGCGTTCTGACCTGGGCAGCCAGCCCTCATCATTCTTGTGGGAAGGGGGGACAAGGAGAGCACATCCCCAGAAAAAGAAAAGCAATGATTTTTACTTTGGTTTAGGAAGCAACTGTCTAGCACCTCCCGCGTAGCCTGGGACACCGGTGGGCCGGTACTCCCCCTGGAAAAGGAATTAAATTCATCCCTTCCTGCACTTCCGCCAGATTTGTCGTCTTTCAAAAGTCTGGCCCATCTGAGGCTGAGACCTGCACAGCTCTGGCCTTGGTTTCTTTGCAAGCACCCCCGTTCTCATTTTCCCCTCTGGCTTTCCCGGCCCCCGACCTGCCTGGCTTTCCACCTGCCCCAGATCTTCGGGATCTGGAGGAACACGAGAGTTCTGCAGAAAGCAGAGTGGTCCAGGGTGGGCCTCCCGGGCAGCCTGCTTTCCCCAGCACCTCAGCATCCCCCTGAGGAAGCCCCGTGGCAGCTGAACCTCCGTTGCTACTTGACTGCAAAATAATTAAACCAGAAATTCTAGAGAATACATGTAGCAAACAAATGTGGACTCATTCCCCCAGAACTGACGGATGTTAAGCTCTGAAGATAGACTTTTTAATCAAGGAAACAAAGCATTGTAGATGAAGTCTCTCTCCCTTCCCCTCGCCCTTCTGCTCAGCACAGAAGCAGCTACTGGAATGAATTTGGTGTGTTGCCTTCTGGGCTACAGTTTGTATTTTTATTATGTATCTGTATCTTTTTATGGCATTACATGTACTTTTTCAACATACATATTTCATGTATTTTGCAATACGATCATTTGGGAGCTTGTTGGTGTTACTGCCCATAGATCTTGTTCCATCATTGTAACTGCAGCGTGGATATGAACTACCGCATCTGTTCCCAGTCTCTCTACAGGAGGGAGAGTGGAACAGTGAATCCCCTTGCTCACATCTCCTTGGGGACATACAGGGACAGGTTTCACTAGAGCAGTGCCTCCACTAGAACTATAATGCGAGCCACGTATCTAATTTTAAATTTCCTAGTAGCCCTTACTTAAAAGTAGAAACAGGGGCACCTGGGTGGCTCAGTGGGTTAAAGCCTCTGCCTTCAGGTCAGGTCATGATCCCAGGGTCCTGGGATCGAGGCCTGCATGGGGCTCTCTGCTTGGCGGGGAGCCTGCTTCCTCCTCTCTCTCTGCCTGCCTCTCTGCCTACTTGTGATCTCTGTCTGTCAAATAAATAAATAAAATCTTAAAAAAAAAAAAAGTAGAAATAGGTGCAGGAAATTAATTTTAAGAATGTATTTTATTGTTAAAAAATATGTATTTAGCCAACAGATCCAAAATGTTGTCATTTTATAATGTAATCATTATTTAATGAGATCATTTACATTCTCTTTTACATACTAAGTCCTTGAAATCCAATGTGTATTTCATACTTAGAGCACATCTTGGGGTGCCTGGGTGACTCAGTGGGTTAAACATCCGACTTTCGATTTCAGCTCAGGTCGTGATCTGATCAGGTTGTGAGATTGAGCCCCGTGTCCAGCTCTGAGCTGGGTGTGGAGCCTGCTGAAGATTCTGTCTTTTTTCCTCTCCCTCTGCCCCATCTCCCTTTCTAAAAAAATGCGCACACACACACACACAGCACATCTCAGTTTGGCCTAGCCACTTGTCAGGTGCTCACCTGCCACGAGTAGTGACTGACTCCCGAACCGGACCCCAGACTCTGGGGTTTGTATGTAGAAGTGGGTTTGCTAAGAAGTAGGCTGAGCTGTGCATATTTTTAGCTTTATCAGTTATTGACAAATTACTGTCCAAATAACAGGCCTGACGCCCCCATAAGCAGTCTGTAAAAGCTCTAATTTCCCCCTCATTCTTGCCAACCTTTGATATGATTAGACTTTAAAATTTGGGGCAGGTTGTTGGGGATGACATAGTACCTCACCGTGCTTGTAACTCACATTTCTACCCTTTCCTCTCTCAAGGGGAAATGCATATATGCAAAGCACAGGAAGACTTTCCATAAATATTTGAGGAATTAAGTTAATGAGCCTCGGTTTCCCCTTTTGCAGAAAGGGATGATGGCATCCGTTCTGCCTCTCAGAGCTGAGGTTCTGTGTGATTGTAAGTAGTGGGAAGCTTCCTGTTAGGTTCAGAGCGACATGCAAATGTGTCCTGAGGCTGGTAGGGTCTCTGGCTCCTTAAGAGGCTGAGGATGTGGGGACAGGGACTGAGGGAGGCCAAGGGAAATGGGGACTGCATCTCTTCTTTTAAGTAATCTCTACACCCAATCTGGGGCTCGAACCCACAATCCGAGATCAAGAGTACCATGCTCCACTGACTGAGCCAGCCAGCAGCCCTTACCCTGCTGGGACTGCACCTTTAAACGCTGTGCCTTACACTCTGCCTGGGGAGTGGGGTACTGGGCAGGCCACACTGTGCCTTCCTGGCTCCAGTTAATTCCAGGCTATGAAAGACGGGTGAGGCATTAGGGGCTTCAAACCCCGGGCATCCTTTATGATGCTAAATAAAGCCAAATGCTGTTGAATTTCTTGCGTGCCAACAAAGGCCCTGCCCTGCTCCCCCCATCCCCTGTACCCTCTTGTTAATCTTATTGGCTGAGCTGGTTTCCATGGAAACTGTCAAGTTCAAAGGGATACTATAGTATGTTCATCCGTCTTTCACCTCTGTGCCACGGGAGCTCCAGGTGCCCTGCTTACGCTGCCATCCATTCATTAATCCTCCCTCCCATCCCTCTGCCCTCCTCTCTCTCTCCTCTTCTCCCTGCAGGCCAGCCAGCTCGGTGTGTACAAAGCATTTGTGGATAACTATAAAGTCGCTCTGGAGACAGCTGAGAAGTGCAGCCAGTCCAACAACCAGTTCCAGAAGATCTCTGAGGTGGGCAGCTTCCCGCACAGCCCCTGCCTTCCGGCCTCTGGGCCTGTTGCCCATTAGGGAAATGGTACCTCTGAGGGGAACACTTAGACTGCCAGTTGCTTTCTCACACTTGACATTTTCCCTCATAATATAAGAATAACGATGTGTTTGATTTTGTTATTCTGTTTAGGTTATTCTGTATCAGAACAGAGGAGACGAAAAAGAAAAAAAAAAGGCAGTATTGTCACACGCTGTGGTGACCTTGAGCAAGTCCCTTCCCTTCTCCTGGCCTTATTTCCTCTTCTGTCCAGTGAGGGGTCTGGGTTCTTCAGCTCCTCCCTGGTTTGCTCGAGAAGAACCATCAGGGGCACTGTTTAAAATGCGGATCTCCAGATACCTTCCCTGGAGCTTTAATTCAGAGAGTTTGGGGTGGGACCCAGGAGTCTGTATTTTTGAAGCTTCCCCAGGTTATTTTTATGATTAGAAAGATTGGAAGAGTTCTGGACAAGCTTGTCTCTTAAGATCTTTTGCAACTGCACGACAGAGAGAGGACCAGGGCCATTTGTGAGGAGAAGCAGCCGTACACTTTGGCTGGAAGCCTGCCTCTCCCTGCTGTTGCCGGGAGCCTTCCTTCCATGCTCCTCTGCTGGGCAAAGCTGTGGCATTGGCTGCCATTGCTTCTCCAGGAAGCGGCAAGGAGGAGCTCTGATCTCCTCTGGGAGCACAGCCCAGCCTCCCTCTTGTGTTGAAAGGATCTCCATGAGACCCCCCCCCCCCCCCCCCCGCCGCTGCCCTTGCTGTCACAGCCCCAGCCCCAAGCTTGGGTCAAGAGAACCTCTGGGTCCAGGGAAGGGGAGGGAGCTCCTTCTGCAGTTTTGGAAATTCTGCCTTACAGGCCTCTACGGACCCTTTGCTTTCCCATCTCCGCTCTGATGCTAGAAAAGTCGGGGAGATGCAGGATAGTGTTGGTGAGACTCCTGGGGTGACAGGTTCTACTCCAATTTGGAATCCGCTGAGAGGCAGCACAGAAGTTGGATAGCTGGAGATGAAAATGTCAACTCGATTACTAGTAAAAGCCAGGTTGGAAAAATGTGGCCTTGGATCTATCTGTAGGCACATTGGGCTTGCCTATGAAACACCTCTATCGGGGATGGAAACAGGGAGCTAAGCTCAGTTTCTTTTTCCAGCCCCAGCCATGGAGTGCAGTCAGTCACCCTCTGCCTGGGAGAACAGAGCTGGGTGGGGAAGTCCCTCTGCTTGGGGTCATAAGGCAGGAGAAATGGTGCTTCCCCTCATGGCTCCCAGCCCTCCCTGGGAACAAACTGTAACCGCCCGATGTGTGTCCCAGGGTCATGTCTGGTCCAGAGAGTGGCGAACCACCTTTTAGCCTAGGCTGACTGCCTGTTCACTGGTCAGCGGAGACCCCCCGCACTCCTCCCGAATCCCTCTCCCAGACTCCGGCCCTGGCGGCAGAGCAGGCCCCCTGGCCTGCTGCCAGGTGGCTTCTCACCCTGACTCACGAGCTGACGCTGTCGCTTCCTACTGGCACTTCCACTTAATTACTGCAATTAGGGCCCTTCTCCTCTGCAGCAGGAGCGATTTCATACCTCTGGGCTACGCTGGAGGGGGGCACAGGGACAAGTTTCCTAAAGCTGGGAATCCAGTCACCCGCCAGAGACAGCCTTGGGGAGCTGAGTAACCCCCCCTTCTCCCCACCCCAATCCCCAGGCTCAGTCCTTAGGGGTTTTCTCTGTGGAGAAACAGCTTGAGGCAGGAGTAGGAAATGTGAGGCTCCTGCTGCCTGGGTGTGTCCCCCCTTCCAGGCAGAGCAGAGGAGGCACCATCCCCTGGGTCCCTGACCTTGGCCTTCGCTCACCCTGGCTTCCCTGCTGACACCCCACCTGGAGGCCCCCCTCCACACACTCAGCCCTGCCTGCCATGGGGATTGCGTTACAGCTCTAGTGGCGGGCCCTAGTGGTCTGTCGCCAAGGGGCAGAGCTGCAACCTCTCTCTCCAAAGGCTGAGAAAATAGGATCAGATAAGCAATCCCAAGTCTCTCTCCCCGGCACTTGGCTTGGGGGCCAGGAGGGGTGTGGCCTCTTCCTTGCTTGCAGTTTCCTCCCCACCCGTGGGTGGGAGGTGGCAGGTGGGGTTGGGGGCTGGATGAACCCCTCTCTATCTGGGTAGGATCTAAATGGGACTGCCCTGTGGAGCTCAGTCTCTGTTCTGGGTGTGCAGGACCCCTGGCTCCTTATCTTCAGGGCTGCCCACGCCCTAAGGGTACACCCGCCTTTTGTCCTCTCAAATCCCATGTACCCCAGGCTGATGGTGGACGGAAACCCTAACTCATGGCTGCTGCTGGGGGATCCAGCTCTTGCTGCCTCTCCAGAAGGCCCTGAGTCACCCGGGGTGGGGTGTTAGGGGGTGTGTCCTAGGAGCACCTGAGCTCCACACCTCTCTGATACCCACAGCCCCCTCCTTCCTGCGTATATCCAGCTTCCTCTGTACTCCACACTCACCAGGAGACCATGGGTGCGGCACAGGGAGTCTGGAGTCCGTGAGTCAGGGGGAGACCTGGGCTCTGGTCTTTGTCCTCCTGTTTGTACCCTGGCTTCCAGAGCACTGCTTCTTCCTGCTCTGGCTGCTATGAGGGAAGGGGAGGTTCAGGGGGCAGGCCATGTAGTGATTCCTCCCCTCTGTTTGGCAGGAACTCAAAGTGAAAGGTCCCAAGGACTCCAAGGACAGCCACACGTCAGTCACTATGGAAGGTACTCTGGGGAGCGGGCTGGATAATAGTTACCGTTCTTTGTCTGCTCTGTGGACTACGGTGCCCTGCTTGTGTGAGCATGTGCATGGGAATGAGAGAGAGAGAGAGAGTGTGTGTGTGTGTGTGTGTGTGTGTGTATGTGTGTGTGTTGCACAAATGCGAGGAATCCAGCTTCTGTCCCTAGGCAGCCGGCCAGCTACAAACGTGCTCCTCCTTAGGATGCCAGCAGGCAGCTCGCTCCCTTCCTCCCCTCCCCCCTCCTGCCTCTCCACGCGCGCCTCCCCTCCCCTCCTTTCCCCGCCCCTCCCCCTTGCTAGAGGAGCACTCTGAAGCGGCTGCTTGATTCAGGCTGTGCAGCAGCAGCCGGCAAGGTGGCTGAGTGGCCAGGCTGCTGATGGGAGCCACCGAGCGATGGCCGCAAGCTCCTGCCGCTGGGACGGAGGCTGCCATGGAAATCCTCCTCATCATTCGCTTCTGCTGTAACTGCACCTATGGTAACCCAGGCGCCCCCCCCTCAGGGGAGGTGGTGTAGCTTCCCACCTCGGGGCTGGCTGGAGTGGGTTGACATGTGGCCGGCAAGGTGGGGGTGGGGTAGGGAGGGCGGGGAGGGTGAGAAAGGAGGCGGGTACAAGTGACCGGCTCTGTGTTTGCCCCATTCTAGTCAGCTTGCAGGCTGGAGCTGAAGTCTGGGGCAACCGGGGGCAGGGTGGCTTGGAAATGGAAGGACCAGGCTAGGAGTGTCCAGGCACCACCCCACCCCCCAGGCTCCGTGGGGATTGGTGTTGGGGAAATGGCCCAGGAGGCAATGGGCAACTTCCTGATGATGCTGTTAAGGAGAGAAAGTGACAAGGCTGTGTCTGCAGGTGTGGCAGCCCTGAGGCTGGAGGGGGGTCAGTAGGGGCCAGTTGGACCATGGCATCTGGTCTGGGCAGCGTTGCCTGGGCCCAGGAGGGCACCAGCCCCCGCCTGAGAGACAAGTTGGGAGTTTCTTTGTTCCCGGAGACAGGAGAGGAGCTTGAGCCGCCAGGGTATTGTGTGTGCTCCCGAGTGCACGGGCTGCCTTCGAGATCTTCTCTGCTCAGAACCATGGTGGCAGTGGGAGAACGTGGCCGCAGTTGGGAGAGCAGGAGGGACCTGGGCTGCTCCCCTGGGCTTGTTTGTAGCCACGGGAGGCCCCCAAGCTAAGGTGCCGGCACCTGGTGCATGCTGGTGGGAGAGGGGGGCGTGGCAGGCCACTGCTTTGTGAAGGTCACACACCCACCTGTCCCTGGAGGGGACCCTGGGGGTCCCTCAGCAAGGGGGTCCCTCAGCAGGGGGGTCCTGCGACAGGTCCAGGCTCTTGCTCAGCGGGGGCGGAAGCAGGCCTAGGGAAGGAGGGGTCTGGAAGCGGATGCTGCCCTCTGAGGCCAGAAGTGCCTTTGGCAGGAGGGGGAGGGTCAACAGTTGCCTCCAGTGGCCCTCTGCCCTGCCCCCCCACCCCGTGTTTTGGAGTGGCAAGCGGTTGATTTTAGGACCACCTTCCCTCCCACCAGCCGTTTTGTCTGCACCCTCTCAGTCACTTTGCCTTCACATCTCCGTGGTAACCTGGAGCTCCTTGGCAAAGGCTGAACGGAGGGGGGTGGCAGTTTGCTGGAGGAGAAATGATGAGGTTTCCCCGGCTCTTTCTCAGAGGCCACGGCCCTGGGGGGGCTGTTGTCTGCTCACCTGTGCAGACTGTCCCATGTCGAGGATCGCTCTTGATGGAGGAACCCCTGAAGCAGCCCCTCTCCAGCTGCCCTAGCAGGACAGCTGTGGGAACTCTAGTTACTGGCCAGAAGCTGCCCTGTGCCGCCACCCGTCAGCTCGAATTCTGACAAGCCAAGGTCAAGAGGATAGATGGACTTGAAATTGGCCTGTTCAAAAATCAGAGGAGAAATGCTCTTTTTGGTCTGGGCTGGGATTGGGTCAGGCCTCAACTCTGCCTCCTTAAAAAAGACATGGGGTTGGCCCTTGGCTTCCTCTTCCCTTCCCAAAAGGAGGTTTAGTCGTAGTGAAACAGACCTGGGACTGGAGTTCAGGTTTTCTTTGGTCCCTGAGATACTGTCTTTGAAGTCAGTTTCACAGTGGGGTCGGAGGAGAGAAGAAGAAGCTCTTACCAACCACAATGTTTAGAATCTTCTCAGCCCCTTGATGCTGAGAAGGGATGCTGCTACTGGGGAACCCCGGGGGGGGGGGATTCTGCCCTTGGGGCTCACTCTGGCTTAATGGTTCTTTGCTGAGCACCCACTCTGCAGGTCTCTGAGCCTGGTGCTGGGGATGGGATGCAAAAGGAAGTCATGTGTGATCCAGACAAAAGAGACCAGCTTACCTACTCTTTCCTGGTGAATCTTTCCCAGGATCCTCCCAAAGGTTGCTGAGCTTTTGCAGATGCTAATCTCCCATGCTTGAAGTTAGGAGCATGGGTAGACCTACATTCAAAACCCAGCCACCATTTGCAGCTTTGTTATTGGGAGCAAGTTACATAACTTCTCTGTGCCTTCGAGAGGCTTCCTCATCTGTAAAATGGGGCTAGTGATAATTGCTTCTCTTTTTAATCAGAGGAAATAGTGCATATAAGAAAGCACCACTGAACACAGAATAAGTACCCAGCAAGCTGCAGAGAGGCCAGCTTGCTCACGTCAGTGGTCTTTTAGGCACTGAAGGTGTTGTTTGCAAAAGCACTGGTCAGGGAGGGCTTCCTGGAGGAGGTGGGGATACAGGCGTTGCAGTTTGGTGAATGGTGTCTATCTCTGGGACAGGATTGGCATGGTGAGAAGAAGGGAGGGAAGGGGAAGCCACGGCAGGAAGCAGCCCGGCCTGCCAGAGCTGTGGAAGAGATGAAAAGGAAAGGGTGGGCTCTTTACCTTGCATTGTCAGGGGAAGGCGGTGCCCCGGGGCTGAAGGGAGCTCAGACAGAACATTGGGGTGGTTCTTCCTCCCCTTCTTCCCTCCATATCTGCCTGTGGCCCCAGGGCCCTCTCCCTACCGTCTCCTCTCCCCACCTTTCCTCCTAGCTGTTCTCTCCCAACCGGGGCACTCATTCCACATCCCCAGTCAGGTAGACTCTAGGTGACTGCAGGCATATAAATAACCCTTCTGAAACCCGACCCACCATTTGTGCAGACCTCTGAGCTTAGTCAGAAACCTCTTCCTCCTGGGACTTGAGAGAGGGACAGAGAGAGCTGACATTGCGGTATCAGCTTTCCCCAAGCTGGAACTCTGGGGCCCACCCTGGCAGGTGTCTGCTAAACTTGCACTTTCTCCTGGGTCTTTGGGGTTCTCTGGTGTGATTTCCCCCTGAAGATGAGCTAAGCCACAGGTGGGTACTTAAATAATTGTCAGTACACTGTCCCCCCAGCCCTCGGCTGGTACCTGGGCTCTACCCTCACTGACCCAGGATACCCCACGCCTGGTCCTGTTCGTTTTAGCTCCCAGAGACTGTGGGGAGGATCTCTCGCAATTGCCAAGAAGGGGCTACAGATAAGTCATGGGATGTGTGTTGGCACAAGGCAATAGTTTTCAACCATGGCTACCTATCAGTCTGCAAAGGAGCTTTTTAAAAATGCTGATTCCCAGGTTCCACCCAGCAGAGATTGGGGTTTCATCAGTGAGAAGGAGAGAGGGAGACAGGCAGCTCTTTCTTTTAAGAGCTCCCCCAGTGATTCTAAAGGGTAGCCAAGCAGAGCCGCAGATAAGGCTCAAGGCATACCACTGAAACTATCTTCTCCACGGCCCGCAGATTGTTCCCCAAAGTGTCCGCTTAGCAATGCATGGACTATTTATATCTAGGGCTTCAGGGGACTCTTTGGCTTGGGGACTCTTGGTTAGGCCCTGCGTATTGGCTCTGGGACTGTCACAGCCAGCATCCTGCCTCTTTCTGCCCCTGTGGCAGGAGGACAGAGGTCGTGACGCCACGGACAGAGGCATCCAGGTGTGGGACTAAGGCTGAGCCACCTCTGTTTGGGAGCGGCAGGGCACAGCTGCTTGCAGAAAGCTCGGTTTGAAAGTGTGGTCAGCCAGCTGCTGCCTCCACCTGTCCCTGCTGGATCTCAGCCATTTTCACTTGCTGGCCTGGAGGGGGTGGGGAATAGACCCCCTCTCCCCCCACTGCCACTGAGTCTGCATTTTCCCAGCCCCGTCAGCGCTCCCAGAGGCCCCCACCTGAATTCCTTCGGGAAATCTTCGCTCCCCCAGCTGCCACTTGCTTGAGAGCAGAGGCTTTGCGTGAAGAGCTGGCCTGCCTTCCTGGCCTGCCTTCCTGGCCCTCAGCCTGTCCTGTTTTGTCGGGGAGTTTGACAGTATGGAGGGGGGGTCTCCTCGTGGAGATGAGTCAGAACGAAGCCGGCGGTTCCCAGCTGGTGACGCCAGGCCTCAGGCATCAGAGGAGTACAAGGATGATTGGGTGTGCGGGAGCCTCCTTGCTGCGTGCTGGGGTGCCGGAGCGCCGTGGGGTGAGGCTAGCTGTGGCTGTATGAGATGGGGTTGAGGGTACAGAGGAGCATCTTTGCCCTCTCTAAGTCTGGTCAGACAAGGAGAGGCCTTTGGGATGGCCCTTCGAGAAGTCATGTCTGGCAGGAGATGCGATGAGACGGGCGGGGGTGGGGTGGGACCTGGGCTGCCAGCGCCGCATGGCTGCGTGTGGGTGCCGTCCGACCCACCCTGGGGAAGAACAGAGCTGGGGCTGCCTGCACCTGGGCATCCCGGTGGTGGGGCTGTGAGGCGGGTGAAGGGATAAGGATCATCTCTGAGGAGTCAGGCTACTCCCTGTGTCTTATCTGTTCTGTGTCCTTCTCCCTGCCTTGGCCAACAGCTCTGCTCTACAAGCCCATTGACCGTGTCACCAGGAGCACCCTGGTCCTCCATGTAAGTGTCAGCCCCTGAGTGGCCTACAGAGCGGGGTTAGGAGTTCACTAGGAGATGGAACCCGGGGGCAGGGGGGAGGCGGGCACTGGAGTCCGTGAGAACCGCCCCCTTGGGGAGCTGGGCAGAGGAGCCCTGGGCCCTGAGCTCTGACCGCGCCTCCCAGGTCTCGGTAACCGTGCCAGGGGGACCCCAGAGCCTCGATATAGCTTGGCTGCAAAGCTCGACGTTTGGCTCATGCTGCCGTGGGGGAAGGCGCTTCCTGCTCCCCCACCCCTCGCCTCATGGTCTCCAGGGTGCTTGGAGCAGCTGTGGGGATATGTAGAGGGGTGTCTCTCCCAGCTGCTTGGGGAGATAAGACCCCTCCCCCTGCTTCTTCCACCAGGGGGAGGAGTAATGACTTGATGGTAATAAAGGGGCACCACTGCCCTTACCCTGCCTCTCGGCCCCTCATTTTGAGTTCAGATTTCACAGGCATGACCAAATCAGAGCATGGGTCCCTTAGGGCCCTGCCTTGGAATTCCTCTGGTGAAGATGGAGTCCCCACTGTCTTCTCACTGAGCCCCAGAACGGCTGCCTCCAACTCACCACCCTGCCTCTTCCCAGGACCTGCTGAAGCACACGCCTGTGGACCATCCAGATTACCCGCTGCTCCAGGATGCCCTCCGCATCTCCCAGAACTTCCTGTCCAGCATCAATGAGGACATTGACCCCCGGCGGACTGCGGTCACCACTCCTAAGGGGGAGGTGAGCTCAGGACCCAGCCCTGCCTCTCGCCCAGGCTAAGAAGGGCACAGCAAGCCACATCACCCATCCCTGCTGTCCTGCCCTGTCTTTGGCACCTCTCCAACCTTCATGTCCCATGCCCCGCCAAGAAAAGGTCTTTAGGTCCTAGGAGCTTTATGTTAAATGTCCCATTAATCGTCATATAATTCACTGAGGCCTAGAGAGTCTCTGCATATCTGGTACAAGGTCTCTTGGCTATACTTATTGGAGCCTGATTCTCTAGCCGGGGGTTATCTGTCCGCAAGCCTCATGCACTGTCCCCCAGTCCAGGGGCTGTGGCTATGGCATTATTGAATGGAAACCCCCTACCGTGGGCAGTATGAGGCCCTCAGGGTCCCTGGAAGATAATGGCTCAGACTGAGGGAGCCGGGGAATCTGAGAGCAGGAGCTCTGAGCTGCGGCTTCTCAACCTGCATGAGCAGGTGGGGCAGGAGCTCGGCAGTGAGCCCAGCAGTAAGAAAGGCTGGAACGGGAGGTGGCTAAGGCTGCCAGGTTGCTGGAATATCCCAGGTGCAGATGTGGTACAGCAGCTCCAGTTCCTTGGAGGCCCTTGTTGGTGGGCAGGGGTACCCCTGAGAGGGGAAAGCGATTTGAAGAATTGCTGGGACAGTTACTCGAGTGGGTCAGCAGCCTGGCCTTATACAGGGCTTCCTGTCCAGGAGAGGTCATTCGGGACCTTTAGAAGTGAAGACTGGCCGGGTTTATGCTCCTTTATTACATGTATGAGGCTCCAGTGTCTCCTGGGGAGAGAAGTAATAGGGATGGGGGTGTGGAGCATGATTGATGGGGCACAGAGAGCTGTCCTGTGTGCGACTCCCAGCCCTGGTTGGCAAGCCCTGGAGTGTCATCGGTTTGTCTGACTCGAGGTTATCTGAAAGATCTCCGAAGGGTTCAGAGCACTGTCCGTTTCAGATCATGTTCACTGGAGACTTGACCGTGCTCACCTGCATATTATAGCATACGTAGGTCACAGGGTCTATAATACACATGGGAAGGGTTGGCATGGATCGCAACAGCCCCTGAGAAACCCATGGGATGTGCGGGTGTCAGTGCAGAAACTGGGCTCTTACCCATCCAGAGCCCAGGTTAGAGATGGCTGCAGGGTCCTCCAGGAGTGCTCCAGCCCCACCAAAGGTAGCCTGGGTCTCCCATGCACCTGAGGGCAGCTGTAGAATCCACTCAGAGGCAGCCAAAACAGACTGAGAAGGCCTATAAGGTTGAACTGAAACAAGACCAAGTTCTTAGGCAGGATTGGAGAAGGGGGAGATGCCCCAGTGCTGGCGGGGGTGGGGGTGTTCATGCCTCACTGTGGAGGAGCCAGGTCATTCTGGACTAGGGTATATCCAGGTGAGAGCTGATGACTGCTGCAGGAAAGTGTAAAGCTGCCATTTAAAAAAAAAAAAAAAAGAATTTTCTTTATTTATTTGGGGGGTAGAGAGAGAGGGAGAGCATGGACAGTGGGGAGAGGAAGAAGCAAGCTCCTTGTTGAGCCAGGAGCCCGATGTGGGGCTTGATCCCAGGACCCTGGGATCATGACCTGAGTCGAAGGCAGACGCCTAACAGACTGAGCCACCCAGGCACCTATAAATCTACCATTTCCTAAAAAAAAATCTACCATTTATTGATCACATATTATGTGCCCGCCGTTGGGCCCTTTAACATAGACCATCTTGATGAATTCAGCGGTACAGGGCAACCATCATTATGCCCATTTCACAGATGGTAAGACTGAGACTCAGAGAGGGAACTTGCCCTGTGTTAAACCAGAAGGCCCAGGTCTGTGTGACCTTAAACACCAGGTGCCGTGTCCCCTCCCCACAACCCCTCCCAGCAGGATGGTGCCCCCAGTGCTGGCTGGGCCCTGGGCTGACTGCCCCCTGAGCAGGTGGGGGTGGGTGTGCCATCTCCCTCAGACGCGGCAACTGGTGAAGGACGGCTTCCTGGTGGAAGTGTCGGAGAGCTCCCGGAAGCTGCGGCACGTCTTCCTCTTTACAGATGTCCTACTGTGTGCCAAGCTCAAGAAGACATCCGCAGGGTGAGTCCAGGGGGCGGGGTGGGAAGGAGCTAGACTCTGCCCCCTGAGGAGCCCTCCCAGCCCCGGGATTTATTTTCTCCTTTAAAAAAATCGATTAATTAATTTCATTTTACTACATATTCTTTTTCTAAAAATAAATTGTGTTTTTAATTATAAAGATAATATAACCAAATTACAGGAGAAAAACCCATCACCCACCCGAACATAAGCATCGGTCTCCTGCTGCTATATTTCCTTCCAGTTTTTTTAAACGTCTTGTGTTTTTTCATGTACTTGTAATCAGAGTGAATGCCCAATTTTGGTCTCTGCTTTTTCCATTTCACGTCATAAGCATTTTCCCAGTCTCTGCCTAATCTTCATAATCACCCTTTTACTTGCCTGCATGATGTTACAAGTGGATATGCCATAATTTACTTAAGCACTCTCCTTTTATTAGACATCTCTACATTTTTGCTAACTATGATCCCGTGAATATTCATTAAGTCTGCTGTCATTACTGAGTGCTTATGCCATTCCAGGTGCCATGACAAATGCTTTGACTATATTATTTCCAGTCTTCCCCAGAACTCTCACAAAGGAGGGAAAAGACTTAGAAAAGTTATATCCGTTGCTCAAGGTTGCATGACTAGAGGTAGAGAAGATGGGATCTGAGCCTTAGTCAGATCAGAGAGCTGCTTTCCACCTCCGTGTCTTAGACACTGCCTCCCGGGGGAGACAAGCCTTAAGCTCACCTCAGCACTAGGGGCCCAGAGTGAGGGGTCAAACACACGTCCTGGGGGAGGTGAGGGAAGGAGAGTTTAGTATGAGCTTCAGTAAAGAGGGTGACTTCCTGGAACTAGATGAGATCATTCTAGAGCACAGGTGGCAGTCATAATGAGCAAACACACCTGTGCCTTTAGTCCTTTGCCCGTGACACACATTACTAATGAACCACGACACTACTTCCCATTGGACGTGGACGTGGCTTTATAATCTTTCACTTGCTACCCCCATGTGACCTCTATCGATCAGGGATGGCGTTAAAAATAACATGTGTATTCCATCTCCAGCCCAACGGGCAATGACTATGAGCTAAGTATAGATAGGCCAGGGGGAGGGAAGAGCGTGGGATGGGGATTAGAAAAGCATTAGAGGTTTGGGATGTTTAAAAACATCAGTCCAATCGGGCCTGAAGATTGACAAGGCCAAGGTCCAGAGCTGCTGCCTGACCAGAGCCCCCTGTCATTTCTCCACATGGGGGTTTCTTGATCAGACTCCTCAAGGACACGGATCATTCTTGCCAGAGACAGGTTCTTAGCAAATCCCTCTCGGGTGTTTTTCTGGTCCTAGCAGTTGAGGCTTGAAGAGCCAAGTTCCCGCTCGCTCACGTCTCTCTCCGACTTGTTTGCAGGAAGCACCAGCAATATGACTGCAAATGGTACATCCCCCTGGCCGACCTAGTGTTTCCATCCCCCGAAGAGTCTGAGGCCAGCCCCCAGGTGCATCCCTTCCCAGACCATGAGCTGGAGGACATGAAAATGAAGATCTCTGCCCTCAAGAGTGAAATCCAGAAGGAGGTGAGCAGGGCCTGGTATCTGAACTGAGAGAGTAGGGAGGGGAGGCCCTTTTCCTCCGGGCCCTTTGGACTGGGTATGGCAGGGTGGCAGAAGGAGGGGAGGTTGTAAGGCTTGAGAGTCTGATAAGGGAGACGGGATGCTCGAGTAAGATGCCTCAAGTACCAACTCAAGGAAAGACTGTGGTGGTGGCACATTAGCACAGAGCAGATGGAAGGAGGGCCAAAAAGTCAGTGCTCAGAATTTAGTGGGGCTAGTGATGGGGAGCTTCCTACTGTATGTCAAGTACCATAGAAAAGGAAAGCAAGAGAAGGCCTTCTTGAGGAAAAGAAGGATGGGTGTAAGAGAAGGAGCTTGAAGAGCCTCTCAGAAACTGATAGATCAAGTAGGCAAATAAGTAAGGGGAGAGCGGCTTTGAATGACACAGTTAACATGTTCCTGCTTGATCTGAAAATGCACAGAAGCCTGTGCCCATACCCAACATTTATACACATCTGTCATGTATTAAAGCCACAAAGGAAATCGGAAATTTAAAAAACATGTTTTTGGTAATTTATTTTTAAAGTAAGCTCTACCAAACATGGGGCTTAAACTCACAACCCTGAGATCAAGAGTCACATGCTTTGCTGACTGAGCCAGCCGGGTGGCTCTAAAAAAATTTGATAGCATGCTGGTTATATTCACAGTCCATCCACACTGTAACGAAATCAGAAATGAACAACTAGAATATACTTAAAGTATATGCCTAGAAAATTAAAACTTGCAAGGTAAAGAGGAAATCCTAATGGAAACCGCAGGCTATCAAATCAAAACCCACAGGTATGGCCAAAGCACTCTTTAGAGGAAAATGTATAGCCTTAAATTCATATATTTGAAAACAGTCGCTAGAGGAAAGTCCTCTTTACCTCAGGAGGCTTCCCCATGCATGTAATAAAGGGCGGGGAGAGGCTTGGTTTGTTGGCCTGTTTTCCCTTTGCCACCTGTCAGTTCAGCTTAGGCCACACCTCGCCAGAA
The DNA here is from genome assembly GCF_022355385.1 of Mustela nigripes. NCBI lineage: Eukaryota > Metazoa > Chordata > Mammalia > Carnivora > Mustelidae > Mustela > Mustela nigripes. The sequence goes on from NC_081572.1 coordinate 43,751,589, forward strand.
GCCTTCCCTGCTGTGTACCCACTGTGTCTGGAAAGGTCCTGGGGTCTGCCTCTTTATTTTGCATTATTGGTCCTGAATTGTAATTGCACAGGCCACCTTCTCTTTTCCCCATATGAATTTAAACTCTAGCAACAGTGCTGTTTTCTCCAGTTCTATGTCTCTAGGATTCAGCACATAGTAGGTGCTTTGTAAACAGTTGTTGAGGAATCTGTGCTTAGATGGCTTCTAAGAAGGCTTTCAGCTTAAGGGCGCCTGGGTGGCTCAGTTGGGTTAGGCCTCTGCCTTTGGCTCAGGTCATGGTCTCAGGGTCCTGGGATCAGGCCCCATATCGGGCTCTCAGTGGGGAGCCTGCTTCTCCCTCTCTGCCTGCTTCTCTGTCTACTTGTGATCTTTCTCTCTCTGTCAAATAATTAAATAAAATCTTAAAAAAAAAAAAAAACACCCCTTTCAGTTTAGACAGACCTCTTTGAAGGAGAGGAAGACCACAGTAATGACCCCAGGGATGTCTGGGGTATGGGTTGACCAAGGACTGAGGGTCTTCTTGGGAGCACATCAGCCCAGAGAGGGGCAGAGGTGTCCTCTTCCTGACTGGCCTTGACCTCCCTCTCCTTCCCCCACTGCCTCAGTGGAGCCTGTCTCCCCACCTGGCACTGGCCCCCAGCCCCACCCCAGGGCATCTTCCCTGCCTGTTTCTCCCAGCTGGTTGCTGGTGGACTTTGTCCCCTCCCTCCCGCCCCGGGTGCACAGACATGGCCTCTTCTGCTCAGTCAGACCCACACTTCCTGAGCTCCACTAGCCGCTCGCTGCAGGGGTGTGCCAGACACCTCACGGAGTCCGTGTCTTGCTGGTGAGTGACCTCAGCATGTGACATAATGTGAGGAGAGTCACCGGGGAGGCGCATTGTTGTTCTCTGAGTCACAGAAGAAGCATGATTGATTCTTTCAATAATACTTTCTTAAAACTTCTTTTTGTTCTCATCACCAACCTAACGCTGGCTTGTTATCACAAGAAATAGAATACTGAAGCCTACAGGCTGTAACAGATTATCACCCACCCCCCACTGTTAACAGTTTGAGGTGTATTCTTCTAGACTCTTCTATGCTTATACTGGTTTGTCTTTTTTTTTTTTTTTTTTTAATGAGACGAGACTCTGTGTGCCATTTTTGCCACTTAAGCTTTTCCCTGAATGGTGCTCTGTAGAGCTCTCCAGATCTGTCAGAATCTTTTTAACAGCTGTAGCCTATTCTATCGCTTGGCTGCGCAATGATGTAGGAGATATTTAGATTGCTTCTGGTTCTTTCCTCTTAACAGGCAAGACTGGTAAACCTGACTGCGCTCCTATTTCTCTCTGGTACCTTCTCTGCAAAAGTGGGGCTTGTTCCAGAACAAGGCATGGTGTGGTGCAGCTGAGGTGGAGGGGTCAAGGCAGGCGTGGTAGGTGCCTCGGCTGGACACAGAGGACAGCCCCAGCCTTGGGAGGCCCCGTGTGCCAGGCCAGCTGTTAGGGCCTTCTGCTGAATGGTGTCTGAGGTTCTGAAGTGGGGTACCCAGGATCTGATTTACAGAAGTGACTGAGTGATGACACTATTAGGCTGATGGCACTGAGAGAAGACGGGTAGGGGAACATTAGCTTGGTGAATGGGGGCAGGAACTCAGGACCAATTGGTTTGTATATGGAAGGTATGTGCATGTTTACCAGCTTAAGGGTCAGCTTGCCCTGGGAAGGTAGCTTTCTCCCTGGACAGCTGGGCTCCCCCAAGATGTCAGAGCATCATAAAATACCAAAAAAATAAAAAATAAAAAAAAAAATTAAAAGACATAATTGAATGCACAAGGAAATGCTTTGCTTAGAGCTGCCAAGGGAGGAGGGGCGTGTGTGAGGGAAACCATCTGTGCCCTCCGGCCCCCACAGAAAGCCAACAAAGGACAGAGCCGGGCCATCGAGCGCCTGAAAAAGAAGATGTTTGAGAATGAGTTCCTGCTGCTGCTTAACTCCCCAACGATCCCGTTTCGGATCCACAATCGTAATGGAAAGGTCAGAAAGGGGTGGGGACGGGACAGAGGTGGCCCCTTTTCTTGGTCCCGGGGCTGCCTGTTCTCTAGGGCTCCTGTCCATGACTTGTGGGACTCAGGGACTCAGGCCCAGTTTGCAAGGATGCTGTCCCAGCTCCTACTGGACTGGGGACTGCCTCCGCCAGCTGGTGTGGAGCCAGTGCCCCCTGCTGGCCATCACCAGCACTGCCACTCCTGTGGCTGGGCTTCCGGGAAAGGAGGCTCTCTTCCCAGCTCCCACCTTCACCAAGCCTCAGGGTACATGGGCAGGAGGGAGCCAGGAATGCGCTTGGCCACATGGTCACTCTGTTGAATTCTCTTCTCCTCTCTTCAGAGCTACCTGTTTTTACTGTCCTCAGACTATGAGAGGTCAGAATGGAGAGAAGCCATTCAGAAGCTACAGAAGAAAGGTAAAGTTGCGTTCCCCTTCTAGGCTGCCCTGAGGGTGTCCATGGCAAGGGTGGCCTTCTGTGTTTTCACGCACTTTCATATCAGCAGTCTCCTCTGGGGCTGTCTGTAAGGGGCCAGAGTGGGTGGCGCTTATTGAGGCCCAAGGAACTGAAGTGATTTGCTTAATGGCACAGAATAAATTAGCAATAGGATTGGGCCCAGAGCCCAGGCTTGTCTGTCTCTCTCTCTCTTGCTCTCGCGGTTGCACACACGCAATTGTGAGCCACCTGTGACTGTTTCTATGTCCCTACAAATCTTACCCTCCCTTCTGGGGACCAACTCTGCCCCTGGAGCTAAGCTGTTTTCCTGCAGCAGCCCCCAGAGAAGAGCAGCGGGTCCTGGTGGATCTGATGATGTTGTCCTTTCTTGGCTCCTCCTGCAGATCTCCAGGCCTTTGTCCTGAGCTCCGTGGAGCTCCAGGTGCTCACGGGATCCTGTTTCAAACTTAGGACTGTACACAACATTCCCGTCACCAGCAATAAAGACGGTAAGATCGAGAACCCAAGGTTGTCTGATCAGCAGGTCCAAGCTCCCAGGGCATTGCTGGAACCTTCCATAAGGACCTAGCCAGACATGTGGTTGTAACAACCCAGTTTCCAGGCACACATAGAGCTCAAACAGGGGTTGTTCTCTACTGAGTTCACATGGTCCCAACTGCTCCCCGGCCCTCTCTGGCTTGAGAGAAGGCTCTGGCACCCTTGTGCACTGGAATCGTGTTGTTATATGTTCATGAGGTAGTCAGATGATGGAAGCAAAAGACCGAAGCATGGGGCCTGGTGGTGGTGGAGGGGAAAAGGGTAGGTGGATTAGCATATGATGAATAAGGCTAGAAGTTTCCAGGGGCAGATCTTGGAATGCCAAGCAAAGGAGTTTGTTCAAGCTGAGGGACCAGTGGGAGGTTTTTTTGAGCGAGGGAGAGCCATGATCAGTGCTGGTCCAGAATGGGTAGAATCTGGCTGCCCCGTGGATGCTGGGGAGGGGTTTTGAAGGCAGGCTCCCCTCCCCATATGGGGTTAATCTGCCCCCTAGGGGGCAGATGTATATTGGTTAATTTTCACTTTGAAAGGCTACACTGAGGAGGACCGCCAGCGGGGGGATAAGCAGTTTTTAGAGGGGAAGGGAAAGTGCCCCTGGTGGAATGGTATGAGATCCCTGGCCCAGCAGGGAAGATGGGGATTGGCCTTCCAGGCTGAGTGAAGGGAGAAGGGGTACCAGGTCAAATTCCAGGAAGCAGTGGGCTCTGGAAACTTCTTCCTCCAGCCACTAGGTGGTGCTGCGAGACCAGGGCTCAGATGGTATCTGCCACCCTTTTGGCCTTCCTGGGAGCCTGGGGTGAGAAGGGGGGTCTGAAGCCGGCCTCTCGCCAAACCTAACCAGGTGGTTCCTCTCTTACAGACGATGAGTCTCCTGGACTCTATGGCTTCCTCCATGTCATCGTCCACTCTGCCAAGGGGTTCAAGCAGTCAGCCAGTAAGTGCCCCTGACCCCTAGCCCTAGGAAGAGCAGGGGCCATGGTTCATCCTTTCACAGGAAGTCCCTGTGGACCCATTGAAGGGGCCTCCCATGGCTCATCAAGTCTGCCTTGCTCTCCCCAGGCTGGGGCCCTGACATGTGGGTGGGCATTTCCCCAGCAGTCAGGAACCAGCTCCTCTTGGCAGGAGGGTCGTTCCTGCCTTGTGTCTCCAAGGTCTGCTCTTCCCTAAGCCCTCCCTAGCTTCTGGGTGTCTGAAATCCTGGACCCTGACCCCACATCTGCCCCTGTCAAGCTGTGGGACTTCAGGCAAATCTATTAACCTCTCAGAGCCTCAGCTTCTTTCTCCTAGAGATGCCTGAGTGCCCTGCTGTGCCAGCACCCTGCCACACATGTCCCTTTTCCTGCCTTCTTTATCACCATCGCCCACATCCTTGCAGTTCTTAGTGTTTGGCAAGATACAGTTACACTTATCTAGGTCCCCCCCAACCATAGGAATTTTTCTTCCCATTTGCCAGATGAGAAAACTGAGTTATAGATAAAAGGACTGAACCTCACAGAGGATCAGAAACCCAGGGATCCTGACTCCTCTCCTCCCCACCTGCCCCTTCCCTCTCCCTACTCTTCGTCTCTGGAAGGAGAGGTCTGCCCTGGGCCCCCCAACCTGTCCAGCACCACGCAGATAGCCATTTGACAAGCATTTCCTGTGACGTTCATGGGGGTCCCTTACTGCTGGGTGCCTGGATACCTTACTAGGTGCTAGAGAAAGCTCAAAGGTGGCCAGTGTGTAGGTGATGCCTTGGCCTGTTCCGGAGCCTTTTCAAGTGCATTTCTGCTCTGATGCCCTTGACGTCACTCCGAGGTCCCTAATACTCCATTTACCAAAGCCCAGACCCTTTGCTTCAGAGCAGTGTTTCTCATTATGGCCAGGACCACAGAGCTCACCACTCAGGCCATGCTGCAAGGCAGCCTCCTGGGCCCTCCCCAGACACATGGAACCTCTTTCTAGGGGGCACTGCCCAGGAATAGTCCTGATTGGTAAAGTTCTAGAAGGTTGTTCCACACACCTAAGTCTGTGGCCCAGCATGCCCAGATGCCTTACCCTCTCTCTTTGTTCTCTGTTGGCTGGGATGGGCCTCAGGGAGCAGGGCCATGGAGGTGGCATGGCCTCCTCTCCCAGAGCAGGTGTTCTCCCTCCAAACTGGGTCAGAGGTTAGACATGAGGTGAGCTGCTACAGAAATATCTCCTGACCTCCACATCATCCTCCCCACCTCCCTCTACCAGCCTCCTGCGCTGCACATGTGTTCACTCTGACTCAGCGGGCTCAGGCCCCATGAATCTTCAGCTGTGGCTCTCTGTCCCAATACGTTCATTACATCTGCACAGTCAGGCCTGGGGTGTAGGCACCATTGTTAGTCCTGCTTTGCACATGAAAGCACTAAGGCAGAGAGGTTCAGTGATTTATGCAGAGCTGGGATTTGAACCCAGACAGTGAGACTCAAAGCCTTCCTTCTAGCTCACGAACTACCCCCTAACCCCTGACAGTGCTCACTCTCATGAAAGTCAGTAAATGGGGACGGCACTCTCGCCCTCCATCTCTCTACCTGCTTTCTGACCTGGCAGAGGCCAGGGTGCTTAAGGCCTCTGGTGTTGTTCGCCTGTTAATCTGTGCCCACCTCGCAGCATGCCCTGATATCCAGCTCTGTCTGGTCCCCGTCCTACCCGGCCAGAGACAACTCGGGGGCAGCTCCATCCACTCTCCCTTCTGAGGAAAGCCCTTGAATGGGGCCTTGAGGGGCATGGATGTCCACCCTCTGACCTCTGCCCCTTGATTCCCACTGCAGAGGATTGGCTCGGATAGCCCCAAGGCCCTTCCCATGCGCCATCCCACTGGGATGCAACCGTGGTCACTCCCGTGGACGGGGACGGGTGTCAGGGTCTGAGCCCCACAGGGAGGGTGTGGATTTGCAGAGTGCCTGGGGTGGCCTCCCAGTGCCATGTCCCCGTCAGCTGGGTCTCACTGGGGGCTTCTGCCTGTGTGGGGTTGATACAGTGAGGGGAGACAGGCAGAAAAGAGAACTTAACTGTGAAGAAAACAAGCAGCTAGGCTTTGGGGGCATTTTCGATTGTCGCCATGAGTGGGGGTTACTCCAGATTTTCAGCACCCAGAGGTCAGACGCCCTCCAGAGACTTCCGCCTCAAATAACCAGGTGCCCTGTTGAGGAACCTGGGGTTGGTGGGTGAAGGGAAGCCAGCCTAGCCAGTGAAGACTTTGGCCTGAGGCTTCAATGGTGACGGGCAACCGAGCAAGGACCAGGGATGGAGGGACTGCAGGCGTAAGGGCCTCAGGTGGGAGCAGCGGGGCAAGTCAGAGGGCAGAAGCCAGTGTAGCTGGAGGGCAGAGAAGTGGGAAGGAGTCAGAGCCCGTAGGGCTGGGGGAAGGGGAACACAGAGGGTGTACTGCAGGGAGGTTGGGGGGACAGAGGCAGTTATCCGCCTTGCCCTCCCGAGGTCCTGAGCCTTGGGCCTCACTCGGTGTGTCTCTGCCCATCCCTGCTGCAGACCTGTACTGTACCCTGGAGGTGGATTCCTTTGGCTATTTCGTCAGCAAAGCCAAAACCAGGGTGTTCCGGGACACGACAGAGCCCAAGTGGGATGAGGTGAGTGGAGGCGGCTGGCGTCCCCGCAGGGACCCCTGAGCTTGTCACCAAGCATGCCCACCCCACTCCCTGTGCTCCCTCGCTGTTGATGGGGGATGGTCGGGCCTGCTGGCTGGGTGACTTCCGTCTCCCTAACCTCTCTGCCCTCCACTCCCTGCTCACTTAGCGTCTGATACTGTGTTTATGGCTAGACGTGGGGTTTTCAGCTCAGGCCCAGACTCTACTATGCCAGCAATTCAGAGCCTTCTGGAGCTGTAGCAAGGGAGGAAGTTTCCTGCATGCCTTCTGACATGCTCCTCTTGAGCCCTGGGCACCCCCCTCTCACCCTTGCCAAGTTGGGGCCCACACTAGCCAGGAAGCTGTGTGTGTCAGCCTTGGAGATTCAGGGTCGTCATACCGTCTTTCCCCAGGAATTTGAGATTGAGCTGGAGGGCTCCCAGTCCCTGAGGATCCTGTGCTACGAAAAGTGCTACGACAAGACCAAGGTCAACAAGGACAACAACGAGATCGTGGACAAGATCATGGGCAAAGGGCAGATCCAGGTGAGAGCCATGGCATCAAGGCAGGCCTCTAGGAGCTGCCAGGAGGTAGTATTACTGGGAAGCAGTCCTTCTCACCTGCCTTCTTGGTGAAGGTGCCTGGCCTTTTGTGACTTGGGTTCAAAACTGGTTTGAGACAAGTTCCTCAAGGTGGTGGTTCTCTCCTGCTGGAGATGATGTCTTTTTTTTTTTTTTTTTTTTTTTTTCTTTTTTTTTTTTAGACATGGTGTCCTACTTTGCCTCCAGAAGCCCATGTGTTCTGGCTTCTTCAGGCTTCCATCCCAGGTTCTGGTGCATGATATGCACACCTCTGCACAATGGACAGGAGGGGTGACAACTATCTTTGTTTTCACATCCCACCTCTGGTCTGCTGGGGGCTCTTCCCAGGAACATTGTATTAAGAAGGATTCTGAGGCTGTATCCATGAATGCTGTGTCTGGCATTGGAGGAGTGAAGCCTTGAGCGTTTGCCACTGGACTGGAAGGGCTTGGGATTCCTAGTGGTTTCCTGGGGGCTGGTCTCTGACTTGCTGCTACAGCTGCTGGGCCTTACTCATGCCAGGAGTTCATTGACTGCAGGTGGGGTCTCTGGATAATGATAGAGCCAGGTCAGAGTCAGGTTAAGAGTATATGTGCCTCAGCTGTTTCTTGGAGGCCCTGGTTTGCAGCCTGTGTCTCTGGAACATTCTGCCAGTTCTAAAGATGACTGCTGTTCATTTCCCTATCAAGAGGATGCAGGTCTGGGAGGCTGACATTCAGAGCCATCCACACTCCATCTGGCACCAGTTGTGGCCTCATGCTTGGGACACACGAGTGGCCTCATTGAGGATGGGTTCTGGTAACCCTAAAATCAAGGGAAATTGGCACTGGGACTGAGCCTATTAGCATTCGGTGTTCTGAGCTTCTTTTTCTTTTCCTTTCTTTTTTTTTTTTTTTAAAGATTTTATTTCTTTGACATAGAGAGATCACAAGTAGGCAGAGCAGCACAGAGAGAGCGAGGGGGAAGCAGGCTCCCTGCTGACTGGAGAGCCTAATGCGGGGCTCAATCCCAGGACCCTGGGATCATGACCTGAGCTGAAGGCAGAGGCTTAACCCACTGAGCCACCCAGGCGCCCCTGTTCTAAGCTTCTTAATAACTGCCCAGATGTGATCTGGCCAGTGTCGGGGTCGGGGGAGTTTGTTCTCTGATGCCCCGTGGAGGCTGCGGAGTTTGAGATCTAGCTTTTGGCTCGGTGTTCTTGGTGGTAGTGCCCTTTGGGGACCTGTGGGGTCCTCTTCTTCTCCCCATCTGTTTCACCTGAGTGTTTGAACAGCAGAGTGGCATCATTGGGTGGGGGCCCAGCCATCTGCCTCGTGTCCCCCTGTGTTCCTGTGCATGTCCCTTCCTCCTGCCGTGGGACCAGCTCTTCAGCACCGTCGCCTGGGAAACGGTACTGCCAGGCAACTGGAAGCCAGTCCTTCGTCATTTAGATGAGAGAGAGGTCTGCAGATTCAGCCCTGGGACCCCACTTCCTGCAGGGATGAGGGGTGAGAGCCCTGTCTCTGCAACCCTGGGCTGGCCAGAGGGACGGAGCAGGGAAGGGGTTCTGCCTGCTTAGCCTCAGGAGGTATCCAGCCAAGAAATGTGTGGGTGCCCTGCTCCGTGGGCCATGGGTGGCCATGAAATGGACGAGGTCAGAAGGCTGTCCAGGGCAGCCCTCTCAGGGAGCATCACGGGCCCTGACGCCCTCCAGAACCCAGATTCCAGGGCCCCGTGGCATCGTCCCCACCTGGACTTCAAGCCCTGTTGCTCCCCTCCTCCTCGTTTCTGTCAGCTGCACAAGCCCCAGGGGAAACACACCATAAATCATTACATCTTGGAGACAGGAGCAGATGGAGGCTTTGGGGGAAGGGGAGGAAGCCAGGTTATGTTTGGCAGAGCAGAAAGCAGAGTCTGGTAAGGAAAATGTTTCTGTGTTTTAAGCTTCGAGGAATGTTAAATGCCTGGGAGTTGATATTAAAAGAAACACAAACCTTCCTGCTGCCAGCTGACCTGGGCCTGTGAGTGGCCAGGCCGGAGCCAGCATTCCCTAGAGGACTTCGAAGTCTCCCAGCCCTCACCTCCTCAGGGCCCAGCCCCGGTGCAGCCCTTGGCCGTCAGCCGTGGAGCCGTCTTGCTAGCCTTCCTGTGGGTCAGGGAGGGGTGGGGGTGTCCCGCAAGGTCTGCTTGCCCTGTGATGCCCCCTTGGAGACCCTGAGGATGACCGGGCTGGGTGGGAAGCCTGCACTGAGCCATTCCCATGTGGCCAGGCCCACCAGAGCCACGGAACGGTTTGTTCCCGCAGCTTCTCCCACCTCCCTTTCTGCCACGTGTCCAAGGAAGGAAATTGGCACCAGCCTCTGGCACTTGGTTCTGCTCCCCTAAAGCAGGCCCCGAGGATGGAGCAAAGGGTGGCTTTGTGGTAGGGGCTATCCTTGCTAACATTCAGGTCGCCTAAAGGAGAGGCAGGGGGAAGAAGGCCCACCTCTGTCCCCATCTGTGCCCCTTCTCACCCAGTCCATCTAGAGAACAGCACTGGGAGCCCCTATCCTGAGTTCCAGGTGTTTGTTCCCAAATGAGTCTCCGTGTGGGTTTGCCTGATGTGGCAATGGGGGCAGGGAATCTGGAGCAGCAGGCTGGGGGATGGGGGCAGCATTTAGGGACAGGCAAATGGCAGCACTAATCAGCAACACATGTGTGTAGCACTTGTGCTCTTGGAGGCATATGCCCAAATGTGATCTCCTCTGATCCTTGCCATGGCCCTGCCAGGAAAATGACAACCACACCATCCCCAGGAGGACACTGAGGCCTCTGCCGCCTCTGTTTACCTAGTACAGGAAAGCCAGCCCTCTCCCCTCTATTGGGTCCCTATGCCCCAGGCCTCTGACAGGGAGTCTCTCAGCCTGGGTCCTAGAGAAAGAGCCAGGGCGATGTCCCACTCCAGCATCCCACTTCATGGTGCAAGTGAGCCTGAGCCATGCTTAGTCTGGAGTCCTCTTACCTTGGTGGCGGACACTTAACGGCCCGGTGCGCCTGGAGGGAAGCAGAATGAGCACAGGCACGGGGGAAAGAGCCAGTGCGGGGAGACCTAGGGTCCCTCTGCATTGTACCCAGCACTGGCTGGCTGCTCCAAGGGCCTTAGGGCCTGGCTTTAAGATGATACAAGTATATCAAGACATGCCAAGCCACTAGAAAGTGCAACAAGATGGCAGGAACGATGATCACAACACCCAAGAGCTTCTTGGGAGCCCAGGACTGGGCTGATGCTCACAGCCGCTATCTCAGGGGTCCCCTAGGGCAAGCAAAGTGATCACACATGCGTGGATGAGAAAGCGAAGAAACGAAGCAGTGAGTAACCTGTCCAAGGCCAGGCAGCCCATGGGGAGGAGGCCAGGACCGGAAGCAGGACCGGAAGCAGGACTGGAAGGAAGACTGGAGCCAGGTCTGGAAGCAGGACCTAAAGCAGGACTGGAAGCAGGACTGGAGCCAGGGCTGGCAGTAATACTGGAACCAGGACCAGAACCAGGGCTGGAAACAGGACTGGAGCCAGGACTGGCAGTAATACTGGAAACAGGACTGGAAGTAAGACTGGAACCAGTCCTGGAAGCAGGATCTGAAGCAGAACTAGAACCAGAACCAAAAGCAAGACCAGAACCAGAACGGTAACCAGGGCTGGAAGCGGAACCACAGTCAGGACTGGAAGTAAGACTTGAACAAGAGGTAGAACTGGGGCCGGAAGCAGGACCAGAAGTAAGACTGGAACCAGGATCAGAAGCAGGCCTGAAAGCAGGACTGGAAGCCGACCCAGGCCTTGCCCTCTGCAGGTGCTCTCCCACGGGCCACTGTTCCCTACAGAGTTAGATGGAAAAGTGTGCGGGAGGAATTCAAAGAAGGCAAGATCATTGTGGGCTGGAGTTAGGGAGGCTCCCAGGAGGAGCTGGAGGGAGAGGAATTGGAGAACACTGGGTTTTTTCAATTCCAAATGCAGTGTTTACATTAGAAGGAAAAGGACAATTATAGTAAAGAAATGTGATCCATAATCACTAACCATCCCTACTCCCACTCCTCTGAAACAGCCATTCGATTTTGTGCCTTTTTCCTTCTTCAGGCATAGAAATTTTATATAGTTTTAATCACAGTGTGTATTTTGTATTTTTTTCGTGTTTTCACGTAATTGTATCATAAACCTCTCTTTGTTCTAGGGCTGTATGTAGTCTTTATAATGATCTTTTTTTGTTACGTTGTCAAAAATACTTCTTATACCATATAAAAATCATTTTACATAATGGCCAGCACTTTAATTGCCATTTTAAGGCTCTGGGTTACTCTAGCAAGGTGGGCAGGCTTGGATCAGCAGAAGGGAGCAGGGTAGGCATTCAGGGGGAAGGTCCTTCATGGGAGTGTCCCAGGAACTTAAGGAGCCCGCCTGCCCTGAGCCGGAGGGATTGTGAGCACACAAGTAAGAGGAAGGTTGATGGAATGAATGAGAGAAGAGGATCAGGAGGGTTTCCGGCGGGAGGACTCCTAGAGGGCATTTCATCCAATTCTGTTTTGGGTGGAGAAGGAAACTGAAACCAGGAAGGGTAAGGGACATGCCACGGTGGTTGAGCAAGGGTTCTAAATTCAGGAGCCCAGGCCCAGGCTGGTGATGTTTGGTTGGCTGCCAGACAAATGAGTGAAAGAAAATGCTTCTAGATGGGGCAGGGACCGACTTGAATGTCAGTCTGTGACCCTCAGGGGTCTGCCCTTTTGTCATTACAGATTCAGTGGAGCCCTTCTTTCCTCCCCCACCACCACCCCAGCTGGATGTGTTTCTCCTCTTCCAGGCTCAGGAGTCCTCCCTTTGTTGTCCTCCCTCCTCCCCCAAAGGGCCAGTATCTCCAGATTCAGCATCTAGGCCACCCCCCCCCCGCCTGCCTCTTCGTTGCCGCCACCCCCCCGCCCCGCCCCTGGCCAGCCCAGGATCCTTTCAGCCAGGAAGCCCCCCTTTGTCTGCCTCAACTCCCCGGCCCCAGGGGACTCCCATATATTTATCCCAGTCTATTTCCAACCATGCCGCTCTAGGCTCCAGATGTGCTATCCCCAACTGGGACCTACCCACTGGCTGATTAGCATATTCCCAGGGCCCAGCCCTTGTTGACTGGCTGGGTCAGAGGGGAGAGCTCTCCCTGAGGACCCCACAGCTCAGTTTTTGCCACTGACTCCAGACTAAAGAGGAGTTTGAGACCTCGAAGCCACCTAAGCCAGGGGAGCCCCTCCATGCCCCTATTCATTGCCACAAACCTGGGGACACCCACCACCCTCTGCTCTCTGCCGCACCCCCACACCCCAGAGTAAAAGGCAGCTTCTCTTTGGGAGTGCGCAAGACCCTGGCCTGGGAAGGGGCAGGGTCCCAAGCCAGGAAAGGTGAAGCTCCAGCCTCAGGCTGGTGCCCTGCACCCCCAGTTGCCAAGTTCAGGCCCAATGGGATGCATGGTCTCCATCCTCCTTTCTGAAGTCTGGAGCCTGAGTCTGAAGGGGAAAAGGGGAATCTCTGTAACAGTCTTCACCCGGCCTCTTGGAAGCTTTTTGAGGGTTCAGAGCAATTATCAACGACACTCAGGAGGAGGTCATGAAGGCCAGTCCCCTGCCTTCAGGACTAGGATACAGAGCCCAGGTTGGCAAATCTGACAATATTTAGACCTTTACTTTTTTTTTTTTTTTTAAGATTTTATTTATTTATTTGACACAGATTGCAAGTAGGCAGAGAGAGAGGCAGAAGCAGGCTCCCTGCCAGGCAGAGAGCCTGATGTGGGGCTCGATCCCAGGACCCTGGAATCATGACCTGAGTCAAAGGCAGAGGCTTAATCCACAGAGCCACCCAGGTGCCTCAGCCCTTACTTTTTGTTCAACTGTGGTAAAATGTATATACCATAAAATTTATCATTTTAGTGATTTTTAGGTGTACCACCCAGAGGGAGTAAGTACATTCACATTGTTGTGCGACCATCACCACTGTCCATCTCCAGAACTTTCTTTTTTCCCCCGCACCCCCCCACCACCTCCAGAACTTTCTTACCATCCTAACTGACCATACCTATTAAACAGTAACTGCAGAAGCATCTGGCTAGCTCAGTCGGTAGAGCACACAACTCCAGATTTCGGGGTCATGAGTTCAAACCCTGTGTTGGGCATACAGCTTACTTAAAAAACAGAACAAAACAAAACACAACACACAAAAACAACAGTAATTCCCCAGGCAACCACCATTTGACTTTCTGTCAATGATTTTGACTCTCCCATTCCAGTGACTTCATGGAAGTGGAATCCTGCAGTGTTTGTCTTTTTGTGACTTCACCTAGCATGATGCCTTCAAGGTTCATCCACGTGGTAGAACGTGTCAGAATTTCCATGCTTAAGGCTGATATGCATGGGGCACGTTTTGTTGATCCACTCATGCACCAAGGGACATTTTGGTTGTCTTCGTGTTAGACTTTCACCCTTTTAATTGAGAAAAAGAGCCTGGTCTTTGAGGATGGAGATTTCATAGCCTCCTCTCCAGACCCAAGGTTCCCCATCCCCACCCAGTTGCTCACCAGTCTCCAGCTATCACAGGACCCCAGCTGTCGCAGGGCCCCATGAGTGGAGGACACAACTGGCCACTGTTAGCTTCTTTTGGTTAAAACAGTTGCCTCCTGGCTTTCTCTCCCCCAAATCAGGCATCCCTATCTCCTGGACCTTATTTCTCAGATCTCTTCTGCCTTCCCCTTGGTCATGGTTTATATCTATCAAGCGTGAAGAGAGTCAGAAGGTCAGAAGGGGCTCAGAAGATCACCATCTGAGTTCTTTGATATGGGGGGCTCAGTTTCTCTGTTAAATGGGGATAATTATCCCCATTCTACCTTCATCACCAGCTTACTGTGAAGCTCAAAAGACAGAATGTACTAGAGCTGTGATGTACACATTCGTCTTGTTATCAGCTTATTTATGCATTCCTACTTGCTTAGCACCCTCTAAATGTCAGGCACTGTGCTGTGGACACAGAGAATGAATAGGACCAGGGTGCCTGGGTGGCTCCTTCATTAAGCATCTGCCTTTCGCTCAGGTCATGGTCCCAGGGTCCTGGGGTCGAGCCCCTACATAGGGCTGCCTGCTTAGTGGGAGGCCTGCTTCTCCCTCTCCCATTCCCCCTGACCTGTTCTCATCTACGTTTCCCACCTATCACTTAAGGTATATTTGAAGAAATGGCTTTAGGTGAGCATAGATACAGGGAAATACGGTTAGGATGCAATGGCGTGAGTCTTGCTGAGAGATGACAGTGACCTAGGCTGGAATGGCAGGAGAGCAGGTAGCAAGACATATTTGGATTTGGACCCCTTTCTTGGGGTCTGTCTCTCTTTAATAAATAAATAAAATCTTAAAAAAAAAAAAAAAAGGGATGAAAAGGACCTCACCATGTAGTAAAAAAGACAGAAGAGAATTTTGATCCATCAGGGTCGATGGGCCTTTAAGGCCAGACAGATCTGGGGATCGTTCCACCTTCCTCCATTCATTAGTTGGGAGAACAGAGTAAGTTACTTTACTTTTGGGGCCTCAGTTTCCTCACCCATAAATGGGTCCTTTTGAAACTTGAATATAGAAATTCATGAAGCCTTTGGCACAGGGCTGGCACAGAGTCTGTTCTCATCCAATGATGACAGCCCCTTTCCCAGCTGGCAGGTCCAGGTATGGTGCCCTCTGTCTTCTTGGAGGGACTCTAGGTTTAGCTTTTCAAGCAGCCCCCTGTCCCCCTGGTCAAAGGCCATCACCTGCAAGAGGCCCCCTATGATGGGCCTTAGGCTGGCTCAGGCCACATCTGTTTTCTTAGACTGATGAAGTCAGATCCAGCTTTGATGAACTAACCTCAGAGTATACTGGTGGTCAAGGTTAGGGCCCTCACCTCCTGCCTTAGCCCTGGCTTGAGCAGCCCTGGGCTCTTACCTCTTGGTGGTGTAGCTCCCCACTTGGCATGGTGTGGTCAGGCCCAGAGCACAAAGTGAGTGAGGAGCTGGGAACAAGGGGCCATTGTTGGCCCAGAGTCGTTTCTGGTTTCAATTACTCTGCAGAGCAGGAGGAAATTCAGAGTAAGCATGGGTCAGGAGCCTGCTAGGGCAGAAGTCAAGGGCTTCCCTACCCCACATCCCTCTCTCTGGTCCTCAGGGGTTCTGTTGTCCCTGTTTGACCCTGCTTTATTGATCTGGGAGCCTGGGCTCTGGGGCACTGGTCTGGTGGACCCAAAAACGCTTTTAGTTTTTTTCCACTCTGGTTCTTCATGGCTGGTACCAGGAGGTGCTGGGTCCCTTCCTGGGTGGGACGACAGAGCGGCATTCACATGGGTCCTTACCACCTTCTCCCAATGTTCTTCAGGCCATACTGACCACAGCTAGGCCCCCAGTCCTGGGAATGGCCTGATTTTGACTAGGGGAGGAGTGGGGGCAGCTGGGAGAAAGCCTTGGGGCTGGCTTCTGCCTTTCATTCCTCCACCCCAGGCCCTCTGTGCATGACCAGGGGAAGCGTCTGTTTCTAGAGCGTGTGATTCCTACCCCCACTGCCTGCTGTTCCCAGCGCTGGCCCACGTGGGCATCTTCCCTTTGCTGCTGTCCTCACCACCATGCCAACCCAGAGGCATGTGGGGGTGGGGGAGGGTGAGTGCCAGGACTGTTCCTCTTCCTGCCTCAGACACTACTTCCTCCCCAGAGGCCTTGAGACTGGAGCCATGGTCCCCCCCGCCCCCCACCACCACCGCTGGAGTTGCTGTTTGTCCTCCACGAGATAGGTCCAGATGCCTCAGTGACCCTTGGAGAGCCCGCAACATGATGGGGGGCGGGGAGCCAGAGGCAGGATCCCTTGAGAGAGCCGCCCTGCTGCCCAAATGCTTCCCCGCACTTGCACAACCTCCCTCTTCCTGCCCTTGCTCTGCAGCCTGTCTCCCAGGTGTTCCCGATCTGGGGAGGCCGACCCTGCTCCGTGGATTCTGGAGACAAGAAGCATTCAGTAGGAAGCAGCTGGAGGCTCAGGTCTCCCTCGCTCTCTCGCCCCATCTGAGAATGCCTCCTGGAAGGGGAGGCTGGCTGCCCACTCCCTGGCCCCCCGCCCCCAACCACGGCTCAGGAAGGGTGGGTGTCGAGCAGAGATGCAGATCCAGAGAAGACCCTGGGGACTGACTTATTCAGGGCCTGAGAAGACCGAGCTTCTCAACAAACCAAAAGGGGGGTGTGCTCTTCCTGGCTTTGTGGGGGGGGGGGGGGGCTCCTAGATTCGGGCGGAAGAGCTGGATTTGATCCCAGCTCCACCACCTAATTAGCAAGGTGGCCCCAGATGACCTCTTTCCTCCCTCCCGGACCCCTGTGAATAGTAAATGAGATTACAGAGGTGACTGTCCCCAGCCTACTGACACTCTCAGTAACCACTAAGCTCCCCGCAGGTGGAGGCTGCGGCTGTCTCCCTAGAAAGCCAAAAAACCGGTCCCTAGGGTGGTCTCACTTTTGATTGTTTTGAAACCTCGGAGAGAAAGAAAGGGCTTAGAGGAACTGCCAGGGCCATCCCTGAACGAGGGCTGAGGCCAGTATGAATGCTGGGAAGGGCACCTCACGTGGGCTCCGCCGGCCTCCATCACCATGGGTGCCACAGACCCCACCATGGCCCCTTGCCTCAGCCCAGCGTCTGCCGTGGCTTCGGTGGGTGGGGGGGTGAGTGTGGTGGCACTCGGTAAGGCCCTTGCTCCCAGACACAGCCCACTCGGGCCCTTACAGCCGGAGACTAAGCCATGCTGGCTTCAGGGCCAAGGTGACCCAGAAAACGCCAGCTTTTATTGACTCGATAAGCGTTATCCCGTTGTAAGGACTCCGAAGGGAACCCACAGCAGCAAAGCCAAGGCCCCCAGTTTTCCCAAAACAGAGAGACAAGTAGAGATAAGACACGAACTTTAGATCCAGGACTCTGACCCGGAAGTTTCCTTAAAAAGCCCCTAATCTCCCCAGCCTCCACATCTCCCCACCCTGAGGGGCAAGTGGAGTGCAGGGGGGTGGGGGGGGCGGTGCAAATGGCTGTGGTCAGGAGAGACAGCAGTTCTCATGAGAACCGTCCCCTGGAAGGAGGCTTGGGGGCTCCAGGTTCTGCCCACACCACTTGGGGATTGCTGGGAGGGACTGTCAGCCAGGGGCCTCTGCTTTTTTCTGGTTTTATCTGATGGGGGGTGCAGGGAAAGTTTAGCAGAAGGTTGCATTTGGGAGGAAAGAGAACGTCTTCTTTTTAAAAAAAGAAAAAAAAATTGTTGATGACTTTTGTCTGGTCCCAGCTCCTGTTTTGACAGGTGTGGAAACTGAGCCCAGAGGTTGAGAGTGACTGCTGAGTCTCCAGGGACCAGGCAGGGCTCTCACCCAGCTTCCCTGGCTCCCAGGAGTGTTCTCCTATTCACTTGGAGCTCAGAGTTGGGTGGGAAAGGAGTTGGGTAATGACAGAGGAGAAGAAAGGCATGGAGGCTCAGTGGACGCTGACCTCACTTCCAAACCTTCCTGCCTGAGGCTGTTATGTCATCAGCATGAGGCCTGTTGTGGGGGCCCGGTGGTGCTCTGCTTACACACACATACCATCCTTCCACTGTTCTGGGAGACCCTGGCTGTACACCTCTCTCTCCTGTAAGAAGGAGCAGGCAGGAGGCCAGGGGAGTCTGGGTGTTGGTCTGGCCATAACTTTTATGGGGAAAGAATGGAAGGACAGGGTCGCCTGGGTGGCTCAGTGGGTTAAAGCCTCTGCCTTCGGCTCAGGTCATGATCCCAGGGTCCTGGAATCAAGCCCCGCATTGGGCTCTCTGCTCCATGGGGAGCCTGCTTCCCCCTCTCCCTCTGCCTCCCTCTCTGCCTGTTTGTGATCTCTGTCAAATAAATAAAATCTTAAAAAAAAAAAAAAAAAGAATGGAAGGACATGTGGTGGGTGTGCTGTGCTGTGCCCACTCTGTCCCTGGGTGGGTTTTGTTTTAGATAAGCAAGATGTTCCCAAAGACTCAAGTGGAGCCGTTTCCATGACCAGCCGTTTCCATGACCGTTTCCATGACCAATACACCGTGAGAATCACTGTAGCTGGCCAAAGATGGGCCAGCAGGCTTGTCCCGCCGTGGACAAGCTCTGTGGTTATTTCGGCTTCTACAGCCTATCTAGAGCCACCAAGCGCCCTCAAGACGCCCGCCCAGGGTAGCCAGGCAGAGTGGAGAATGAGGCTGTGTGAGGAGCCATGTGTGCCTTGTCCTGTGCTGCTGAGCAGCACGGGCCCTGGGACGTGGGAGTACTGTGCCACACCTGGGGCAGGCCTTGAGGCTGGTGGTCCTGAGCTGAAAAGCCCGGACCCCCATGCACAACTGGTCAGTGAGTTGGGCCCAGGCCCCATGGGAGTTTCTGGCCTGGACTGTCTAAAAGAATCCTGATGGCTCTTACCTCTTCGCTGAGGTGGGCGTTAGACTGGGACCCGTTCGAGGTCCTCCCCACTGGCATGGGGGATGGGTAACTTCTCAGTGAAAAATGAATGAATGAGTCACAACTGAAAAATCAGTCACAACTGAAAAGACAGCATCTAGGCTCCCGCGCTGCCATTGGCTGTTTGGCGACTTTGGAGCGAAGGGTTTCTGTCCCTGAGCCTAATGCAGACCTTAAACATAGCAGATATGGGGGAAAGGATGGATGGATAAATAGAAAAACATAAACAGGTCTCACTTTCTCATCCCCTGGAGATCTCTGCCCTTCCGGTGCAGTTAGGATAAGTCTGGGTTAGGAGGCGGTGAGAACACGCATTAGGCAGGCAGGCACTGTGGAGCCAGGAATCTCCTGCCTACGGGGAGTCTCCCATCCTCCTTTCTCGAAGCTGCCCTTCAGTGTGCGCCTCCCCCATTCCCCCGCCAGTTTGCACAGCCTGCACAAGGGCTTCGATCTCTCTTGGCCACCCGGACCCTGCTGGCCACCTGCTGGTTCTCGGCCTGGACTCCCGTGCCCATCTTTGGGCAGGGACTGCCAGGAGCTTCCTTTCTGCAACCCTCCAGCCTCAGAGCCCACCTTGCCCCCCAGCTCTGCTCTTGTGGGGCCTGCCCCAGCTGCGCTCCTCTGGAGTTGAGAAGGAGCGTTCTTGGCAGACCTCCTGGTCCTCAGCCTCAGCACAGTCCTAGGCTGCTCTCACGCTCCCAGTGCCTGCACCCAGACTCTCTGGGTAGTCTGCTGGGGCTCCCCTCCCCTCCAACGCTCGCTCCCAGGCTGTGCACTGCGGTGCCTATAGCCTTGGTCCAGCTGGCTGCGCAGAAACCCCCTTTCCTGATTTCGGGTCATTTGGCTAGAGGACCAGGAGAGGGAATCAGTGTTCCAGTCTAGGCTGGGGAGAAGACAAAAGGCATTCCAGTGGGAAAATGGAGGTCACTCCAGAAAGTGGCAGCAGCATCCCAAAGTTCTGAGAAAGAACTTTCCGAGAAAGAACTTTCCTCCTCGTGTTCACAGGCTGGAGGATTTGCCTGGAAGCTGTCCCCACCCCCAGCTGTCACCAAGGCAGCACTGGTGGCAGTCCCTGCCTCTCCCGCCCACACATCTCAGGCTGCATATATTCCCCGCTGACCTTTTTTCCTTCAGTGATGCTGCTGCTGATCACTTTAACCTGATTTTGCCTCAGACCCCTGCTGTGGCTGGGTGCCCAGACAGAAGCGGCCTGGGTATATACTCCTCTCTAAGTAGAACCCGGGAACCTGCATCTCCTCAAGGGTGGCCCTTCTCATTCCTCCTGCAGAGAGCCCAGGGGGTTGGGGGTTGGGGTGGCAGGAATGAGGGAGGACAGGACTGTCTACTAGGAATGTTTTTAATTCCAAAGACCGCAACAACGTCTGTGTCTGTTCACGTGGGCCTTCCCGCCCAGGCTCTGTTTATGCAGACGAGGTGGGGGGGGGGGGCGCGTTGGGGTGGGGGTTGGTCAAGACAAACGTTC